>NC_137982.1:46594365-47069365 GCF_963924665.1 Micromys minutus | reverse complement strand
ATCAGGATCCACCATGGACCCTCGTGGACTGGTCCTCCTGCTGTGAGGACGAGGCTAGCAAGGACAGTCTGATTCACAGTTTGTCCAAAGCCAACCAGAGGGGAAACTCTGCTCAAGGACATCCTCCTGCTGCTGGCAAAGACAAATGTTTCCTAGCAAAGGGATTCCTGTGGCTTCCTGTCCTGGGAGTGGGCTGTGCTGGCTACTCTGTTGGGCGTAGTTAGACTTATTTGGCCTTACTGATGCAGAAACATTTAGGAATAAGGTCTGATCTGGAGGCCATCTGCCTCATCCTGAGCTGAGACATCGTTTCTACCCATAACATTCTTTTAGCAATAATTCACGACTTCCGTATTTTAAGAAACATTTGGTCTGAGCCTAGAAAGGGGCAGATACATCTTAAAGAGGTTTTATTTACACCAGGGCAGTTGGTTTGAAAAACACATAAAAGGGGAAAAGCTTGCATTCTTTCCACCCAATAATCAGAAAGTACTCAGTCCTATCTGGAAGAGACTCAGATGTCATTCAAAGCCCGGAACAGCCATAAAGCTTAACTTGGTGAGTTCACAGATGCAGAGAGAAAGAGAAGTCCAACAGGAAGAAGATGGTTCTGGCTCCTGAAAGCTGTGGTGATGTAAGATGTCCGTTGCAATCACAGATGAGTATCTGTACACCATTTCCCCCTAAAGATTTCCAAGCTCGACTTGAACGTCCTTCCAGGGCTGTCTTGCTGGCACTGACATTCGCGTTGAACTTGCCTCTCGTCTTGTATTTATCAAGACTCTAAGTTTCTCACTCTTTCAAAATGGACTTTTGTTGGGACTTCATAATGAAGTGTTCAAGACTAACTCTAAAAAACACAGTCTTCATTTCCTAAAGTTAAAAGGCCGTTTTTCTCTCTCAGAAAGGAAACTCTGAGATGAGATAAAAGGGCTGAATTAAATGTCCACAGACACCTGGAACAGAAAGTGGCAAACTGCAGCCCCTTTTCCCAGGGAGGCGACCGAAATCGGCTGCTTCCCTGGCCTCAGGCAGAGTCAGGGGATTTCCGAGTCATTCACTGAGCATGGACCTTGTGTAGTGTAGACATGACAAGTTCTTAGGCATAGCCTTCATTCCCTCCCCCCCTCCCTGCCACCAGACAAGTCACAGAGTGACAGATGACTTTTGATAACTTGGGCCTTGGTAGAGGAACACTATGGGCCACAGCACCTAAGACACTGGTTCACCTTTTGCCACAGAGTTCAGGGTGTGACATGTTCCACTCAACAAAACGCATCCCTAGATACATTCTTTATTGCTGTTGAACAATCTCTGCAAAAGCTCATGGACTTTCCTTCCTCTTTTAGGGTTTCTATGCACTCCTACACACACACACACACACACACACACACACGATTTGGCAAGCTGTATGCTGAGCAGCGGGTATTAATGTGGCGTGCTCTGAGATATACCTTTCTTTTTTGTACGGAGTTTTTGTAAGTTTTATTTAAAGGAGAGAAGAGGAGAGATTGGCTGAAATCCGGAAATGATGACTTAGCATGGTTAGCAAGCAGGACTTTTCCTAGTATTCACAGGAACATTGCAGTCTCCTCTGAATATATTCCCTAAGTCCTGCTCCTCTAGAGAACCCTGGCTAACACACTCCCCATTTTAAGGAGAATCAAGTCCACTCTGAGGCCCATACGGCCTCTATTATTACTTGACGACCAGACCTGCCTCCAGCAGGACATGTGTGTCCCTGACAGACACACATCCAACATTCTTTGATCGGCTTGCTCCGTGCCAGGTGCTGGGAAGCCGGGCTTCTGCCAGAAGTCGTTGGCTTCCTGGGAACTTGCCTTTGGGTGCATTTTGGGTCAGTTCTAATTACTCTATAGGAATGAACTTTTTACTTCTTCACAAGATGAAGTGAGAGCCACTCACATCAGTCCCATTTTACAGATCAAAGGAATTAAGCCCAGAGAGGCTGGCATGTCTAGCACCACACAGAAAATGCACAGCAGAATGGAATAAACCCAACGGAGGGCTTTCTGGAGCTGACCCAGGACGCCATGCCTCCTGCCCTTCTGAAGATGAGTTTTCTGGATGAAGCAACTGAGATTCTCCCTTCTCAGTGCTGAAAGCTCCAGAAGAGACCTACTATGCCCTGTGGACATTGTAAGGACCCTGCTGACCAAACTGGTCATCAACTGTACTATTTCAGCCAGTCCTCCCCTTTGAAATAAGAGTTACAAAAGTTCAATGTATAAAGTATATCTACCACAAGAGAGATTTACTTCATAATCTAATAAAAGTCAACTTTTAACTGGAAAGCTGTTACAATCTTTGGAGTACTGTCCGAATTGCACTGGACACAAGGTTCCTGAAACCCTAAATTGTTATGCAGAATGAAAATGAATAGTGTTCCCTTGATTCCTACACATGGGTAGGAATCTTTCTTAAAGCCCAGTGAGTTTTGGAGAGACACAGTCTGAGTCTTTTTCTCCATCTCTCACAATAAGAGGCAAAATCACGAACCACCCATCATAACCAGGACAGAGAAGGACAATTCCTCAGAACCTACATCACTTCCTTCCTGGGCCCTTCCACTGCTAGAGAACTCATGAGAAGAAAAAGTAGAGGAAGAGAAGGGAGGGAAAGAGGAGCAGAAGGAGGAGGGGTAAGGGAAGGAGAAGGAAGAAGAGGCGGAGGAGGAGGGGCAAGGGGAGGAGAAAAAGGAGAAGAGGAGGAGGCGGAGAGGAGGAGGAGGAGGAAGAAGACAAACAAGAAGAAAAAGAAGAAGTCATCTGGCTCACATTTACAAATTGAAAGCATCTATAAAAAGAGCAAAACGATTACTGAAATAATTTAAACACATTTTTTTTTAAAAGGATGAGCACAATCCTTTACTGTGTTCCTGTCAGAGCCTAGCCTGTCACAGATCCACAGTAGGCTACTAGACTAAGTACTAAGTTTGTGTTCATGGTTAGCAAACGACACAGAAAACTAAAAACTGCTCCCTTGCCGCCGAAATCAAAAGGCCCTCGTGAGCAGGCTCAGGACACCCAGAGGGGACAGCTACTTCAGTGGGTGAAGGAGGCAGTCCAGGGAGACGTGCACATTCCAGGGTCCTATCGGATAGTGCCAGAACACAAAAGCACAACTATATGTGTTGGAAACACACACACACACACACACACTTCAGAAAAACATTGCCAAAGTCTAGAAGAACACAGGTTATGAAAATAACAACAGCCATTTTAAAATGACTCCGTTTATGAGTCCAATCTCCATCCCGTTTACCACTCTGCCACACTATTTAGGAAATAACGGAGAGAGAGAAATATGAAGCTAGAGGCACAAAATTTAATTAAAAAACAAAGCCACCCACCTTGCTTTCAGGGTCAGGAAGTACAAATGGCCTTCTTTTGTAGCAAGGTTGAACTTAACACTGGTATGTCAAATGACCATGTATCTATTTAAAAGACAGAAAATCGGCTTTTAGAAGGAAACAAAAGCCTTAGTATCTCACAGTCCTTCTCATTGCAAACCTTAGCTCCTCAAAGATTAAAAAATAAAAATAAAAAATGAAACAGAGAGAACACCGTAGCTCTCTGGTCAGGGGGGAAGGCAGGGTCCCCTCTGTTTCTCTGATCTGCAAAACAAAATAAAACCAAACAGCAGCTGCAAACGGTGTTGTTTGCAGGAGGGTACAAACCTTAAAACAACTGGTGCCCTTCTGGGTCCCCAAAGTCTTCAGTGTGAGCTGCAGAAGCTGTAGTCTCAACACCAGTGTCACCACCGGCTGCTTACATGGTGTACTTAAAGTACACTTAGTACAAGAGCAAAGTGACTGACAGGGATCCGCTGAGCCAGCCCCACTGCCACTAGACCAGCCTTAAAAACCCACACAAGGAGTATGAAAGAAAAGTACAGTTTGCAATAGAATAAATTCTTTTTCTTCTTTTTTTTTTTTTTATTGAGACCGCAGAAAGTCACATGACCCTGAATGTAGCCTTTTAGGAAAGCAACAGAAATTGTAAAGAAAGGAGTGAGTGAGTGAGTGAGTGTGTGTGTGTGTGTGTGTGTGTGTGTGTGTGTGTGTGTGTGTGTGTGTGTTGGGGGGACGAGCTGCCTCCTTCCTATGCAGCCTTCCAGCCTGCCGGCCACAGTCCGCATTCTTCTGGGCGCATCTGTAGAGCTATTAAGTGGGATAATCCCTCTGGCCTTTGATACATTTCTGGACATGATTATTTCATTACTCGCAGTATATCAGTAGGATCATAATAAAAAGGACTTCTGACAACCTGCCAAGAGTTTTGTGGCCTTGTAAACACAAAAGTGCTCTAATAAAATTTTATTAAGTGTTAAAAAGTCATAAAAAGTGAAATAACATAAACTACAAAATTTACCGTCCTCAGCAAATGCTGAAAATATCGTCCACAGTAAAATTAAATTAGCATGTAATAGACAGAGAAGCAGTGTGGAGTGGGTTTAAAAGAGGATCCAGGGGGAAATGACACTGTAACCTAATCAGGGTCACAGGGATTTAATTCGGATCCCCCCGCCCCAAATGTGGATAAATGTGCTGATTACAAACAAGAGCTCCGGGGTTACCAGAGACTCGCACATTGTCAATACTTTGCAAGAAATAATATATTGCAGATTGTGAGGCGCGTGGGGAGACCTAGCCAGCGTCTGGGGGGGCGGTGGCGGCGGCGCGAGCCAGGATGTCCACTAGGGCGCGCTGTGAGACCGGGAATCTCCAGCAGGGTGCCCACGCCGCCCCGGGGGCCTCCCGCTCCGCGCCTCGCCCCCTCCAAATCATATTTACAGTACGAGGGTCTCCCCCACCCACTCCTGTGACATTTTCTCCAAATCGGAAGAAAATGAAGTGTAGGTCGAGCTTTGCCACGGGCAGCCTTCTTTCGGATCAAGAGCCTGGGTGTGGGATACTGTCCACTGTGATGTTAAGCCTGGGGGGAGCTTTCAGGGAGGGAGCAGGCCAGCGCTCGTGACGTGGTCATCCCCCCAAAGCAAGGCCGAAGATGCCACGAGGCCGATGTCCAGCTCATCTCAGACTTCCAGGGCGCTCCAAAGACTGGCGGCGGGGGGGGGGGGGGTCAAGTCCTTTCCCTCTGGGGACAAGTGCATCTTCAGCTCCAGAACGACCTCTACCATGCTTAGCCCTGTCTGGGGAGATCAGAGTGACCCACCGCCCTGGGGTACCCGTTCCCGCCTCCCTGTCATCGTGTTGGGACAATTGTCTGGCTCTGGGTCGCTGCCCAGGCGTGCGGGCTCAGGAGGGCAGCAGCAGCTGCACCGGCTTCCATTCCACCCGGGACAGGTATGGACCAGCGGGCCCATGGAGAGAGTCTCTTCAGAGGCCAACGCGGAGACTCTGTCGGGAAACAGAGTAAACCTTCCTGTCCACTCTACTCCAAGTGGACCCTGGTGGGCAGGAAAAGGCTGGAGCGACAAAAACTCTAGCCTTTGCTGGCCTCCCTGGCTTTGCAGAAGGAAAGTGGCTTCCACCCACGTCTCCCCTCCCCCTCTGCGCCACACGCAGGTTTGTAAAGAGAGGGATGCGAGTCCCGAAAGTTATGTATCATCCAAAGAGAAAGATACTGGTCATGGTGCCCAGTGAGAGATAGGTGCCTTTTAGCCACAGAAAATCAACATGTCACCTCTGTTTCTGCAGTCCCCAAATGATGGTAATGCTGACGCCGAAGAGAGCATGTCCGCGTGTTAATTGAGAGTTAGTGAAATGGGAAATGAGTGGGCAGCGACGTGTTTCGGGGCATTATTTCTCCTTAGGGATGTCTAAGGTCTGAGGCTGCGTGTAGGAATTAGCCATTTTGCCAGAAAGTTATGTGTTTTTAGTTAAATCCGATTAAAGCCTGGAAGTGGTGAGTTTCCAGGAACACAGGGAGTCCTAGAGACGCTTACACAGGCCACTAGAATAAAAACAGCTTGTGGTGGCAATTTTCCAGGTGACAAGGACCCTTTGAGGTGGGCGTGCAAAGGCAAAGAAAATCCCTAAGCCTTCGAGGAGAAGAGTTCACTAAGTTGCCTCATACTGCCTACAGAGGATGCCAGGGCCCTACCTTTACTCACTTCTTGGTATATGAGAAGAGTATCTCTCTATTTTTAAGTGACAATGTCTGTAAAAATACGGTGTTGAATTTTAAGTAGGTTGGAACAGCGGGCTTAAAAAAAAAGCAAACAGTCAACTTAATGTGATTTGGCTGTTGCTATCAAGGGCATTTGAGGGCTAATACAAACAGAATATAAAGGAATGAATATATAAATCATACGGCTCCTCTCTGGGGGCTATATGTCTGTCTTTGGGGATGGGGCCGGTGGCAACTGTGAATGTGGTGGGTCATGACAACCTTCTACTGTCTGTCAGTACCCCCAATGGGTCAGGCTGAGAGTTTCTCCTTTAAAACCTGAAAACTTATTTCCTTGTATTCATGAACATCAAAGAACTTATACTTGTATTATTCTGTTTTCTGTTCACATTTTGGATTGAAATCAATCTATTCAATTTTAAAAGTAGATTCATAAATGTTACAACCTCACAACTATTTTGTCTTTCTCCAGCTAGGCATAGGATTGTGGGGTTTTGTTGTTGTTGTTGTTGTTTTGTTTTGTTTTTGTTTTTTGGAAGAAGAGAAGAAGATAGCTACAACTTCATTCAAAACATTTAGAAAGTGCTTCCAAGCTTGTAACTCTATATTAAATTGCAGTCTATATTAAATTTTAAGGTCAGGTGTTTTCATAAGGAAACTTGACAATGCATACATTCTAAAAAGAGTATAAGATTATGCTATAAAAATTGGCTTCCCGTCCCATATCACCTCCTCCAAAATCAAAAACTTCAGGGTTTGTTTTTCCATTCTTTAAAACGGTAATACTCTAATATACATAGACAATCTGCTCTGTAGTTGGTAGAAACTTTTTAATGAGATGAAAGGAAACTAAAAAAGTGTTTTGGCTCCTTTTACATTTGCAGAACTTGAAAAAGTAAAGAGTTTGCTAAAGCATTCTACTACTGAAGTCAGTGACCAGTAAAATGTGCAAATAATTACTTTTTTCCAGACAACTTTAAAATTGGTATGAATATTATAGTTACTGACTTTCTCCTAAATGCTCCAAATGCCTACTTATGTCTGCTATCAGACTAAAAAAAATTGAAATTTATACTCTATTCTATTTCTTGCGCACTGAGAAAAGCTGGTAACTGCTTTACGTTAGCCTTTTGATAGCCATGAACTGGATCCGAGCATGTGCCCTAGAGGAAAACAAAAAAGAAAACAAGCCAAGTTCATTTCTCTTCCTGGTCTCTTTTCATGCACACGAGTCGCTACTGAAATCAGGTTCGACACGGCAACTGGAAGGAAAATGTTAAGACAGTGTGCGTTTTACACTGAAGACTCAGGTATAAAAAGGCAAATGGCTGGGGTTGAATCACGAGGCCTATCAGACTCGGCATGAGCATTTAAAGGCACCTTTGCACAGAGGGGATTAATTGTTTTCTGTGTTTATGACTCTCTAATTACTTTACCCTGCGAGTTCAAAACTCAGTAACCAAACACCAACTGTATGTATTTTTCAGGTGACTAAGGCTAAGAATATGAGCAGATTGGTTTATGAAAGCAAGCACTGCAAATTGTATTTGTAATACTAACTCAGCTTTAGTTTGTGACAGGAATCTTGTGGCCAGTTCATCACTTTCCCAGACTGGCTTTAAATCTGTAAGGGAAAACTATATTCTCCACATTAGGAGTTCGTATTTAAGTTTCCTTAACTGCAAAATCACTCTGAAGCCGAGTGTTTTGTGAAAAGGGCCACTCCAGGTGTTGGTTCCATCCATTGCGTTTGGATGTATAAAAGTCTAGTTTAAAAACCGGTAGAAGTGAGGAAATTCCAAGTCAAGAGAGCTAATTCCATTCCTAATTCATCCCCAGTGCTGGCCTCAGGAAACCTGAGGTTTCTAGTGAGGACTGTGGATAACAGTTGGTTTGCTTTGTAAGCGGGTGAACAGCATACTCAGGCCCTGCTGGGAGAGGGGTGACCTGATAAAAGGAGGAAATGCTGGGTTACCCAGGTATTTTCCAATCTTACCGTTTTTTTTCAAATTTTCACTTTTGAAAGTGTAAACACTGAAGGACACCATGTATGTGTGTGTGTGTGTGCTTGTGTGTATGTGTATATGTGTGTGTTTGTGTGTATGTTTATGTATGTGTATGTGGTTTTATGTGTATATGTGTGTATGTGTATATGTGTGTATATGTGTGTATATGTGTATGTGTGTGTATGTGCATGTGTGTATGTGTGTGTGCTTGTGTGTATGTGTATACATGTATGTGTGCTTGTGTGTATGTGTGTATATGTGTATATGTGTGTGTGTTTTTTGAGGTCGGATTAACTTTCACTCATTGCCTTCCTGCTTCTACATCTATCCAGGAAGTCTTCCAAACACTGGGGATGCAGAGGCCCTACAATAAGCAAACAGTGTGTGTTGCCTTTCTGCCCTTCCCCACCTTCGGCCCAGCCTCCTCTTCCTCCTCAGTGTATTCACTTACCCTCAGGAGTTTAGTAGTGATTGATATAAGCTTCAAATGTCACATTCTCAATTCTCAGGTTTTCAGAGAATTGACCAGAAACCCCCCTAGACTTTGCATTCTAAACTGGGAAAAACAATTTGGGAGTCTCATGCATTTAAGCCGAGTGTTGGGCTTCCACTGAGTATTTTTAAATCTAATATAATCCATCTACTCATTTTTTCAAGGCTGCTCCATTACAAGTTTTCGCCTTCTTTGAGTTTTGGTGTTCAGAGACTTTTAAACAGTTTCACAGAGTTCCTTAAACATTCTGAGGAACTGTATTTTTAAACCAGACTGGTGTGAAGGAAAAAAAAAAACTTGACCAGAGAGTCTTTCCATAGTAACTTCAATCTGATATAAACTCAGTTGACCTTTAAAAGAAAAATCTTGAAAATGCGGGTTTCCAGTAGAAAAGGCCACCATCTACTTAGAGTAGGGTTGGTTAGGACTGGTTAATAACCACCCAGCATGCCTCATTAAACTGGAACAAACATGATGCTGAATTACTGGCTCCCTGGTTTCTTGAATGTAGGACATTTTGTATTCTTACAATGTAACATTTGGAGGGATTTCCTGCGTTTTCGGTGCAGCAGTTTGTCGCCTGTTTGGATACCCCCCTTACCAGTTGAAGCTCTATTCCTTCCAGGAAAGATTCTGCAACTCTATATTCTGGCTGAAGTCTCCAGGCTTCCAGAGTACAGTGAGGCCTGAGGCTGTGAGGCTCTTTTGCAAGTCAGCACCTGAAAATCCCCGTTCCGAGCCCCATTCCTCCAGGTCCCGGAGCCTAGAAGAAAAGCCTGGAGCGGTGTGCTCTCCTCGGTGAAGCCATAAAGAGGTGAGCTTTCATAAACAGGGACCATATATCAAAACTCGTGGCTTCTGAGAACCGGAGTAACTGCTGTTCAGACGTTAGTGTCTCCTGCCAGAGCATAACTGGTGCCAAATATGCCAAGGTTGGTAAAAGCACTTAAGTCATCAACCCCTACCAATGTCCTCGGAAAAAGAGCATGATTTTTAAAGGAGAGAGCCCATTACTTTCTTGTCTTTAATGCGATGGAACCTACCATTAAATACCTCTAGTTAAAAAAAAATAGCCAGTTTAAAAAGAAAATGCTATACATGTTACACGCACACACATGCACACATGCGCATTGCACACACATACACTAGTGTATTAGAATATAAATGTGACTTGTTTCTAAGAATGCAGGAGGTACTTACCTTTGTGAACTGGCACAGGGGTTCACAAAGCTTGGTAGCTGTATCAGTCATTCTGAGTGAGCGTTGTTTCTAACTATCCAAGTGACTGTTTGCCTTCACCCTGTCCGCTCACTAAGTCTTCAGTTCTAACTGCAAAGACTCAGTTTGTGCTCCTTGGAGAAACTCCGGTTCTTTGAAACCTTGAGCTCAAATAAGGAGCCTTCACTGTGAAACCTTCAAGAGTGCCTTCATGAAATTATTACGTAAGCATCTGCAAGCTCAGGAACTTGGGAGTTTTTCTGGTCAAAGAACTGGGTGTCTGTGCGCAAGTGAAGAGCTTTCTGATGAACTGATGTGAGGACATAGCTCAGTGATAGAGAGGTCACTTACCCAGAGTTTGATTAGTGACACAAGACAGAAGGCATTCTGATGAATGAGTGGAAAATAATAATAATAATAATAATAATAATAATAATAATAATAATAATCCCACTGGATTTTAATCCAGTTCTGGCTTAAGATTATGATCAAGTAAAGAAACTAAATAGAAGTTGAGGGTGTCAGCAGAAATTCTGTTCACAATTCTTTCACAATGACTTGGGATGCAATTTTGGAGGCTCTGCACTTTCTTTTTACAGACACAAATCACATTGGCCCATTTAATTTCTCTGGAAGAGAGTGTAACCTCAGTAAGAGTGCTCTCCTAGAGGGGTGGGCACCTGCCAGCTTGCTCTTTAGTCATTTAAGGTGAGTGACCCAGAGAAAACACCTTTACGAACACCCTTTGAGAACATGCATCCAGAAGACACACCTCTCAATGTCTCTCAAGACAAGGGACGCTACGTCCAACCTAGAAGATGAACTCCAGACTTATGCATTTATGTCACATTGATCTTGGTGACTGTAAGCCAAGTGTGATGCTCAGAATGCATTCTGTGGCTACTGAATGAACCTCCTGCCTAAAGTCACATGCTCCCAAACCTGCCCCTTCATGACATCACAGGATCCATGAGAACATGGCAGCTGGAGAAGGGGCCGCTCAGGATCTCTCCAGGAACAGAGCATCTAAAACTACCTTGAAGCCCTTCATTTTTTTTTTTCTTAAATTATCCATAGGGAAACCCCAAAGCCCACATAACATCTACCTTAAAAGCATCAGGAGTATTTTAATTGAGTAAAAACCACCCATACTTTCTTTCTGATAAATTGAAAGGAGTTAGGAATGAAATTTTACAACAATTATAAACTGTATCGCTGACCCAGGGGACAAGAACAGTTATGGAAATATGTCTGTGTATTTGATATCGCTGTGAATTTAGACTTTTAAAAATTCATCTCAAAATCTCAAGCATCTTATTAAAGCTTAGAAAATAATGTTCACACAATGAAAACAATATAATTTATAGTCATGATTGATATTATCGTGTCAATGGAGCAATATGTTCCATGCCACATTGAGAAACTGATTAAATCTTTGCATAGCGAGCTCCTGATAAAATAAACTCAGATGTACATTTATAAGCTTCTATATATTTATAAATCAGTGAATTCATCATATACAAATCTCATCTATAAAGGTGAAATATGGGGAAAGTTGTTCTTTGAGAATATTTTTTTCTGTCTTGAATTAAAGTTATTAACTCCGGAGACACCCGGAAGGCAGCGAGGCTCACACTTTTACTCATACTTTCTCGTTTTCTAAGAATTTGGAGGTGGGTCCAGGAAAAGAGAGGATTTCGATGCGATGACCACATAGCGTTTACAACCGGAAGTACAACCCTGGAGGGGAAACTTGCAGTTATCTCTCTCCATCACTACCCCAAGGGAAAGGTTTCTATGTATCATGGAAGACCTTATGTTCATTTCAAATCAAGTTGGAGACGAACCCAAAGGCCCTGAAGCCCTCAATTTCCAGGAAATATGGGGGAAATCCTTGCTGATCCATTCTGGGGTCTGTGGAGAACAAACAAAATGGCAGCCAACACTACATAGGATTTTTTTTTTTTTTTAATTCTACTGGGAATTGACTTAGATGCCAAGATTCATCCAGTGATTGGTTTTTATGGTCAAGCTACAAACTCTTGAAGGCCCTGGAGTTGAAGTGCTGATGTCCCGTGACTGGAGCTGCGTGATTGGTACCTTCACCATCCCATGATTGGTGCACTGAACAAACTTGGAATACTGGCGCAGCGTTGAGTCGGAGAGGACCTGATGTGACTTTTATGTATGAGTGCCTGGAACAGTTATCAAACTGTTTGATCTACGTCATTCGTTGCTGCTCTCCAGAGAGCCTTGAAAAACAGCCAGTTTTCACTCAAAAGATAGTTTACTGCAATAGACTGAGGGTTTGAAACCAGAACTAAGGTATAGTGGCTTGTCCAGTGGTTCGGGGGAGCCAAGAGAAAGACCCCAGGAATAACTCTAGAAGGAAGTAATTTCTAAGGAACCTGTTCATAATATTTTCAGTAGCAGAAAGAGTGAGACAGAAAAGAAGAAAAAAGAAAGAAACCAAATTCCTGAACCACAGCTGCTGTTATAAATGGCACCCATTATTTTGGGGATATCAATACTGATAATAGGGAAGTGTGGGTCACTTGTTCAGGGGCCCAGATTTCACTGCAGCACGTTTATTTAGCTTACGTTGGATATTTGTTGTGACAACTGCCTGGTGTTCTATTCACTTGGCCTTACTTGTTTGGTGTCTGCTTGACGAATATCCCAGCGTTAAGGAGCTTTCTGAGTTCTGCCACTTTGGGGAATCACTCAACTCTATTTTATCTAGATGGGAACTCTGAAGTTTACTTCTACCTTTTGTGTTTCTCCTTGACCTGTCTGTCCTCAGTTGGCCTGATTTAAGGAGTGTGACTGGTTAAGCACCATGCTAAGATTGCAGTGTCAGGGAATAATCTAATCAGGATATAAATTAATGGATACCTTTTGGGGGACGTTTTCACCTCTTGTCTAAGTGGGTGAGGAGGAGGCAGGTATAATACAAAGGCTTGTCAGCAAGGACAGGACATTCTGTCTGGGTTACCAAGGATCAGATGATTCAAGAGGGTAGACCATAAAGAGCTAAAGAGGGCGGCGTGTGCCTCAGCACTTGAGGACATCAAAGGAAGAAGCCTCCAAGAGAACAGCAAGAACTGTGAAGGTTCTTCACAAGGGAAGCTTAAGTTTGGCTGGATGAGAAGAACATGGCCAAAAATGGGGACCTGGTGGGAGAAAGTGCAGAGCTGGGATGGGCTCCACTAAGAGGCCTTATTCTCACCCTCCCTCTGTGGCTCCTCGTTTTGTTTGCCAAGGTTGGCTCACTGGGGCAGACCATACAGTATTTGTGCATTGAGACCTGCTTCATTTTAACCTATTATCTTGTCTCTCCTAAATTAAGTTAAGATGATATCAGGATGTGCAATTTGCTTCCCTCAGACTCAATCTCCTGAGGACTTCTTAGCATATCTTCAAGAACCATCTTCCTCTTCCCGAATCATGAATGATTCTAGAGATCCAGCGTCAGCCACCTGGAGCCTACAGTTATAACTGTAGGCCCCCAAGTCCATCACAGTTTCTCCTGCTCTAGTCCTTGGTGGAATGCCAGGCACTTGGCTTGTCTTTCACGTCTGCAGGGCAAACCACAACTGCGAGGCCCTGCAGCTGTTTCCTCCTTGACGTAAGGATTTTGTTTTCATGGTATAAGCATGCCTTTTCCCCTTTCAGCATGTTTCATGTTATCTGTGCAGTTGAGGGTCTTTTGTTTTCTTTTTTATTTATTTGTAGGGCACTATTGAGCAAAATGTTCGAAGCCTTCTCTTCACCCCTTCTCCTCTCACTCAGACAGCATCTTCCACTGTCAGCCGCACGCTCTTAAATAGCATGTCCTCACTTATTGAGCATGTCAGTGATTATTTGTTTGCCGGCATCACCACCACTACCATCACTACCACCACACCATCACCACCACCACACCATCACCACCAACAACAACACCACCACACCATCACCACCATCACCAACAACAGCACCACTACACCATCACCACCACCACCACCAACAACAACAAAAACAACACCACACCATCACCACCACCACCAACACCACCACACAATCACCATTACCACCACCAACACCACCACTACACCATCACCACCACTACCAACACCACCACCACCAGGAGTTAGTCATTTATATACAAGATTCACTGTTTATTTTGACATCCCATACATTTGCACAAATGTACACGGTATGTTTGTGATCTACCATTGTGATATTATATACAATGGCTTCACTACCCTTTAAAAATTCTCTATAGTGTTGTATTTACCCATCTCTGTGCCCTGACTTCCAATGACCACTGCTCTTCTTACTCTCTGACACATTTTTGGGCTTTCCAGAATGTCACATGGCTGAAAGCATCTAGTATGGTGCCTTTTTAGATCAACTTCTTTCAGTAACTTAGTAATAGACACTTAAATGTCCTCTGGGTCTTCTCAAAGCTTGACTAAACATCTAAGAGAAGAAACTTAAGGGAGAAGGGACTTGTGTTTAGAGGGTCTATCCATCAGGGAGAGCATGGCAGCTGGAGTGAGTTAGACCACTGGCAGAAGCTTCCCACATGATGCTGACCACAAACAAACAAAACCAAAGAAGTCTGGGATGTCACTCTCAAATGATTCTCACCAGTGACACCCCTATCAACAGTGACCCTTCGCTGCCAGCTTTGCTTCCTGCTACAAACCCTCCACAACCTCCTCAA
The DNA here is from genome assembly GCF_963924665.1 of Micromys minutus. NCBI lineage: Eukaryota > Metazoa > Chordata > Mammalia > Rodentia > Muridae > Micromys > Micromys minutus. The sequence continues at coordinate 47,054,821 of NC_137982.1, read as the reverse complement.
ACAGGAGACCAAGGGTTCACACACATGAGCCTATAGAGGACATGTCTCAGTAAACATAACAGTGGAGTGGAAGCCAGAGGTATGAACACTGACCCTACATCTTAATAAATGGCCACAGAAGGACTACTACTTGCAATTAAGTAGCACATAAACCTCAGATAGGCTGTCAGTAATGTGCTTTACAGACTACATTAAATGGCGACTCTAATGATGTATTTTGTCATTATAGTTCAACATGATACAAAGCTCAGCTATCATAAGCTTATTGAATACAAGTGTCCAACACACCCAGCAACCTTATGCAAAATGCAGATGCACCACTAATGTCACAGGTAGCTCATGACCCCCCATGGTGTCTCTGCTGGACACTCATGTGTGGATATGACAGAACATGGGTCATTCAGACTGCCAAAGAGTGTTGTTTTACTGGAGAGATGGCTCAGCTAGGAAAATGCTGAAAGCACAAGCCTGGGGACTGGAATTAGGACCCAGAACCCATGTTACAAAGAATCAGAGTGATGCTGCATTCTCGGCGTTGCTAGGACTGGGGAGTCGGAGACGAGAGGATCTCTAGAGCTCAAGAGCCACTCAGTTCAGTGATCTCAAGTTCAGCGAGAGACCTTGTCTTGAAAACCAAGGTGATGGCTCCTTAGGAAGGCCATCTGAGCTGATCTCTGTACCCCATATATATGTATACACATAAAGGCACATAAAAGACTTTTATTTAAGAATCTATGTTCATAAAGGAGAGTAGAGGTGGGTAATTATGAAGATAGTGTAGAAAATAGTTGAAGCTTTGATTATTCAGCATCTTTGACCTTTGACAGTTACATCCAGACCTGTGATTTGACTTAAGTGTTTTCCCCTTTTATGGAGATAAGAGTTCTTCACTTTCTACGCAGTACCGGGTAACTTATGTCTTAGATAAAACAAGCTTTGTATGCGATGGCTGTAGTTAACTATAGGTCATTGGAAATTCACTAAGCACATTTGAGGTAGGGCAGGCTAAGCTGTGGTGTTCAGAAGGTTGGACAGATTAGAGATACCTGATAGACTGGGCTTTTGGTTGGTCTATTGGTGTGGAACCCTGTCATGAGCTAAAGCTTCTTTGCTAATGCAATTAGTAACTAAAGTAACTCTTTCCTCGGGGGACCAAGCACTGTACACTATGCACAGAGATAGAGTACTGCAAATGCCAAAATGGGGTCCCAGTAATGTCCTTTATTTTCTTCATTTTTGTATTTATTATTATTATTAATTACTATTTACTTATTCACTTTATATCCACTTGCTGCCCCTTCATGGCCATCACCTCACACAATCCCTCCCCTAACCCTTTCCTCCTTTCCTCTGAGTAGGTGGGGGCCCCTCTGGATATTCCCTCCACCCTGGCACATCAAGTATCTATGAGGCTAGGTGCATTCTCTCCCACTGAAGCCAGACAAGGCAGCCCAATCAGAAGAACATATTCCACAGACAGACAAAAACTTTTGGGATACTCCCAGCTCTAGTTGCTCCAGACATACATGAAGACCAAGCTTCACATCTGCTACATATGTGTGGGATAGGCCAGCCCATCTATGTTCTTTGGTTGGTGCTTCAGTCTCTGAGAGCCCCAAGAGTCCAGGTTAGTTGACTCTATTGGTCTTCCTGCAGAGTTCCTATTCTCTAAGGGGCTGTAACCCTTCCTCTTGTTCTTCCAGAAGAGTCCCCAAGCTCCGCCCACTGTCTGACTGTGGGTGTCTGCATCTGTCTGAGTCAGCTGCTGGGTGGAGCCTCTCAGAGGACAGCCATGCTGGACTCCTGTCTGCAAACATAACAGAGTATCATTAAAAGTGTCAGGCACTGGTGCTTGCTCATGGATGAATCTCAGGTTGGGACCATTATTGGTTGGCCATTCCCTCAGGCTCTGCTCCATCCACCCAGCCTGCCCCTTCCCAGCGCTGCATTTCTTGGACAGGATGAATTTTGGGTTGAAAGTTTTGTGGGTAGGTTGGTGTCCCTATCGCTCCATTGGGGTTCCTGCCTGGCTACAAGAGGAGGCCTCCTCAGGTCCCATATCCCCAGTGCTGTGAGTCACAGCTAAGGGCACTCCCATTAATTTTGGGGGCCTTCCTTATCCCAGGTCTCTGTCTTTTCCTGGAATTGCTCCTTACCTTCTCCCCCCTGTTGGTTGCAGATTTCCATTTATTCTCATGGCCATCTGGTCACCCCCATCCCTCCCCACACCTAATCTTGAACCCCCCATTTACCTTCCCATTCCCGCTCCCTCCCAGTTCCCTCCCTTTATCTTCATCTTATGACTATTTTTTCCCCTTCTATGTGCAATCCAAAGCATCCTCACTTGTGCCTTCCTTCTTACTTGGCTTCTTTGGGTCTGTGGAGTGTAGCATGGGTTCTCTGTATTTTATGGCTAATATCCTCTTATAAGTGAGTACATATGTATGTCCTTATGGGACTGGGTTGCCTCACTCAGGATGACATTTTCAAGATAAATCCATTTGCCTGCAAAATTCATGATGTCTTTGTTTTTCATAGCTGAATAGTATTCCATTGTATAGATGTACCACATTTTCTTTATCCATTTTTCAGCTGAGGGGCATCTAGGTTGTTTCTAGTTTCTGACTATGACAGATAAAGCTAGTATGAACATAGTTGAGCAAGTATCTTTGTGGGATGATGGAACATCCTTTGGATGTATGCCCAGGGGTGGTAGAGCTGGGTCTTGAAGTAGAACTATTTCAAATTTTCTGAGAAACCGGAAAATTAATTTCTAAAGTGGTTGCACAAGTTTGCTCTCCGACCAGCAATAAAGGACTGTTTCTCCTGCTCCATATCCTTGCCTGAATGTGCTATCGCTCGAGTTTGTGTTCTTAGTCAGTTTGACCAGTGTAAGATGGAATCTCAGAGGTTTTTTTTTTTTTATTTGCATTTTCCTGATGACTAAGGACTTTGAACATTTAAGTGCTTCTCAGCCATTTGAGATTTCTCTGAAGAGAAATCTCTGTTTAGCTAAGTTTACCCCACACACACCTTTTTAAAAATGTGGGCTATTTGTCCGTTGGTGTTTGACTTCTTGAATTCTTTATAAACTTTGGAATATAGCCCTCTGTCAGACGTAGTGTTGGTGAAGATCCTTTTTCAATTTGTCCTATTGACAGTGTCCTTTGTCTTACAGAAGCTTTGCAGTAAGAATCTCCTTTCTTAATATGCCACTCTATGGTCCCAGAGGCATGGGCTCCACCAATTCTCCCTGTGTAGAATATCTCTCCAAGATGACTAGTGTAGTGTAACACTCAGCAGGACTGATGGCTCACCAGGCCACCTCCACTCCATCAGCATACACCGAACACCCTGGCCTCTCTTCTCTGAACACATGGTTTTTCAGCCAGTCATAGACCCCAGGAATGGATCCTTGTAAGATCAAGGTACATAAGAAATAGGCTCTTCAGGTTCCACATCCCCACTTTTGTGGTGTATGTCATCACTATACAATCACCAAGGCACCATCACATATGACATTCAGACCAGCTTTCCCTCCTGGAGCTTTGTTTCAACTCTGCTTTACCAGACATAAATAGATCCTTATTATGTTTATCCAGAATCTATACCACATCAAAATTCTCTGGCTAACACAGCACATAGCATGACCTGGAAGATGTAAATAAATTAGAGAAATAAATGATATTCCACATATCACTACCAATGCCCAGGAGCTCAGCAAAGGGGAAATAGGAATTGAAAACTATTTTGAAAGATACCAGTTGAGACAGAATTTGGTGCCTCTGTTCTGAGCTACAACTTGAAGACAGTTTGTGGGACACTGATGGTATCTGCTTGACATGGGATTGAAGTCTCTGTTTTCTTCTATACTGCCCTTTTGTCGAAACTAGAGGTAGCTGAAATCCTGTGACCCTTAGCTCTATGATCAAAGACCACCGTATTTGACAGTATTTGATTGGATGCCAGTAAAATCCAGACTGAGCTTCAGACAGTTCCTCCAAGTGCCTCTCAGCCATGCACAGGGGTTTGCTGAGTTTGATCGTGAACTGTGTACTTTTGGGGAGTTGTAGTCCCTTTGGTTGGTAACACACACTTGGCAGAGCCCTGATTTAATTAACATGGCCCTTGGGTCTGTTCAAGTTCCCAGGTTTCAGCACCTCACTGGGTGTAACCTTATCTTTCTCTTTCGCACGCATGATGGATCTAAACCAGTACAGGTGAAGTTTGTCTTAGACCCGACAGCTGGATTATTTCCAGGTTTCACAACCATGGAAGAAAAATCCAGAAACCTCAACCCTGTTTCTCATTTGCCATTTTATGGAGCAGCCATGGTGGGTGAGATGCTAACACAGTTAGTCACAGTTCCAGTATTGATCAATTAAACTATTCCTACAGCAGGTGTGCATGCTTAGAGGCAGGTGCAGGCTGGGGTAACAAGGACTGCCTTTCAGAAGAAGATGGGACAAATGGCGGGCCTCAAGACATCAAATAAATTAATGCATCCAATGAAGGAAACAAGTTTCCTTTCCATTTGGGAAAAAAAATCATTTCAGAAAAAGTAGAGTTAGAGTCCAAGGAACATAAAGCCTGCAGTGTTTTTCAAATCAGTTTGAGGTCATCTTTTAAGTTAACTGTATTTTCATTTCATAAACCTTTTTTTCAAATCATAGAGATCCGTCGCTGTCTCTTATTCTGGGAATACACTGTGGCTCAAGTTGAAGAAGGTCACCATGTGACCTTGGGTGAACATCACTGGGACACAAAATAAGTGACTAGAGAGGCAGAGGTTTGTAATTTATTTATAACGCCTATGGATGGGACACTTTGGTCACCAAGGAGAGTTGGTAGGTGCATGGGTTATTTGGAATGTAACTTGCCCTTAACATGGGCTTCATAAACTGTGCCCTGATAATATTTATTCTTCCTTGGAAAACTTCTGAAGAATATGCTCCTTAGACAATATCCTATCAAGACGTCAAATGTTTTTCAAGACCAGGGACTGGTATCTTTCCAATGGCAAATGACGATGATGCATATTTCCAATGGCCTCACCCTCCACATATGCACAAAAACTCTTGTGTTCAAGGATTGGTCCCCAATGCATTGTTCAGAAGTAGGACTGTGGCTGTACTGGGAGGGGTCTGTCCCAATAGATGGGTTGATCTATTGATAAAGACATACTCTGGTAGCATTATTTGGAGATTGTGGGGAAGAAGATATGAGTCTTTTGGAGGAAGTAGGTCTCTGGGAAGACTTGGTTATTATGAGTATACCTTGTAGCCCAGTAGCCCCAACCCCCATCTCTCTTTCCACTTTGCTTCTGCCCCTGTTCACTGATGCTGTGCCTCACTGTGCACATTTGTAAACACCGATGTGGGTAACCAAGAACTGGAGCAATGAAGCCATAAGGCAAAGCAAACCCTCTCTTCCTTCAAGCTGCTCTCTCAAAGGCATTCTGTCTTGGTTACAAAAAGTGACGCGAAGACTATGAGTGAAAGGGAGGGAGAGGGACAGTCTATAGCTCTGACTATAAACAGTGACTATAAACAGTGACTATAAATGGCCAACATGTCCCCTTAGCTATCAGTTTCTTGTAAATTAACTAAAGTGTGACTTTAAGCCACTTGAGCGTAAATAAAGCAATTTTTGAATAGCTTGAAAGGCACTTGGCCCTGAGATCTTCATCTGTACACTGAGGCTACTGAGCCCCTATGGGACTGCTGTATTAAACAAGGTAGGTACTTAGCACCTTGCCCTGTCCTGAGCATTACACAAGTATACTTAATGTTCAATTTTTTTCTGTTGTAACTCTTTATCGAAAAGATCGATAGCACAATCTGTAATGTGCTAGAGATTTAAAACCCATTCTCCAGTATGCTATTGCTAGCAAAGTATGCATGAACTTATTTTCTTCATCATGTGAAAGACAGAAAAACTCACCGGCATTTTCTTACTTTGCAAAACCAAAGAAAACACCAATGTAGTCCCTCCTGTAAGAATTCTACTCTCTAGAGCTGGAGAGGTGTCTTATTGGCTAAGAATACTTTGTGCTCTTGAATAGGACCCTAATTGGGTTCCTAGCACCTTAATGGGACAGATTGTACCACCTGTAACTCAAAAGATCTGATGCCCTCTTTTTGACCTCTGTACACACCTCATGTACCCCTGCCCTCGTGTATACACACACACACACACACACACACACACACACAATTTAAAAATTAAATAGCTTTTAGACAGAATTATAATCCCTACCTTGGGGTTTGTGTTGTCAATGCTATTTCCTAGTCAATAAAGGTCACTCTGTGTGTGTGTGTGTGTGTGTGTGTGTGTGTGTGTGTGTGTGTGTGTGTGTTGGGTGATAAATAACCAGAACATTGGTAAGAAATTGGTTAACTTATCACACTTCCATACAATACCACACTGTGTGCAAGAATCTGAGTCGTAAATATTAAAAGTAGCTCTCTGGCTTGGGTGTTACTAACTAGAAAATGCCACATCCAATGGAGAAAACTATTTTCTTTTCTTTCTTTCTTTCTTTCTTTTTTCTTTTTTCTTTTTTTTTTTTTTTGCAAACTGTGTCCAAAGTGTTAAATTTATATTTTAAAATGGTTACAGCTTTCTTTTACTTTCCAGTAAATATACTTGGAAACTAAAAGGTCAATATTTAAGTTTGGCTTGGTGGTAAATTCACAAACATCACAATGCAAAGTGAATTTTCTGATGCAAGTCATAGAAGGAACAAGAACCCACAAGGTAAGGATGGCCAACATGGGAAAGCCGATGGCAGATACTTCAGAGACCCTAACAGATGCTTGACACAGAGAATCAGGCTGAACTTTATGTAGGCTTTATTTTCCCTGTTTGCACACACATTTTATTGCCTTTAAAAAATAATCTTAACCATGTGCACTCTTCCCTGTGACTGGAACAGGGTGTTTGACAGGCAGAAACAAAATTAGCATACATTTTTTCTTTCGTAAGTTCACGGATGAACACTTCCTGTAGATCTTAGCAACTTTGGTGCCTGATTTTTTTTCTTTCCTTAAGTCAGGAACAGTCAAGTGTTCACTTACATGGAGCACCTGTTGGCTTCTCTTGGCACATCAGCCTCTCCATCACTATTACTCTTCTGTTTGGGGACCATGAGATGCAAAACAAGGATTAAACACAGTGCTCTTATACTGTGACAGGCGGTTTGATAACCTGCATCGTTACCAAGTCAGGGATGATGCCTTTTCTGACAGGCCAGGACTGACATATGTTTCATAGCGTTATTTGTAAGGGCACACAACTGAAGCCCTATAACTTTCCATTGAACATTTTTGACTATAGCTAACTACACACAACTGAAAGAGGAAAGCAGGCCTTGGGTAAGTGGGCAGGTCTTATACTCTGACTTCATTCTTAAACTCTAGGCTACAGTCCTGAGTGAGAAACTGACTCTGGATATTATTATTAAAAACAGATTCTGTCCTCGTTGAATTTTATGTTTGGTTAGTGTAAGGAACTCCCCACTCCTACGTACATCTACTTCTTAAATTGCCAGCAACAGGAATGTCACCCAAGGTTAAGAGTAGCCACACCCAGTCACCACCTCTAAATTGAAGTGCACCTGTTACGAGCTGTCAAGAGTCCATGAGACTGTCAGCACTGACTTCTAGATGAGACGAAGAGTTGGAGTTGGGTAGAGGACTTCTGTGGCTGTGTGGATACTATCAGAGATTTGGCTTTTAGGAAAAGGGTCCGAGAAGTCCAATACAGCTTTGGTTAGTAGCCTGCAGTTTAACCATATATCTGAAAACAAAAACAACAACAAAACTGTTCTCGATCCTCGCCGTCTTTTATGACTTGAGCGACCTCAGCTAAGCTGTGGTTTCCCTAACCCTAACCCTGTGAGCTCATCGGTGCCTTCTCTACCTCTCACGATATTGTAAGGGTGAAATGAACGAAGTCGGTGGAACGTGTGCAAGGGTTTGTACATACGCACAATTTCTATCTTTCACCCTAAGTTTTGGACACCTTGAACTCTGTGCCCGGAGTGACTAGGAAGGGGTTTCCATTGGGCGAAGGAATGTGCTAAATACGAAAGGAGACCTTGCGAAAGAGTCCTGAGAACAGGAAAATGCTGAGAGGACCGTTTTAGAGAAACGGCCTCGAGTGACAGCCGCGGTTTAGCAGAGAACACGAGTGGGAAGCAAAAGCCTGTAAAGGTGCTTCTGTCTGACAGAAAGGGGAATTCTCACCGGGAAAGGCAATCGCTGGAAGGACTCCTGTCTGGGTCTTTTAAACCAAACTTACAAGGAAAGAGCTCAGCTCTCAGATGCGGTGAGCTTGTCTGCGCAGGCGCAGTAGTTAGATGGCGTTGGTTAGCGCGCTGGGCTCAGAGCGACTGAGTGTGATGGATGGCTCAGCGTGCTGTTTATCTAGTGCAGGTTGGTATTTCACCTCTGTTTTCATTACACTGATGGTAAGGTAATAATTCTTTCCTCTAGCTGAGAAATCTGTCTTCAGCCATTTGTTGATCTTCTTGAACGGGCACTGCAGGTGCACAGAAGTCACCCTAATGGAGGTTTTGAATGAAATCTTTAAAAATGCTGGACGGCATCATGGAAAGCCAGCAGCACAGAAGTCCCCTAGATTGTGTGTGTGTGTGTGTGTGTGTGTGTGTGTGTGTGTGTGTGTGTGTGTGCTTATTAGCTACATTGGATCACACTGACCCAAGGAACAAACCAAAGGAATGGCAGAAGGTAGAAGACCTTGTGACAGTCACATGTTTATTACTCTGGAATAATTTAAGCCTCTGTGGTAAGTGACTTCCTGGAAGCGCCTTTTTCCTGAGGGATTTCTATGAAGCTGAGTGGTACAGTGGGAAATACCATAGGCTGCCTTGAATAGTCCACCATGACTCACCCTCTGGGATAAATCTCTTCAGGGCTCAGAACCACACTCTCTCCATCTGTCCGGTGAAGACAAAAATGCATGCACGAGTTTTAATTGGAAGCACTGATCATGAGATGAAAGGTATGAGGTTTTCTTGGAGGCGAGTAGGAGCAACTGAGAAACCATGACAGGCAGGCGTCTCTATGGAGCTGCCCTCTCCTTGTCCCTTTCCAGCTTCTGTGATGGAAAGATCATAATGAAGGAGGAAGGTGTTGGCTCGTCAAACATTGGTCCAGGAAGGAACCTTCCCCACAATAGAGGAGGCCAGCCATTTGAGCTGATTTCTGACCGGAAGAGCTAACAGACAGGTGATAGTACTTCACTGCAAGGCGCACTCAGTGTGTGATTCACCAGGAGAGAAGATGCTGGAGGGGTCTACTCCCTAGGAGGTGATCATCACAAAAAGACAAGATGTTAGACTGTTGGTCCTAATTTCTCGGACTCCTGTTATTAGTAAAGTTCCTTGCTTCCAACTTGTCTGTCCATCCATCCTTCCATCCATCCACCCATCCACCCATCCATCCTTTCTGCTGCACTATAGCTCTCTTGCCTTGGAAATGATCCTCATTAAATATAAGCAGGTGTGACCAGGTTCCCGGTTTGTTCACAACAGTCTGCCTTACACATTTTGTGTCAGAGTGAAGACCGTAGCACTCCCAGCAACTCTCTGCGTGGCTGGGTTTAGACAATAAGTTATATAATACCCTAAACAGAGCATTAATCTCTCTGCAGGAGCCATCTCAGCCCCCAGTGTATGCAAATGTCCAACCTTTCCACCACAAACTGCTGCCTTGTGCTACACAAATACAGAGTCCATTATTGCCTTCCTATTTACACTTTGCAATTTTCATGTAGCATTCTGTCGCCATCGATATGATCTTCACAGCATCCTGAGTTACTGGAGGTAATTATGGAAAATAGTAGTTAATAAAATGTGGCGCTCCCAAAAGAATGAGATAAATCGGAAAGTGGTTTTTGAACATTCTATACATGTTTATGATGTATATCGGTCATACCCACTCCCGTTTTCTCCTTCTGGCTCCTCCCTCACATCCCCTAACTTCATTTCATGGCCCAGTTGTTGTTTGTAACACATTGAGGCCAGATAGTGCTGCCTGTATGCGCAAGGGTGTCACAGTCCACTGGGGCGTAGACAACCTAGAAAAGGTCATTTTTAAAAAAAAAAGTCTACAAGCTATTTTAGAAGATTTATTTTTATGTTCCATGGTGAACAAGTTGTGCATGTACACATGACTGTGGACACCCAAAGGGGCAGAGGAAAACACCAGTTCCTGATGAGCTACAATCACAGGCTGTTGTGAGTCACCCGTATGGATGCTGGGACTTGAACCAGGGTCCTCTGCCAGATCAAGAGCACCTTAGCTGCTGAGCCCTCTTGGTAGTCTCAAGGTGATGTTTTTAATGCAGAACTGTCCCCAAAATACGGTTATTACATCAATCAGCGTATCTTCTCTAATTTATCAATTAAACATCAACTATTTTTTCAATTATGTGTATATTTGTGTCATAAGAGAGGGTTCTGCGCATGAACAGGTGCCCTCCTAGGCCAGAAAAGGTGTTGGATCCCCTGGAGGTGGAGTTCCAGGCGGTCATCAGATGTTAGATGTTGGGAACTGAATTCTGAGCCTCTGCAATTGCAGTATGAGCATCTAACCATCAAACCAGCTCTCCAACCCTAACTCTTACATTAAAAATACCAAAATAACAGTATCAAGAAATTATTTCCACGGATTTGGTTTTCAGCTAAATAATCATTCAACAAACACTGGGGGTATTCCTGGCATTGTTATAGATGAGGGAAGTAGATAACAAAAGGGGACGTTGCTGGCCACAGACACTTAACAGAAAGTGGGGTGAAGAGCTGAGTTAAAGGAAGCATGTAATACCATGTAGTAACACACATGACATAGCATGTAGCAACACACATGACATAGCATGTAGCAACACACAGCATTGGGCCAGCACTGGGCTGCAGAGGTGAGAGAATCGCTATAGAGCTGAGGTGCAAGAGGGAGTTAGTTAAGGAGGAAGCTGAGGAAGATGGGGATGGATGGAGTTTGGAGATTGAATTCACTCCAGAAACACAGAAGGAGAAAAACATTTCCTTAATACATATTCTGATACTAAAATGTGAAACAATAGGTACAGATTTAAAAGCCAGGAAGCACCCTCTGGTTTGAACATTTTCTTTCTGTTCATTCTAAAGGAAGCTGCTTCCAATAACGGAGGTTTCTGTGGGTCTGTGGGTCTAACTCTGGGTCTGGTTGGGTGATGCGGGTTCATATTTAGGAAACATTCAGGTAAACATTTCACAGCAACACATTCCTGTGGAAACATACGATTCATGCAAATTAAAATACATTTAATAAGATATTGTATTTAGTCCAATCTTTCTAAAATACGGTAGTTTTGACACATAGTAAATGTAGATATAATGAGATACTTTGACACTTTATTTTCCTATGAACTCTTCAATACATGACACTTATTTTATGGGTAGAGAACATCCCAGTTTGCACTTGTGCCCTTGGGATGCCCAGTAGCCACACAGAGCCACTGACATTCATGTTAAACATACAGTATTGTGACATACACATAAAGCCCTTCTATGATCCCAAATAAAATGAGCCCAGAATATCCTGGTCAGATTTCATCATGTGTGTGAATCCATTACTAGCAACAACATCATGTGTTCCAAGAAGGAAGAAAGAGACCCATGATCTATCTTAGGGATCTCTCTTCTTCTTGACAACCAACAGTACTTACAGCAATAGACCCTATACGTCACAACCAATGATATGGCCTTGGAAAAATAAATACTTTAGTTATGGGCCATCGTAAGCGTTTTGGGCTCCACAGGACAGATTCTGTTAGCACTCAGGTTAGCTTGTGCGCATACAACTATGAAGTTCCCCAAAACCAACTGTTTCACCGCAGAAGATATGCTCAAGTTGAGGTGCACAAAGTGTCACAGTGGTTGTTTGTGGTTTTGTAGTTGCTGGTGTTGTTTTTTTTCTTCCTTCATTTGTTTCTCACTGAAATGGCCGCAGTGTTATTTGCCTACAGTGCTTTACACTGTTGAGCCAAGTCAAAGTAAGAGCATCAGTCTAAGACTCACTAATGGCCACCACTGGGGACAGTGGTGCTGGTTAAGTCTGCGGCATAACAGTCATTGTGGCATTAAGATCCGAACAGCATAAGGATGTGAACAAAACACTTCCCCGGGGTTAGCTCACTGCCTGTGATTATTGTTCAAGTATTTTTCAGTCTCCCAAAGTGTTTGTGTGTGTGAGAGAGAGGCCCTGCAGTGACTGGCTTTTCCTTTACCCTCCTTCCTGGATCCCTCATGACAAGAACATTACTAATTGCCTAGCTGGTGCCAGGGGCACTGTAGACTGTCTGAGGAAGTCACTGTTAGCTACAAGCCCTGGAAAAGCTGATTACTCTCCAGAGAGGCAGCATGCTGTCCTGAGAGAGCACAGGGCTGGTGCCTTCAAGTGCCTCAGAGGAGGGGCACAGCCTGGGGCAGCCAACTTTAACTGCAGCCTTCTCAGCTGTGGAAAACGACAGAGCGATCTTTACTGCTTAGGGAGAGACTTGTGCTTATTAATTAGTTTGTATTTCAAAGTGCTTCACTACTGGGACGTTTCACTGTGGAATTAAGGAAATTCTTCTTTCATCTTCTCCCCGACCACATTAAGATAAAAGAAACTGCTCAGTGAGACTATAAAAAAATAGAGGTGATTTGGGGGGTGTGGGTGGGAGCTAACAAACCTAACTTCAAGGCAGTGGCTCATTTCTCTGACAGTAAGAAGGCACTCACTGAAAAGGAGCTTTGCCAGCTGAGAGTCTTGAAGGGTACCCAAACCTGCTCTCACAAGACGCACATTTGTTTTAGACTTATTTTTTATGGGCTGTTCAAGGAATAAGGGAGAGAAAGAAAGTGGGGGAAGATTACACCGAGGTAGGGGATTGAAAATTGAGAGTTGGTACAAACTGTATCATGCTTCCTTACTGGAGAAACAGGTTGGATCTGCTGGTTTCCCACCTCTGGACAAATGTGTTTTCCTTCTTCCCACTTATCTCTGGGTGTCCTTAGGTTTCAGAGGAGAGGGAGGGAGAGAGAGAAAGGCATGGGGGTGGGGTGGGAGGAAGGGATGAGTTCCTGTTCCCTTTGTGGCTGACATCAGCTTGGCTCCGTTTCTTTCTATACTGTGGAATGCAGCTGTCTGACTCACACTGGCCTTCTCCGCCTCCCTCCATCCTAGCCAAGGTCACAGGACAAGTTTCCACCCCGGAGAATGAACACAAGTGGACTTTCTGGGAATCGGCTTTGCCTGCTCTACTACCCAGGAGGGCTGAAATGACTCTTAAGATGTAGAAAGGCCAAGCCCCCAAGGGAGCCGTCCAACTCCTCTGTGACTGCAGAGAGAATGTCTTCTTCAGATAAGCACATCTTTGGCCTCTTCTCTGAGAAATAGTTTCTGTTAAGACACGGAAATGCTGGCTTATTGTTACAGAGACCATTGTTCCTCTAACATAACATAAACCGCTGGCTTTGCTTTCCCTAACTGTAGTTGCCTTTTGAATGCCAGACCAGGGAAAAGGCCAGACATTTAGGAGTGGCTGAGATCCAGTACAGTGAATGGTATGAAAGTATAATATTGATGTGGGCATGTGTCTTCTAGGTCTCTCTCCTTTTAATTACGTATTTTAGTTTTATTGGCTTCACAGATTCACGTGAAGTGGGGAGAGAGGAAGGGTTGAACCAATGTGGGCATATCTAGTCACTCACTTATTTTCTCTCATGTTTTCAAACTCAGCAAACAGTCTCCTCCCCCACTCCCCTCCCCCACCACACCCCCACTAACTGGAGAGAAGAAGAGCATTGCTACTTTCTTCATAGACTTCTAAGAGAATGGATGCATGGCTGTGAAGGGAATTGCTAGCCAGGGGAAAGCAATACCTTAGAGTAAGCAACCCACATATCATCACCCAAGAGAGCTGGGCTGTGGCCAGTATCTCCATCAGCGACTTGAAAGAGTTGTCTGTCTTCCCAACACAATAAAACTGGAGACATGAGCTCCTCGGGCTCCAGCCAAAACCATCAGGAGAAGCCAAAGCCCCATCACCACATGAAGGTTTTAGGATTTATGACTGACGGGGGAGGGAAAATAGAGGCAGATATTTAAGCTGGCTAAATTCATCACTCAAAAAAGATAATGTGGTAATATAGAGAATTGTAGATATTCAACTGTTTTCTTATGAACTTCTTAGCTATCAAAGAAAATACAGATGCCAACATGTTTAATGAAAGAAAGAAAGAAAGAAAGGGAAGGAGAAATGAAGGAAGGAAGAGAAAAAGAAAGAAAGAAAGAAAGAAAGAAAGAAAGAAAGAAAGGAAGGAAGGAAGGAAGGAAGGAAGGAAGGAAGGAAGGAAGGAAAGAAGGAAGGGAAGGAAAAATACCTGCCAAGTTTGAGGACCCCTCTTAGATACACAGGGTGGCGACTCTGTTTTGTCAGTTTCCTGTATTTAGAATGAACTTCTGGCCCATTGGGACTTGAGAGCAGGTTTGTATTTGCTGCTGACCCAAGTATCACTCAGTGACCTTAAAGCCATTTTCTTTCTAGGGACCCTGTGAAGATGCCACTGGGTGAGGTGGTTCTTCCTCTGCTGAGATCTCCTCTAGACCCACGTTCCTTACCAAGAGCAGCATACCTTTGCTTTGTGATAGATTTGCTCCAGAATATCTGCCCCAAGGTCAAAGGGGGAGCTATGATGCTTCCAGCCCAGAACGCAAAGCATTGGGTGATGGGGTCACGATTTCAAGTGGTGAAAATTTGTAACCTTAGTGTCACCAGTTTCATTACAGGCAATAAAACAATCAAAGTAGTGTGGTTTGGGTCTAACATTTGCAAAGTTGAAATTGTTTGCATGCATGTTAATGAAGCCACTGGCTTTTGTTTGTTTAAAGACTTTATGTTATGTAGGACTGTTGTGCTTGCACGTGTATGTGCTCCATTAGCATGCAATGCCTGAAGAGGCCAGAAGGGGGTGTCAGATTCTCTGGAACTAGAGAACAGGGAGTTGTACCATGTGGATGCTGAGGACCAAATCTAGATCCCCTGGAAGAGCAGCCAATACTCTTAACCACTGTGTTATCTTTCTAGCCCCAAAGTCACTGTTAAACTGTTCATTAGGATTGAGTTTGCACCCTTCTGCATCTACAAGATGAAAAGACCACTTGGTAGAGAAGGTAGGTGCCACATGACCCTCCAAAACCAAGATTCATCCTTAATTCTGATGATGCTTGGGCCAGCTCCCCAAACTCTGATATGAGTTTGTTTCCAGACTACCAGGAGCAGACCACATTTTTATGATGTTTGTCTTTCCCCAGTGAAGTGTACCTTAAAGAGCTATATTTTTCCTATATTTATTTTTTTAATAATTTGGGGTTTCCAATAAAATAACATTCACATTTTCTTCTCTCTCCCCAGATGAGTGTACTTACTATTTTAATTCATAAAGATTCCACAAGGTTTGTGGCTGGGATGCTCTGAGTGAAGTGCTTGGAAAATAATGTGTTATTTGCATGATACGAAAAGACTTACTTGGCTAAATGTTTAGCCACAAAAGTAATACTAGGTCCTAAAAACAAAACAAAGCAAAGCTTGGCCCAGGTGCCCTTCCAAGAGTGACAATAAATGCCCTAGGGACTCACCAGAAAAGACTAGAGTTGGGGATGGGAGGGTGAAAGAAGAAGAAAAATCACATTTGAAAGCTGAGGTTTACCCAGGGAATTTAGGATTTGGAAGGTAGATAAAGAAATGAGGACATTTAGATTTTCTCCATAGACTTTCAGTGTGACGTAAGGCCATCATCCGGTGTTCTGTGGCCATCTCAGATACATTTGGAGCTGAAACAAGACTAGAGTAGATCAGGGCCAGGCAGGCAGAGGTGACAGCTGCAACCTGGGTAGATTGGCCCAATGTCCCCCAAATTCAGCAAGTCGTCAGGGCCGGTGAGTTCTCCTACCCTGATTGGCTCACCAAACTTGAGTTCCAGTTCTAGAGTAACAGGCAGAACCATGAAAGCATCTTAGTCAATCACACTGAATCTCTAGACTGAACGTAGGAGGAATGGCAGTGGTCACCTCTACAGAGAGATGCTTCCTTGGGACCGATGGGGCACAGGTGGAGGGTACTAAAGGAGCCTGCAGCTTTCAGACAAGCTTTCTCACCTGCTCCTGGAGTCTGTCATTGATTCTGTGCCACCTCACCTCCAACCCCCAAGGGCAGGCAGGGTCAGGCATTGAATTATCCATGGCACAGGCAGCAACTGATTTTTTTTTTTAATTCAGTAAAACAAACATTCAGTATGCAAACATGATTAATAGCTGCATCAAAATTAAGTATGACTGTGATCTACACTTAGGCTGCGGTGCGTCCACGATGCTGCACGTGTGACAGAGTCATCACATTGTACCCTCCAATGAGTGTTGAGTTCTGTGTCTAAGTTAAGACTTTTTAAAGGCATGTGTACTCTTAAATTTTTATTCCTTTATATGTATGTGCACTTACATATGTGTACACATGTATGTGGTAACCCACAAAGGCTGGTGTTGGGTTCCCTGGAGACGGAGTTACGTGTAGTTGTAAGCCACCTGATATGGGACTGGGACCCAAACTCTGGTCCTCCGCAAGAGCTGCAAATATTCTTAAGTGTTAAGCCGTCTCTCTCTCCTGCATTTGTACTCAAACTGTCTTCCAAAAAGATCATACACTACTATTATTATTTTTTCTCCGTTCTCCGAGTTTTACCTTTTTCAAGTCTTGATAAGTCATGACTGATCAGTGCTCGATAATGAATTATAATTTTATTCTAATCTTAGAGCTGACAACGCAGAGCCGGTTCATTGTTTATGTTATAGGATCAGCCAGAAAATGATACCAAGCGAGGACATTTTCTGAGAGGGGAGGTCTATATGCCGCCCTGCCTGCCACCCACCTATAGGGCTCCCCTGCTTCCTCAGGTTGAGGATGCTCTGGTCCTAGGCTTAGTAGACATTGGGACTTAAAAGAGGTTATATCCTGTGATACCTTCCACTTCTAACATTCTGGGGCTACACAGGAAGTTGGTGAACAGTGACCTGAATGTGAAAAGCAGTAGTCATTTTAAAAATGTCTTCAAAACGAATTCAGAAACAGTATCCAGCTGTGCAACACCTCCGAGGCACAGCGGCAGGTGTTTTATAGGTGATTATATCTTCCGGGGCTTATATCAAGTTGGAGCTCTTAGTTTTCTCTTTTCCCTTTTCTTGGTGAGATGTTAAATCAGGAGAGTAATATAGAGTGATACTCAAACCATTGTGAAAAGTCAGATTTTTAAGCATTTTTTGAGGCTGGTCATTGGTTTAGAACCAATAAAAACTAAATTATGTAATTAAGAGAGTGAGGCCTGTATGATACATGCCCCTCATCAACACTAGATTAAAAGATATAAAGCCACATTTCAATAAATGTTATCAAATAATATACAATAAGAGGCTTGTTTTCTGAAGCAGCACCTCACTATATATCCCAGACAAGCTTTGAACTTGAGATCCTCCTGCCTCAGCTTACCATGTAGTAGGAATACAAGTGCTCGCCACCATGGTTACACTGATCACCGAGACATTTATAGAGACAAATAGAGAACTGTTTTTATACCCGCATTTTTTCCTAGTTCTTCTATCATAACATAAAATTATGAGTGAGCAAACCTTGTGTCAGACCCTTACATGCAGACATTTAATGAACACTTTATGCATCAATATTTAATTTTAATGTGATGAATGAGCTTTCCTCTTGCTTGTTAATTTATCTAATCTGGGTCAGATTGATGACAGTGTTATTCATAGGGGATAATGTGTATCAAATCGACTATGTTTTAATAACACTTAAAACAGAATCCAATCTTAGGGACATTCACAGGAACAGTAAGGAGACTATCGTATGTCCATTTCTTCCCCGAAACGAAACGAACAACAATCTATTTGAAATTTTTTTCAATTATTCACTATTGATTCTGCAAAGTTATAGTTAAACTTAGGTTGGCTATCAGATACACAAGAGTTTTATATTTAGATTTTTGAGTTATAGTTAGCAAATTAACCTTACACTATTACATGTTGTAGCGCATTTGTGCTGTTCGTCGTCATACATAACTCACCTCAAGGGTTGGGTCGGCACTTCCTGACAGCTGTGCAGTTGAGAGAAGTCAACTGCAGAGCCATTCCATGTCAGACTGCCACAGAAGCCTGTGCCCACTTACTGCCAATGTGTGAACACACCTCCTTTCAGAGCAGAAACAGCTCGTGGAGTAGCAGTGGTTCTTGGGACACAACTGAGTAATCTCATTGGCAATGTGAACACAGCACTGCTTTCCTTCATAGAAGCAACTGAAGTAAATTTTTTAAATGACCGTAAGCCTGGGATCAAGGGCCTGACTCTCAGCCATGAGATTTTGTGATGCCTTCCATTGATACGAACCTAAAGAGAAGCTTCAGGATAAGTGTTACTGGGTTACAGTGTGGACCTTTATTGATCAACACCTTCTTTTCCAAGACTCAGATCAAACCAGCACATCACATCAAACTTTCCCCAGGTCAAACTGCTGGGCATAGCCGGACATGCTGGCTGGCTGGCTCCAAATTCAAAGGTCTGAACCACCTTAATGGCAGACAAAATTGGCCAGTGGGAGGAAAAGAGAATGTCTGAAATATTCTCTAGGTCAAATTGCCGGGCAAAACAAAATAAAGTAAAATAAATGCAGTAAAATTTAAGAGGAATACGTATCAATTGCATCATTTGATTAATGCAAGTCAGTTACACCAAGGAGCTTGAATAAGACCCGCTATGTCGGTCTCTTACACCACGTTAGACTCCGCCTGGCTCCCCTCTCCCCGGCCATGGCAACAGTGGGTTGTAGAGGCTCTGCAGATATTTCTACAACAGCACCCAGTTTAAAGAACTTACCTTCTGGCCCTAGGCTTCTTTGTCTTCCTTTGATTTTTTTGGAAGAGACAAGTGGACATTCTTGATGTATGAAACCTGCACACACTGGGCTGGAGCGATGGCGTAACAGTTAGCACTAGCTACTGTTGCTGAGGATGGTGGTTCAGTTCCCAGCACTGACCAGCACACAACCAGCCGTAACTCCAATCGCACTGCATCAGTGTCCTCTTCTTACCTCTTCGGGAATCATGCGTGCACATGAAGTGCGCACACATTTGAAGGCATATAAATACACAGACAGCACCTTTCCTTTTGAATGCTGATTAGGTCTTTAATCTCTGATCTTTTACTTTGTCACCAGTCCATGAACAGAGCCAAGGCATTCAGTACTGGAGCTCAGATTCTGTCTGTGGTCACCCATGGTTCCAGCAGAAAATTTGTGAGACACTTCAGTGAGTTTTAGGCACTTGGAGAATTTTGCATCTCCGTGTCTAAGATCATTTTAGATTATGATCTAATTCTTTGCTTTGGGTTCTTTACAAAGTCAGGGGCAAGAAATTGAACAGAGGTGGGTAGCAATGGGGAATGGTGAACAGGAGTAGCTACCAGAAAGTCCTAGATGCCAGAAAAGCAAGAAATGCGTGCTGTCAGGAGCCTGATATGGATGTCTCCTGAGAGGTTCTGTTAGAGCTTTACCAATACAGATGCAGATGCTTGCATTGGACTGAGCACAGGAACCCCAATGGAAGAGTTAGGGGAAGGACTGAAAAAGCTGAAGGGGTTTGCCAACCCATAGGAAGAACAACAATATCAATTAACCAGAATCCCCAGAGCTCCCAGGAACTAAACCACCAACCAAAGAGTACACACAGAGAGACCCAGCTGCAGATCCAGCCTCAGAAGTACCAGAGAATGACCCTGTCTGGCATTAATGGGAGGGGAGGCATGAGGTCCTGTGAAGGCTCAGCATAGGGGAATGCTAGGGCAGTGGGGCAGAATAGGTGGGTGGGTGGGTGGGAGGGAGGGAGAGTACCCTCGTGAGGGCAAGGGGAGGGGAGTGGGATGGGAGAGTTTCAGAGGGGAAACCAGGAAAGGGGATAACATTCAAAATGTAAATAAACAAAATAACCAATAAAAAATTAAAAACAAAAACAAAAAACCCAAAGCTAATTATTAACCTTAATTAAATGCAATTACAAAGTGCCAAAGACTGTTTCTTATGAACATATCTTTCTGTGTTTATTGTCTAAATATTTATAAACTCTTTCTCTCTGCTTTGAGCTTCTTTGAGAGTGACAGTCTTTTTTTTATGGGACAAACCTGAGAGCTCCAGTCTCAGTACCCAGAGCACACACATGGCTGCTTCTACTTCCTCCCAAACCTCTCTTCTGCAATATATTTTGAATCTAAATCCGTGTTGGCGGAGAAGGTTGAAAGCGAATGAAACAGGCCTGTTACTACATTAATAGAGGTGGTGGGTGTATCAAAGGTGAAGAAAGGAGCCAAGTTTGTAAGTATAAGGAAAGACCACACACATTTTTAAAAAAACAAGAATGGTTTTGTTGGATCCAAAAATGAAAGTAGTGTTTTCAAAGCACCCATTCTCCAACCAACCTACCAACCTACTCCTGTCCAGGTATCTCCAGGGTGCTTTGACTATGCCTCCTGGCTATTCAACTTGCCCAAAAATCAAAGCTGTTTGTCTGAATTATTCCTCTATGGATATTTACAGGAGCCCCATGGGTCTGTTTAAATCAGTTTTAAAAAATGGTTCATAGCTTAGCCACTGTGTGATAAATCATCGCATGGACTAAGAGAGAAAGTTGAATTTGGCTTTCCTGTCTCCACACCCTGGAGCTGAGGCTGTCTTGCAGACCTCTGTACCCAAGTCCTGACCAGAGGGAGCCGGTCTCTCAGGAGTGCTCTCTTTCCTAAGCCCACAGGTGAGACCCCACTTTTGCTCCAACTGTCCAAAGAGGGAGCCACCAGGAGTACACAGGGCACAGGAACTGCAGAGCAGCCTGAGACAGGATATTTCTGGTCTCCATGTGTGCCCAGAGCTAAGGCTGTCTCACAGTCCTCTGTACTCAAATCCTGACCAGAGAGAGCTGGTCTCCCAGGAGCGCTCTCACTCCTGAGATCACAGGTTCACAGGCCTACGGGAAGAACAAGCTTCAGTCAGAGACAACAAGACCAGCTAACGACACAGGTAAGCAGATGGCAAGAGGCAAGCTCAAGAACCCAAGCATCTACAACCAAGGCTACTTGGCATCATGAGCAAGTTGAATTTGGTCATTTTGGGGGAGAGGAATTAGATCAATCAATCAATACATATTAACAAACAATAACCAATAGTTGTAGCAGATGTGCTACGTTTGTGGACCCTTGCATGGATGTTTCTCACTCCTAACAAGGATGCCTACAAGACACACCTTCGACTGGCCTGTTACATGGATTGATACAAGCTTCCATTACAGATGGTCAGGACATCAAAAAGGCAGGAGAAAAAGACAGGCACAAAAGACAAAATAAACAGGCTGCAGCAGCCTTAGGGCCTTCATTTGAATAAGTTAGGATTCTTGTGATTGTATGGCAACAGTGTACAACTTGATTTAAAAAAAAAAATCAAGTACAAATTTGCTCTACACCTTGAGCCACCCAAACAGAGGCTCCTTGGGAGGTTACAGAGGGCAGACACCACCGTGAAATTGAGATGAGAGAGAAGAGGGGGAGAGGCAGGGGAGGGAGAAAGAAAATCAAGACATAGGGGTGCTAAGACTGGGCATCTCGCATCATCCTCCACCCCTAAGACTTTGCCTCTTCTCAGTTCACATGCGACTTCTGCAATAAATCCCTTGCTGCTAAAGGGTCAGTGTGAATCTCTGTCTTACACTTGATGTCTAGTGGCCTTTGCTGGGTTTGATGAATGCTGCCTAGTGGGGAGTTTGAAACTGAGGCTCCTGCACTTCCCACAAGATTTCCCTGCATCTTGAAACCAGAGTGGCAGTCATGAAAGCCTTCTCCTGATGGTGGCTGCACCTCAAGCCTGCTCCCCTTGCAGGGACCCTGTGGACATCTCTGCAGGCCCTTGGGAAGGAAGGTGTTCTAAAAGGAGTCTTGTCAAAGTCATCTCATCTCCAGCTTCAGAAAGTCCCACAGGGGATCTACACACCTAAATGTGTCAGTGTAGAGTAGCCATAAAACCAGGCAACTATATATTAGCTTAAATAGTGTTAATAAATTATTAGGCTTAGCAGAAAAGAGAACGTGGCTAATGAGATAATGAAGAGTTTTACATTCCCAGTGCCCCATCAAAGGCAGAAGCTACCACGATTACTGTGGGTGAGAGAAATGCTGGGAGACTATTCCACATCAAAGGAACCTTGTAAGGCGTGCCAGCTAGCAAGAAGGTGGGGTCCAATTGTGCTTGGGGGGCGTCTGGACCAACCAGTGCAGGTTTTGAGCAGAAACAGACACTTGCTTCAGAGAAAATTTGTCCACAGCCAGCAGCCACCAGCTTGGTGGGCCTTGCAAGGTTGCCTCGCCTTGCAGGGTTAGTTTTGTCCTCTGTTTGCTCCTCATATTGTTTTGTTTTGCGTCCAGACGTCCTTACTATATAGGCCATGCTGGCCCGCAACGCACAAATCTTCCTGCCTAAAAGGTCTTGGTGCCCATTTTCCCCTCTATGAAATGGGGAGACAGCAAAACACACCTCACTTGCAGGGCTGTTCTAAGTATTGAATGAGCTGTGGAAATGAAGTGCCAAGTGCAGGACTTCAGACACAGACGAATGAAGTGGCTGTTAGTTAAAGCAGTGTGCAAATATCCTGAGGGTCACACGGGCACAGTAAATTCCTGTTCACCACTGTGTAGGGAGACCATACATCGAAGCAGATGAGGATATCCGGTGCCAGCTGCCCTGCTTCCCTGCCTCCCTCCCTCTCTCTCTCCTCCTATCCCTCCCTCCCTCTGCCTCCATCCCCCTCTCCCTCCCTCCCTCCCCTTCTCCCTCCCTCTCTCATTCAGAAATCAAGATTTGTTCCTACATCACGGTTGAGAAAAACATTAATTGCTGTCAAAATTATCAAAACCTGATTTGTAGAGTGGCTTTTTGCTTTGCAATAAAAAAAATTGGGGAAATTAATTTTTCTGTTCTACTGTGGGAAGAATCACAATTAAATGTTGATGATGATGTAAGACAAGATAATATGCGCCGGTGATCTTGCATTGGCATATAAATCGATACAAATCAATTCTGGAACTGCTGCCAGTGTATTAAAGAGATCCGTGGTAGACAGTGTCCAATGCCTTTACAAGTGACAGTGTTCTTCCTGTACCACCCTCCCTCCAAGAAAGTCACACACACACACACACACACACACACACACACACACAGGGGGGGGGGATTAAACGCTGAGAGGTTAGTTATAGGGCTATATTTTTAGTCATCATTTGCAATTGTAATATTCTTAGAGACAGAATTATATTCATTTACATTCTCTCAGGGATGTTCATGAACATTAATTACCAAATTAAGGAAATCTTGGAAATAAAAATGGACACGTATTAATCACAATAACCGTAGTCTCTAATAGTCATTTTCTTTCTTTCTGAAGTGTTAATGTGAACTTGAACCGTGGTCAGTATGAGCAATGGTGGTAAGTGACCACAAATGACACCAACTCACAGATGGGCCCATGGTCACTTTGGACAACACATCTCTCATGACTCGGGGCCTAGTTTGGCACATACCGTGCAGTAACAGAGACAGCCAGATCCCAGCCAAGGACATACAACTAAGTCCCTTCTGTCAGCCTGTCTGTGACCAGATCCCTTAGAGCAGCTCAGGTAAGGCTCCAGGGTGGCTGGCAGTCCCTGGTTATTTTGTCCCTTTTCAGGGACACAAGAGGTAACCACGGCTGCCACGAAGCAATGCCTAACTTCAGATGCCACATTTTTTTCCCTCCACAGAACAGATCCAGCAAAAACATGTGGAAAGTATGACAAATGCTTCCCGGTACTAAACAGAAATACCTCTGAGTCTGCCGAGAGAGGCTGCTACTGAAAAGCCAACCCAGGCTGCTCAAGAACACCCACAACAGACCAGATCACCTAAGGACAAAGGGATGCGGGCATTAGACTCTCATCTTCATCCACAGAACACTTTGGGGTCCTTTTGAACTATTTCTCTCCTATACTTGTAATGAATAACTTTACAGCAGAACCAAATTTTGTTACTTAAAAAAGAAAAAAATAATAATCCAGCTGCTACAATTGATAGCCCCAGTTAAAGGAATGAAACACTCTGCACCAGAAACAATGATTCATGAACCGCTCTTCCCTACAGGACATGAAACCATTTGGGCTTTCCTCGGAGAGGCTTGTATTACTGGCACCATTTAAAAAAAAAAGCTTCATTATATAGAGAAAATTCCAGCCTTCAATTTTTCTTCCTGAGAGGGTTCATTGGCTGCTTTGGTATATGTGTGTCTCTTGGTGAGAGGGTGTGTGTGTGTGTGTGTGTGTGTGTGTGTGTGTGTGTGTGTGTATTGGTGAGAGTGTGTATGTGTGTGCATGCGTGTTTCATGCACATGAGTGTTTCATAAAATTAGATTCTAGCAAAGGGAAAGTGCATTTATGCAAAAGCAATTCATCAACCACTTCTGTGCTCAGAATTCACCAAGGTAATTTAGATACTTTAATGGCAAGGTAGTTTAGGTAGGTAGGAGGCAATGTCCCCTCCCCCAGCCAGCAGCTATGGTAATAGAAAACGTGGCTCTAAATGATCTTTTCAGGAAAGTAATTCTCGTTTTAATTATTTATCCACTACCAAATATAAAATATAATTACACCGCCAATGTCCATGGGAACAAAATCTACAGTGCAGGATGGAGTGAGAGAGCTTACTGCTTTTAGAAATTCCCCATAAAAAGATATTTTAAAAAAAAATAAGATGACCCAAATGCAGCTTTTAGCACTAATCTGATTTTCGTAATGTAAGCATTTAGCCAGAGTCTACCTCTTGGTCAAACACAACAGCTCCTGAATTTGCAGAGCTTTTACCATAACCTTGGTCTTTATGATTCCAGACATATATTACTTCTCGGCTATAATTTACTATTGACATCGTGGATTACATTTGTTGTTTCAGCTAATGTAACTGAACAAGCAAGGTAGATTGTGAAGCCTAAGCCAGCTACTGAAATACGAGGGTTGTCAAGTATAAATTTACAAAAGAGATTCAGACTGGGTGTGGAAGACAAAAACAAATGGACAAAGAAGCTGTTTTTGACAGACTGCAAGGGGCTAGAGACTTCAACTTGAACATTGTAAATCCAAATGTCACGAAACGCTGCCGCGGAGTGAGAGACACGTCTATTCCTCAGGAATATAAATGGTGACGGGAAACTAAACTTTGAGGAGCCAGAGCGTTTTTGAAAAGCATATCCTCGCTGCCTAATAAACTCACTGATCTCTTCCTCTTCCCCACCCGAGCCTGAAAATTGGTTCAAGTCCTGTCTAGCACCAGTTACAGCTACAAAACCAGGATTTTCCAAGACTCCTTCTGGACAAGAAGCAAGGACTGTCATCAAAGTGTACATAGGCTTGTACGCACCCATGCACCCCCCCCCCACACACACACTCAAGCATGCACTATTAAGACAGAATCTCACTATGCCTTGAGTTCTGTTGATCAAGTTGACCTTAAACTCATGGACTTTCTCTGCCCCCTCCTGAGTGCTGGGATTAAAAGCATGCATCACCAATATACATCGGCCAGGGAACTGGCCAGGGAACCAGGATACAGAAGCAGGTGGACCTCTGTGAGTTTGAGGCCTGCTTGGTCTGTATCATGAGTTTCAAATCAGCCAGGTCCACACAGTAAGACCCTGATATTGCTCCCCCTCCCCCCACGCAGGCAAAAAGAAAAAAAGGTTTAATGAAGGTTTTACTTGGCAAGTGTATTCCTTAAATATGAGTTTTCCACGTCTTGTACAAATTCTGTTTTTAATGCAGTGTGTGAGTTGAGTAGAAGGGGATGTCCACAAAAACTTCAGAAGGCCCTCATGGTAGCCACCTCTAAGCCCAGTCTCTGAGAGGAGCAGACACACACAAGGTTGCCTGAGCCTGCTGGTTCAGAGTGGTCCTTCTTTCCAGCCTTCCCAGACAACCCCAAGCGAAAAGAACTTCAGAACAACTGGCCTAAAAACAGTGTGTGCTGCAGTACTGCGTGGGCAAGTTGGTACAAGTCACAAGATGAACAAGAGAGAGCGAGTAACTCTCAGTGGCACTGCTTGTGTCTGGAAACTGCCCAATTCTTAGTCTCTCACGGACAGCATTTGATGATCATGCACTTGGGGCATTTTAAAGATGTAGACCCTGAGGTTGTCGCTGTTGCTTTAAGCCTGTTCCGTGGCCTGTTGTTATGGAAGCAGTGATTTCTTCCGAGTCCGTGAGTCAGACCCGTGATGAATATTTATGGACTGATGCATGGCACTTCATGCTGTTCTGGGGCTTGAAATGTCATTTTCAAGGTTATAGTCTCGTGTGTGTGAGTGTGTGTGTGTGTGTGTGTGTGTGTGTGTGTGTGTGTGTTAGAAGATGTACATTCTAAGACCGATACCCATATGTGAAAACAGACCAATACATATGGCCCTTGTGTCTTTTCCCAAATAGTATCTTTAAGTAGCAGTTAAAAGACTTCAGTGTTGCTGGACGATGCCTTTAATTAGTTGTGGAAAGAAGACATATAGAAATCTCTCATGCATATTCCTTTTTATACTATGGAAAGACTCCTATGGGTATGAGTTAGGCAGGAGAAGTCTGGCACCATCTAGAGCAGTGGTTTTCAACCAGTGGGTCACAACCCCTTTGGGGGGGGGGTGCATATCAGATATCCTATATATCCGACATTTACATTATAATTCATAATAGTAGCAAAATTACAGTTATGAAGTGGTAGCAAAATTGTATAGTGGGGGGGGGGGTCACCAGAACTGGAGGAACTGTTTAAAGGAGCATTGCATTAGAAGGGAGGGTTGCTATGTATGACCTAAATCCCCCCCCCCAAAGGGATCAAGGGCTCCTTGAGCTGAGGAAAGGTGAATCTTTCAGAGTTTTTCTCCCTGGACTCGCTAAGTTAACACGCAGCCAACCCCCCAGAAATTATTTCCTGGTGTGGTTCAAATGCCCATACTCTGGTTCTCCATCCCTGGAGCTACCTATACGGCTGGGAACTTACTGGAAGCAACTGATGGCTTCGTTCTCTTCGGCAAAGTGCTACTAAACTTTATTTAGTAAAACACCACAGAGTGGTTTCTCCTCCTGAGAGATGGCTTCATGGGTGGGTAAAGTGCTTGCTCTACACACATCAGGACCCGAGTTCAGATGCCCAGTGTCCATGGAAGAGCCAGACGTGGCTGCATGTATCCGTAACCCCAGTCCTGGGAGGTGGGGACAGAGGCAGACAGCTGCTCACGTGGAAAGTTGTTCCTTACCTGTGTCTTAAACTTTGTTCTTAACACTGTTCTCTTCAATAAACTCTTCCAGGCTGCCACTGGTTTCTTAACCTTTACAATGTCTAAATTGGCCTTTGCATCTGAAAGCAGAGCTACCTAAAATGTCCCACCCAGAGTCTCAGTGACTGGCTCAGTCCATATCTTTCACGTCTCAGTCCAAATCTGTCTCTTAACATCATTATCAATATGATCTTTGCATCCACCTTTAACATCCTGGACCTGCCTCCGGCCAGCAGAGCTCATATCATAATCATTAAACGGTAATTTGTTTTCTCGTTGTCTGCTTTCAGTTGAGACTATAAATTATTTGAGGACAGTAACCTCTTTCCTTATTCCTCCATGTTTTTTGCCCAGAGTCTATATAACAAACATTCAGCAAATACAATAATTATGGATTACAAGATGATTGAAAGTCCTTGCCTTGGCCCTGCTCAACTCGAACCCCAGTTAGCCCCATCTTAGGGGGTGACTGTGAGGAAGCAAGGAGGCCATGTCTGATAAGACACGATGAGCGTCGGCAAGCACTGTGTAAACGTGAAGGCTATTATAAAATCAATGTGATTTGGAAACATTTGTAAACTGTTAAAAACTTGGCTCCTTGAATATTGCTCATAAAAACAAAGCCTAGAATAATAGAAATTAGATCCGGGGCAAATGAGCCATTCTGCAATCACGTGTTTTCTAAAGAGGCAGCATTCTGGAAAGCTGTGTGAATGGGGCAATTTTATCCCCAATCAGCTCTGCTCAAAGTCATGCAGTGGTACTTGAAGAAGTTGCATTAGTAAGTCACTTCACTTACTATTTTGTTGAGTGCGTCTTCGGACTGCAGACCCTCTCAGTGAGGTCATCCATCTCTGTAAAAGGGACTTCATCTGAAATGTCTGTGATGCTCATAAGGAAGAGGCATCTATCTAAAGCCCTGCATTGGCTCAGCTTAACTTCCAGGGGAGCGCCGCGCCACCTAGGGATGTTGGTCTGCTTCAGTGTTCTTCAGTTAGCCCTTGTTCTTCACGCTATAATAGTTACACACGTTCCAAGGAATAAAGCAGTCACTGCATATCCCTTGGACATTTACGTCACTGTCATGGCTAATCGTGTTCGTCAACTTAACACACCTGTGGAACCTCAACTGAAGAACTGGCTCCGTTGGATTGGCCTGTGGCTTGCCTATGTGGTAATTTCTTGATTGGTAATCAATGTTTCGAGGAACCAACTGACTGTGGGCAGCACATCCCTCGGTAGGTGGGCGGGGCTGGGCTATATAAAAAAGCCAGAGGCGCAAGGCAGAGGAGAGCAAGGTATAACCAGCGTTCCTCCGTGGTTTCAGCACCCCTTTGTAAGTCCATGTTCAGGTTCTCACCCTGGCTTCCCTTGATGAAGGCCTGTCACCTGGAAGATAAAATAAACTCTTCACTTCGAAAACTGCTTTTGGTCATGATGTTTAGTACACCAAGAGAAAACCAGAGCAGTCACCCTTAGTTTAAAGAAGCGTTACTGGGAACGCTGGGAATCGAGATGTTTTCTGCCTCCCATCAAGTCAGTGACCACTCACTGGACTCTAAAGTCTGCCTGCTATTCCGGCACTGGAGACGCCTTAGCACACCACCCCAGCCCCTAAGCATATCTCGATCCTGCGCCCAGACTGAATTGTGTGGTATTTCAGAAGACTTGTTCCTTCTTTGCCATACCATTGTAATACCGTTAGGATGCGCTTCTAACCTCCCACTCTACCGACAAATCCTATCTCATTCTTCGGTCTTAGAATTCTCTCACTTGAAAGCCATCTCTGTACCTCGGGAGACTCTCTTTGGTGTGTTTCTCTCTGAGGGATTTCATAGAGAAGAAGAATGGGACTTGGCTTGTATTTTAAGATGATTACTCAAGCAGTGGTTTCAAAACCTGATTAATAGCTTTCAATCAACTGGAACAATTTTCATATATCAATTACAATGTTTTGTGCTCCAGCCCTGTATTCCCCAAATTCCTGTTTTCTCAACATTTTTAAGTTGACTGATTCTTTTCCTCTTATTATTTTTAATTTTTTTTCATTCAATATATTTTGATATCCTTCCTCCTACTTTGACTCCTCCCAGATTATGCTCTCATCTTATCAGTCCTCTTCAAGTTATTTTAGGGCAAACTTTACATGGCAAGGGTCAGTAGGAAGTCAGTACTGTTTACCTTTAAGACGAATACAGAGGAAACAAACATTAACAGAACAGTGTAACATTCAATTCATCTTTTCAAAAGTGTTAAGCTGGCATGTTACCGCATACCTGTAATCACAGAACTAGAGAGACAAAGACATGCGAATCAGGAGTTCAAGACCAGCCTGGGCTACATGGGACCCTGTAAGCTTTGACAGTTTAGACTGTTTTGATTTTGAAAATTAGACCAAAGTGAAAATCAGAAACTCAGCAAGTATTCAGTAGATATTAAAATATATCAGCACACACACACACACACACATCAGTATCTACCTGAGATTTTCCTCATGACCCAGTTAGGTAAATTATTTGAATAAAGATCCGAGAAAGCAATAACACCTCCGTTATCCATTCTAACATGATGGCTCTAAATAGCCTAGAAGCACCTTACGCTTTGGGAAACAGCGGAATGCTGCAGTGAGCTTTGTGGGGGGATCTGCCGACAAAGCACACGCTCTCTGGAACAGTAAGTGGGCACACCACCACAACGGAAAGAGTTTCTAGTGACAATCCTTTTCTGTGCGGTGGCTGTGGCTGGCCTCCTGCCATTCTAGTCTCTCCCCTGGTCCTCTGCATTAGCCACTGATGGGGAAACACTGACTTTAATTAACGGGTTATAAAAGAAATGGCGGCCACTAGCAGAATTGAGAATCAATAGAAGCGAAAGGTAAAATGGAAGCATGTGGTCATCACAACCCACTGCTCAAAGAGATGCACGGTTGGATGGAGCGGCACTCACAAACCCAAGGCTGAGTTCTTTTAGTATGAACGAAGCTCCGCTCCTCAACATTGGGTCAACAGGAAAGTGCTTTGTTGGTTTGGATGAGAACGGCTCTGAAGGCTCACATATTTGAATGCTTGGCCCCCAGTTAGTGGAACTGTTTGTGGCGATTAGGAGGTATGGCTTTGTTTGAGGATGCATGTCAGTAGAGGCAGGCTTTGGGGTTTCAAAAGACTCTACCCGTTTCCAGTTAACTCTCCCTCTGCCTCCTGCTTACAAATCAACATGTGAGCTCAGCTGCTCTTCCCGCAGTGCCTTTCTCTGCTCTCAGAGTTCTAACCCACTGAAACCGTCAGCTCAACGAAAGGCTTGTTCTTTTATGAGTTGCTTTGGCCATCATTGCTTTATCAGCAATAGGCAAGCTGTTGAGACCCGGCACGGGCAGGGCACCAAGAAGACCCGCACCGCGCATGCGCAGGACACCAAGAAGCCCTACACTGGACCATGTTGTTTCTTTTCACTGGGAAGCACAGGCTTCCCTTGTACCTTCTGCCCTGGCCATTCCTGGGTTTCCAAGTCTACATGCTCCTTGTCCTCTTGGGTTCTGACTTCTCTGTCACCCTCTGGTAGATAAAGAAATGTGACCATGGTAGACCTGAAAGCATAGTAATACCGTGCTCCGATTATTTGAGCAAGACGCATGACAGGGCTCCCTGGAGCAAAGGTAAACTATGAAAATGTTACAGGCTTATAAGACAAGGGGTGGGGGAAACCCATTTCCTTCAATTGTTCTGGAAAGGCCGCCTCTATTTTCAAGAGCGTGGCCATAAAGTAAACAAGCACCCTCTTTACCTCTGCTTCCCCGTCAAGATGCCCAGGTGTGAGGAAAGTCTAGAGCGATGCATTTGCCAGACAAAAAGCTTTCGCCGTTATTAATGACTGGTAGCGCCCCGGTGTAATCAAAGGGCACAGCTGCCATGATATACAGCAATGACAGAGCCAGGGATCTTTCCTCCTCAGTGCCATGAGTCTAACAGCCAGCGGTGAGAACTCCCAGCACTGTATATCTACAAGATAAATAGCACCAGATATGAATATACGTATTGCTTACTGTCTTGAGAGGTATTGTTAGACCCTCCCCACGCAATCATTCTAAGTATGACGCCGGCGCATTTTTCACCATTTCTGTATAATCCTCCTGCTTTGTAAATGGCAAGAGTTTTCGAGGAGAGATTTAAAGCCTCCAAGCTGGACCAGTTACAATGGTCTGATTTGAAAACCCAGGCCAATGCTGCTGACAGCAGGACAGGCTTCTGGAGATTCATAACTCCTTTTACAGTGACAGGCGGCATCAAAGGGAGGAATCACCTCAAGAATATACCAGAAATCATTTTTATTTCTGCTTCTCGATCATGCCAAGATGATCTAAAGAGAAAACTCGAAGTCACTCATGATATGAATGTGACATGAAGGAATCCATAAGAAAAATTCACTGATGTTTTTATTTCTAGCTATTAGGCCATTTTTTTCCTCCTTTCTGCCTTGGTCTTACAACCCAGAAAGTGCCATATTTTGCTTTGTGAGGGGTTCAAGAAATGTATTTAATTGGGAGTTGTGGCCAGAATTAAATGACATACATGAAATGAGGTTGGGTTTCTGTGCTTACTCAGGTGTGAATTCAGATAGAAAATTCTACAATTACAAATCAGATTTCCATTAAAAAATAAAACGAGCAAAATAATGGAATGGTCTTTTCCCAAACAACAGAATGGTCTTTTTCCAAATCAATAGCTAAGGCACGTCCATGCTCACAGAGAGGAAGTCGGCAGCTCCATGACCTTTTCATGAACTTTCTGGGAGACAGAAAGATCATCCAAAGGTCAGAGGTCAGCATTCATGCTGGTCACCAGCAAAACATCAGATTTAGTGTTGGAATGAAAGGTTTGGGGTCCTCACCTACAAGTGCAAATTGAACTGGATTATTGTGCATTTTCTTACGTTAGCAATGACAAAGCAAACAACAGCCGTATATAAACCATGTGTATAGCATGGTCAATTTTATCAGTTCGAAAGTGTTATTTGGCCACCTTCAGGAAGCACCACAAGATTATAATACTGGGATTTAAATCCAGGAAACTACAGTCCATGAGGCGAGTTTTAGCTCCATAAAGGACACTGCAAACCTGCTCTTCTACGAGAGACTTTTCCCTGCCAGAAAGATCCACTAACTACTGGCACGTTAAGGGCAGTGCTTCAGTTAGTAATAAATCATGGTGGTCCTGAAGGAGAGCCTGGCTGTTGACCTTCTGAGGAGACAGGCTTAGCTCACAGTGTCACAGTGATCGCATAGAATGTGGCTCAGCTCCAGAGACACTTGGACGGAAGAGGCAACAGTGGGAACTGTGAAGACTATGGTTCGCTGCACAACAGAGCCCCATCTCCGACAGTTTCACATAGGTCTGCACGATGTCGGAATCCAAAAATGAAGACTTTTTGCAAAAGAGGTGATACAGGACTGCCAACTGGCAGTTTCTATGGTGAATGCTCTTAGCCAAAGTGAGCCCGACCAGATAGAGGCTATATATCTGTTACAGTTGATTAGGAAGTGACAAGGGACCCTTGAGAACTTTGAGAAACAGGTTAGAATCAAAGTTCATAGATCCTAGTTTCCTAGGCTGGCACGTTTTTGAAATCTCACCACTCAGTAATCTGAGGCAGGAGGATTACAGGTTTGAGATCCACCTGGACTGTGAAGTGAGAACCTAGCCCCCATCCCCAAAAGCAGCAACAAAGCCCCACTATTATAAAAATTCAAAACTGCTAGTTGTACTAAGAAAAAGGATTTTCAGAGAATCCGATGCTGTTGCCAGAGTCACAAGTAGGGTTGCATCCCTTTTTAGAGAGTCCCTCATAGTTCAAATGCTAGAGAGTTCTGAACTCTTTAATGAAAATAAATCCACACTGACATATATTGAAACCAGGGCACCAATCTTCTTGCACGTAAATGTGCCCTAACGACACACAGTGATTCCTGTCTGTCCACACTCTATCTTCTTCCATGTGTCGTTTGTCAAGCATCAAGCGAAAGGAGTGAGTTCTGGCGCACACTACGGCCACTCTTACTAACGGTTGTTTGTTTAGCTGCGGTTCTCACAATCTTAAAGTTTTTCATAAACCAGGCCTACCTGTGAGGGCTAGCGAGGACAGACATGGGGCTGTGGGCAGGAAGCTCTTAAGCCTGAAAACCTTGAAGTTCCTGTACCCCTTTCTCCTTTGGTTTTAAGGTTGGGGTGTTGGTAATGGGAGCAGAGCAAGTAGGGCTCTGGCCAGAATGGAAGCAGGTCCCTTCCAATTACAGAATGGAAGCACGTCCCATCCAAACACAGAATGGAAGCAGGTCCCATCCAATCACAGAACGGAAGCAGGTCCCATCCAATCACAGAAGGGAAGCAGGTTTCATCCAATCACAGAACGGAAGCAGGTCCCATCCAATCACAGAATGGAAACAGGTCCCATCCAATCACAGAATGGAAGCATGTCCTATCCAATCACAGAATGGAAGCAAGTCCCATCCAATCACAGAACAGAAGTACATCCATCCAACCACAGATGACTCTGGGACCCTAGGGAGAAATGTCTTGCAAGTACCAGCTAAACCAGAAAGATGGCAGATAACTGTGGGATGGGGACCTTTCTCGGGCACTAGACACTGTGTGGAGTATCTTCTCAGTCCCAGGAGAAAAACGCTCTTTGAGAAACATTATCTACTTGGGTTAGAATACAAGCTTTACCCTGAGTGAGACAATGGTTCCTGGACCTGTTGTATCGAGTCACCAGGCCTCAGTTTACTCATCTGTGGCATGGGAGTAAGGACAGTGGCTCAGTAGATGGAGGGGAGAGCTTATATGAACTCTGTACTAAATAGTTTAAGCGCCCTGCCCCTCCATCATCCACCACCCTCTGAAGTCTGCATCTTGCAGGTGAGGAAATGAGAAGCCACAGGGATGACTAACTTAACCCTGTCTCACTCCTGGTCAGAATCAATAAAAAGACTCGGCCCCGGAAGACCTGCATGGAGCCCTGGATCCGCTCAATGTCTGACCCAGAACCTGTGTTCAGGATTGATCTTAGTGGTGCTGTGTAAGTGTCCCTTCCCTGAAACCTGTGGTACTTATATAAAATAAATAAGACTCGAAACTTTTTAACAGGAGGAAAGTTTGCCCTTTTCCAGAGAAGCCCGAATGTTCTATTTGCAGTTACCTAGAGAGAGAACAAATTTGGAGTACTTCCTGAGGCCGACAGCCTAGGGTTCTTCTACACGTTTTCTGCCTTCCATAGAGGTGACAAACGAATTCTGAAGCTGCTCTGAGAAGTACGCTATAGTTGATAAAAGAGTGGACCCTCCTCCTGAGTTTGAAACTGTAAGAACTGATCTTGTGTCCGTGGTGTGGGGTCCCTGACACCTTGGTTCTCTCACCTGGAAAACAGGAGTGACTGTAAGAGCGTGACCCATCTCCTCTAGACTGTTGTGCAGATAAAGACTGTCCCCAAGGGATGGTAGATATTGCTTTCCTTCCTTCTCCATTCAAGCAGCCACTACATGCCAGCCATGTGCCTTGGACTTTTCAGGACTATGATGGGTCAAGAGGACTGGGGTCCACAGAGCAGGGAGTGAAGCGTGGAGCTGAGAGGCTGCTAGGGTTATTTAAATCTCCTGAGGTGACTGAGGCTCAGCACTGAAATCAGATACTGCTTCGAAGAATCTGGTAATGCTAAAGATGGGGGTCTGCAAAAGTCTTCTGTCCAGAGAAGGAAAAGATTGGGAGGGACTCAGGATCAGGAAAGCATCTCATGTCTTAGAAACATTAAATTTTACCAAGGAAAGGTTTGTGCTAGCAAAAAAAAAAAAAAAAAAAAAAAAAAAAAAAAAAAAAACTATTCAATTCAGAAAGAAATGTCAAATTCAACGAAATACATTTAATATTAAACTTTTTATTTAAAGTCTCTTTTTAAAGGAAATGCAGCACATAATATGTGTTACAATAATGGGAAATTAACCTGAAGAAATAAATATTATGTGTGTTTTTTTCTTTATAGGAGAAGACAAGAAGATTTTAAAAAATCTATTTCTCTGGCCATCTATTCTCATCAATTTTATCTAAGAGCACCGGAAGCAGCTCAGCTCTCTGCCTCTTGGCCCTGTTTATGAATTCGGCTTGGCGTTAGGCACGAAAGTAGAAAGCTGCGCTCGGTGAAAGCCCATTGCTATCTTGTAGACAGAAATATCACAAACTGAACCCTGCCCTGCTAGCATGAGGCTAAAACAATTCTTCCCGATGCCATCTGTCCTTCAAGGTCAAGTCCCCGCACAGCTGCATTCTAGGGGGGATTGGGATCACCTGAGAGACCCCGGGTGGCGTTTATGTTTGAGATGTGACCTAAGATGAGAAGAAAGGAAAGAGCAACATGATACTTAACAGGTTCTGGTCCACGGTCCACGTGACCGCACATTTGGCTTCCTGTAACTTCTAAATCCATTCTGTTCTAAGCGGGCTGGGGGAATTGCAGGCATTCCTCCTAAACAGCTGCAGAGGGTAAGCCCCGCTGGTCGCCTAGCTGCGTATAGCCGGCCACAGAGGCCGGGGAAGCTCTTGTTTTTATCTGGATCTAGATGTAGAGATTTCATTGCCCATAGTTTTTATTAACTGCACAAGTGAGCCTCGTTCTATGGAAACTTTAAAGCCAATCAGACCTTTTTTTTTTTTTTTAATTATAGAGATAGACTCTCATAATTTTCCGGGGTCCATACTTAGCATTAAAAGGGAAGGCTAGGCTGCGCTTCACAACAGCATGAATGAGCCTAAAGGGCATTATGTTAAATTCACCAAGGCAGATGCCGAAAGGCTAACTTAACACGTGACCTCAGTTACACGTGAAATGTCAAAAGTTTTTCAAATTCAGGGCAATAAGATAGTGGTTATGAAGGGCTAAGAAGTTGGGGGCTAGGAGCAGGGGAGTTGTAGGCCAAAGAGTACTGACCTTCAGCTATGAAGCAAGTAACGACCTGATATTTCAGCCATGCATGCTGAGTATAATTTGCTGAGTGTATCTCAAGTATTTTCAGTACACACACACACACACACACACACACACACACACACACATACATACATACAGCAATAGGGATGTTAGCTAATTTGACAGTAGTGATTGCTTCACAATCCATATATCAAAATATCACATTTTACACTTTAGCTATACACAGATTTTATTCATGAATCAAAGCCCAATAAATGAGGATGACGGTAATTACTCACCATTATGTTTTATTCTTGTGCAGAGATTTTTTTCTAGGACATTCTAGCTAATTTAATTTTGTTTTCTTTTTTAACATTTAATGTGTGTGTGTGCATGTCTGTGTGTGTGCATGTGCGTGTGTGTGCATGTGCGCTGGGCAAATGAATATCATAGGCAGCTCTTGAAAGTCTTTCCTTTTCCTTCTAACATGTAGGTGTGGGGGATTGAACTCAGATCTTCAAGTTTGGCAGAAAGTACCATCACACACTGAGCAATCTCACATGGTCCTCATTCTTCTTTCAAAGATGATTCTTCACCAAGAGCTTGGACAAAAGGGCATATATTTACACCGTGGACTTTGGCAAACACTTCCACTTCCAACCATCAAGGCAGATAGTTAAATATTTATCAGCTCTGAACCCTAAAGTTGGTAAGAGTCATCTCTAGACCCAACAATAATCAGTAAACAGTACGAGAACTGTGTCTACTTTAATAGGACCCACCACACGTCTCCAATAACTAGACAGGAATGAATGATGCGGTCCAGAGAGGGAGAAATGCAAATGAATGCACCACTAGGGTTTTCTTTTTAATTGGTTTATTGAGAATGTTTTACAATGTATCTTATCATGTTCTCCCCTCCTCCTCCCAGGTCCATCCCTCCCTCCTCCCCTCCCCACCCAAATCTGTGTGGTTTTGGTTTTGTTTTTATTAAACCCAACAAGTCCAACTTGCGCTGAGCCTACATTCTTAGAGGTATGGCTTTCTGGTAGAACATGATTGATTTGCTGGGGGCTGTACTCTTGAAAGCTACTTTTGCCCCAGAAGCTACCTTTTGCTATTAGTTCTTCAGCTACATGCTTACCTCCCTTCTCTGTCTTAGTCAGGGTTTCTATTCCTGCACAAACACCATGACCAAGAAGCAAGTTGGGGAGGAAAGGGTTTATTCAGCTTACACTTCCACATTGCTGTTCATCACCAAAGGAAGTCAAGACTGGAACTCAAGCAGGTCAGGAAGCAGGAGCTGATGCAGAGGCCATGGAGGGATGTTGCTTACTGGCTTGCTTCCCCTGGCTTGCTCAGCTTGCTTTCTTTTTCTTCAGTAAAAAAATTTTATTTCCTAACACAGTAAACACATGCATCCAATAAGTGCCCACCTTGCACATCTATGCACAAATGACTTCCATGTCTTCATGGCTTTGAGAGCTAACACTGAGTAAAAGCTGTCTTGGTTGAGATAGGAGGTGTCTAGGTGGCTAACCTGAATGTACTGGACCAGTCACAGCAGAATCAACATCCTTAGATGAGCTACAGAAGTCCTGAGCTTTGAAAAGCTGCTACACGTTTGCATCTAATGCTTCCAGGTAAACAGGATGCAGCCGTGTCAGCTTATATTCCTGGGGAATCTGATCAGTTTTTCTGGTGATGGAACCATTTAACCACATCTGTCGGTAGTGAGCAGTGGCGGTGGCAAAGCATTCACAGTGGCTTTGGCACCATCAGGGTCACACTTGTAGGGGCTCTCCGACACTGGTGTTTGTGCAACGGATTCCTTTCCCGTCTGTTTTTTTAGTCACTAATGCTTTTCAATAATCATGGGTGGTTTTGATAATGTCAATCGCAAACTCCTTGTCTTTCAATTCTGCACTGAATGCAAACTCCTTTTCTGGTTTTCCATCAGGAAGCTTAACACCTTCTAAGCCAACTAACAGTAGCACTAAGTAGCCAGGTCTCAGCCGTTCAACTTCAGAAACATCGTTATAATCGGCTGTGTCCGGATCGTCCACATTGACGGCAGTGACCTTCCAGTCGATCTCACCCTCGATCATGGCTAGTGTGCCCAGGTCCTTCACTCTGATTATCTCATCTCTGGCACACACCTTGCTTCCAGTTTCACAAACATCAATTGGGTCGTTGTCACCACAGCAGCCAGTGTGTTTGTCTTCTGTGTTCTGGGTCTTTCCATGTCTCAGAGATGGCGCCATGGTCCCAGATATGTCCTTTACAAGGGAACAGATTCACAACATAATAGAGCCTTTCCTTTTTCACATCTTGCTTAATTGAGTTTAAAGGGTCCTTTGAAGCAATCTCCACTTTTGCATTTGACCAGCATGGCACCTCGACCACCATGTGGAACACATCTTTGTCTGCGTAAATTGGAACATCATGAAATGGAGAAATATACTGTCCTTTGACATTTTTTGATGAAGACGCGGTATTAGAAGGTGAAGGGCACAGCGAGCGCCTCGATTCTGAAGCTGTTCATGATGTCTGGGATGCGCTGCAGCCACCTCTGTACCTCAGCTTGCTTTCTTATAGAACCCAGGACTACCAGCCCAGGGATGGCTCCACCCACAATGGGCTGGGCCAGGGATGGCTCCACCCACAATGGGCTGGGCCAGGGATGGCTCCACCCACAATGGGCTGTGCCCTCCCCCCTTGATCACTAGTTGAGAAAATGCCTTACAGCTGGATCTCATGGAGGCATTTCCTCAGCTGAGGCTCCTTTCTCTGTGATAACTCCAGCTTGTATCGAGTTGACACACAGAACCAGCTAGTAGACTCTCCGTGTTAGGATTTCGTCTATACTAAGCTTGCATGACTTTATGGCTCTTAGGCATACTGACACAGTCTCTGCGAGTTCCCTGTACCGCCCTGTCATACCCAGAAGACACCGTTTTCCTAGTCATTTACTATCCGATGTTCTTATACTCTTTCTGCCCATCTTACACAATGGTTTCTGGGTTTGGAGGATGGCATATGATCTAAGCATCCCGTGTAAGGCTAGTATCTGTCGTCTCTTTTTGTTGCGCCTTTCCTGGAAACGAGTCTTTGTTAATTACTACCTAGTACAAGTAGAAGTAACTCTGATGAGGTTCAAGAGATGCATTTATCTAGGGATAATGAAATGTCAAGAGTTAGTTTAATCTTATGTCCACTTAACACAGTAGTAGTGAGGCCCGTAACTCTGTGTAACCATGTATTCTTGGTCCAGCAGTGTTGCTAGGCATGGGTTTCATCTTATAGACTTGGACTTACATCCGATCAGAACGTGGTTGGTCATTCTCACTCTGTACCACGACTGCATCAGTGGGCACGTCTTGCTAGGTCAATTTCTATTTTTGGATTTATTTTATTGTGGGATTCACAGCTGGGTCCGTGATAATTACTTTTCTCCTTAGGAAGCATAGCATCTTCTAGCACATGAGATCTAAGCACTAGCTATGAAACCTGCAGGTCTCTCCACGTTCTGTGAGTCTCACATGTGTGGTCTTTAGCAATACGGTCTTACTGTGAAGGTTGAGAAAGTAGCCAGTAGCACTAGTGCTAGCCTGAGATGCTGGAAGGTCTGTGGGATCTCATTGGCCAGCTCCTCCAAAGGAGGGAACTCATTCCTGGCACCAGGCTTCTTATTTGTTGGGTTGAGGTGTAGAGTAGGGTATTGTTATCCTGTTATAGAGTAACTCCATTTTAACTGTCTGTATGGATATGAATATATTTATATCTGTAAGCTACAGTGGTAGGTATTCTTCCAGATGAATGTCTCAAAAGATCTTCAGTACTATTTATGCCTCCCTTCACCCCAGTTTAACCCTTACTGTTCCCCCACTGTCCTTTAAGCCACTGTGTCATTGCATTCTGTCTCCCCTCCTCTTCAGCCAAACCCCCCACACAGCCATTCTAAATAAGAAAACCCAGACCCAGAAAGACCAACGTTGGATGTTTTCTCATCTGAGGACGTTAGCTCATTTAGAAAACTCAGAGGTCAGGCAGGGTACAGCTAGTTTTAATACTTTATCTCTTTGTTAAACAGGTAAGATTAGCTAAACCTCACATGACCATAGTGGGTAGCTGGAGCCTTCCAGAAGTGTTGAAAAGACAGAAAGACAGGGTGAGGAATCTCCTGAAAAACACTCCTCATTGCTACACCTATCTGTTATTTTTTCCTTCTGAGAAGAAAATGCACACACACACACACACACACACACACACACACACCACATTTTACTTGAAAAACAATCCAAAATAAAAGCTCCATTTTGGAGCTGAAGAGATGGCTCAGCAGTTAAGAGCACTGAGGTCCTGAGTTCAATTCCCAGCAACCACCTGGTGGCTCACAACCATCTGTAATGGAATCTGGTGTGTCTGAAGACAACTACAGTGTACATAAAAATTTAAAAAAATCTTTAAAAACAAATAAAAAAATAAAAGTACCATTTTTTCCCATGTATTTTACAGTGACAGACCTTTCTCCAAGAAACAGGTTAGTAAATAAAGCAGGTCTAACTTCAGCAGCCGTCAGTATTTTAAACCTTTCCCAGTTTTGTCACTCCGACGTCCAGGAGCAGATATCCTGCCTACAGAATTCAGTAGTGAGGCCTCAGGCAGAGGGTGTCTCTTCCTGATTTTGAAAGAACAATATAACAAGATTCTGACAAGAATGAACAGGTGCAAAGCTGTTTCATCCTGGAAACAATTGCAGCCCTAGGACCCTTGGTGGCCTCTTTCACATGAGCCTTTATTTATTCTTTCTCTCCCCAGCCAGTGGGGCAGCTTCCACTTGCTCAGGAACCGGTTAAACTGCAGCAGCTCAGCCCAGTACCTCATGGAAATGCCTTGATTTGTCTCTCACATACAAACAGTATCGGTCATTTATTTTACTAACAGTTTCCAAGGGAACCAAGGCACGAGCTGGTCTCTTTGAGGAAAAATTTGTTTTCACACTTGATTGGATCAAGGAAGAGTTTCTTCTAAAAGGCATATGGACTTCATGAATTGTTACGAGGCGTCCACAGAGCCTGCCATTGGTATTAAAGAACTGATCAATCTAAGAATTGCTGTGCACTTCTTCACAGTCCTAGTCTGGGTTACTCTCATGTAGTTTTAGACAAATACAATAAGACTTTGGCACAGAAATTCTCCGTGGTAGGACTCGGCTAATGGATCTGTCAGCAAAGGCCTTGCTGAACAAGCAAGAAGTCCTGAGTCCAGATCTCCTGTATCCTTGAAGGAAGTTAGTCAAGGGATACACACCCAGGGCTGGGGTACAGGTAGGTTGATCCCAGGCAGAGCTCTCTGGCCAAACATTTTAGCGGAAGTGACAAGTCTGCGTGAGAGACCCTGTCTCAAGAGAGTAACAGAGATAAGTGATTGAAGAAGATGAAGAAGACATCCCACCACCATCCTCTGGCCTCCATGTTTGCCTGCATGAGTGATCTCACCCTTTTGAGCACACGTGCTCCCATGCACACACCACACACTATAAATTAAAAAAGGGAAACCGTTTATCTGAGGTAAACAACTGGAAGTAATACATGTTCTTAATCTACACCACTTTGAGTCTTGAACCCAAGGATTATCCAATTACTCTACCAACACCTAACAAGTGGTCTCTAGATAGATGATGTTAGAATGTAATCCTCCCTTAATTGTCTCAAATATTTCTTCATTTTGTTTTCCATGACAAACCCTCGAAGGGGGGAAAAATCAAAGATTAGCCTTACTTTGGCTACTAGGAGCCGCATGTTTGTTCTCCAGATGGGTGACTCCTAGTAGCTGACGTTGACTGACTTAGTGACTCTCACTGGCTCTCCAGGGTCCTCCTGTGGCTTACAAGCTAACATTGCCACACATGTATCTCAGTGTTAGAGATTTGCCTATCTGGCAAGGACAAAGTAAAAGCAGGAAGGGACAAAGAAATTTCTGGACTGTGAGACAGGAAACAAAACATTTCTTTCGCATTCAATTTTTAAAGGGGGCCATGTTTGCCACAAGCCTTAAACCATAAAGCCAGAGAATACCAGCCTGCATCAAGTCGTTAACCTTTGAGGGCCTGCTCAAGGCAGTGTACTGTGACTTTATTAATGAATGCTTTAATGTGCTCTATAAAAGCTAACAAACATGGATACTTGCTATGATTCATCAGATCTAATATTCCATCAAAGCTTTCAGTTTTAAAGACCAATGCATTTTAAAAAAAGAAAAGAAAACTCAAAAGGGAAGTCAGTCTTCTTCCGCCCCAATTAAACTTAAGTACACCCCAAAAACAACCATGAAAATTTAATGTTAGGACATATTTCTGAATAAACAACAGTAAAGGAAGTTAAGTTCTGCACAACATGAGTTATAACCCCAGAGGATGTTTTATGGACTCTGTAGACACACACAAAATGTAGTTTTTAAAGACACTTTTAAGACACATGTGATCCCACTGTAAGGCAGTTGGATTTCTTGCTTCTAGCAAAGCCAAATTCCCGTCAGAATCTAATTTAAAACTTAAAGCAACTTTGCAGTTTTTGCTCATTGAGTTTCATACTTTTAAGCTCTTACTCATGTGCCCAACTTTCTCTATAGGATCCCTTCTCCTGTGACTAAAGTCTATATGTTGCCCGGGTGACATCTTAGAAACCCTCGTTCTTCTCTTCCAAACCCCATATGCAAAGATTCCAGGACCAAATCGCCAATGTGTGGTTTTGTTTTCAAGAGATTCCCCCACATCTTTTCTTCCTTTTAAGCATATCTGTCCTGTGTTGTTGATCAGGAGATTCTGGCCTTCCTTGATTTTCTGTTCAAAATCTAGGTTATGATTTGACAAGACCAAAAATTAGCACAGTTCCAAGGACCCTCAATCAGATCCTGTGAGCACATACTATGAACAAAGAAAGGGACCTATAAATTCTGTCACCAGGCCAGTCCTTCATATCATCAAAGAATGATCCAAGGGGATTATTATCTTTGTCTCTATAGATATGTGCTTTGCCAACTTAATTCTTTTTTATCTGGCTGTCAGATGGGTTATCTCTCATTTTAGAAATGATGAGTCAAACACAGTGAAGTTAACTGATGACCGGAACCTCTGATTAAACCAAACCAGGAGGCTAGAGACATCAGGGTTTTCCTATGGTTCAGAATGACATGACTTAGCTCCAGGAACAGAGATTGGCAGGTTTTAAAATTTTTACCCAAACCAGTTAAATTCTCACAAGCACTTTGTTCATTGTGCAAAGTTCTCAATCATACTCCAAAATGGATAGAGCATTTGTATTCGCTAATTTCTTATTTTTAATGCAGAACATTAAATCTAAGATGTTTTAACTGGCTTGGGAAATGAAAAGCTACCATGCTCCCACTCTGAAATGTGAATAATTCACTCACATCAGCTGAGATTTGTGCAGCAAATTGGCTCATGAATCATAGGGTAGCCACACCAAAAAAAAAAAAAAAAAAAAATGTTCACGTGACAAAAAAGAAAAAGAAAACAGATCAATTTTAAAATTTCAGCTATCTGTCAATCTCTCTTAGAAATGAGGGGCTACAGGGAAAGATCCTGGTCAAACTCAAAATCATGGATTTTATGCTTAGGCAGGACTTCGGGTGAGTACGTTGCACAGCATCCATCTTAAAGATAGAGACATGGGTCCAGGGCAGTCACACCAGTTAGCATCCATATCAGGACCATGGTTAATGTACTCAAGTTCACCCGGAGCAATGCAGCTCTGTATGGTCCTCAGTAGAAGACCCGGCTACACTCTGACCTTCTCCCTTCTCGCCAGAAGTTTTCTTTGTGTTCGGTACCCAGGTCTTCTGCTTCCATGTGACAATCGTGTTTATCTCATCCATGAACGCTGAGAGACAGAAGTATATCTATAGATATGGTGCATTTTTGTGAACGTTGGAGATTGTTCTTGGGCATCGTTGATAGAAGAAACCAGGAAAGCCTAAAACGGGGTCCTTATACCTGTGTAGGAAGCCAGGGCCAGAAGCAGCGGTCACTGGGTGGCTCTGTGAAGCCTGATGAAGTCAGATGAAAGGCCCCAGTCTGTGTGGTG
Source organism: Micromys minutus (assembly GCF_963924665.1). Taxonomy (NCBI): domain Eukaryota; kingdom Metazoa; phylum Chordata; class Mammalia; order Rodentia; family Muridae; genus Micromys; species Micromys minutus. Next base: position 47,010,285 of record NC_137982.1, on the reverse strand, counting down.
GGTCCAGAGACAAGAGGCTACCCTCAGCCCGCCAACATCCAATCACTCTCTTCCCTCACTTACAGCTCTGGCCTTTATGGATGCAGCTAACACTGGACTTTTCTGGCCAGAAATGAAAGTATGGAACCATCCTCTCAAAGCCAAGAATATGCAAACAGAGGGGCATTCGGGTTGTAGGAGATGCTGGTTTAGGGACTTACATGTCCTCAGATGTGGCTGCAAGACCACACAAAGGGGCCTTCAACACGCTTTCTAGGAGTTATTAGTGCAAAGGGTTCAACGGCCTGTGTTCCACGATTACCCTGCTCAGCACTATGATGACTGTTGCAGAGTCAGCCCAGAGCAAAATACAAGAAGTCATTGCAACCCAGCCACACGTCCTTACTGGTCAAAGTGTCTGTGTGGGGAAAGAAATCACCTAAGACACAGCATTGGATGGGGTTATGGTTTGTCCCCCCACAACCATCTGCCTATTCAACCTCTGTGTTCTGGAATATTCCTTGACCACTGTTCTCCAAACTCTCTCATTTTACTTACTTTTCACTCTTACTAAATCTACCTTCCACTCCCTCCCTCCTGGCTATCTTCTTTGATTCTCTTCTGCATACCAGGAAGCATCCTCTCACCTCCAAAGCCATCCTAAGACAAACTGTCCCCACCCCCATTCCTTGCCAGTCCCTTAACTTGCCTTCTGCTCCACTAGACTTTGAACCTCTTCTTCCAGGCTGAAGCACGTGTTTAAATTCTAACCTCTAGTTTCGAGGTGAACTCTACTTCAGTTTAATTGACTTGTAATTTGTTTGTAATTGTGTGCATTTTTATTCACTAAAGTATAGTTATTTTTTTCTGAGAATCATCTATAAGTTTCATCTGGTTGCCATGGGAGCCCATAATATAAAGAGTAAAGCTTTAAGAATATCTGCTAGATGCTTGATAAGTACGGGATGATTGAATCTGATTTTTGCAGTCTACCACCACACAATTTCACACATGGTAACCTTTGACTTGCTGTGTGGCTTTTCCTCCTCAGGCTCCTCTCATCCTTATGTAGGCACTTCCTCATCATATGTATGTTTCACATGATATACATGTGTATATATAATAAATGAACAAATATATAATGATATAACAAATATGATATTTAAATAGATACTGTACAATGTCTATTGTTTTATGTTTAACAACATTGAAAAATCTTGAAGCTTGAACGAATGGAAATTTGCTTTAAATGTCATTCTCTCTTGATTTTTATCCTAAGTTTTCTTTAAGAATTAGCCCATATGAGCAAAATGCATAATAGTCCCTGTTCCTGCTGTATGGTATTCCATAGACAATAACCATCCGTTACTTGTCCGTTCTTCCAGTGGGAGGCATAGATGACTGATTTCAATTACCTATTATCACAAAACAATGTTATTGACAAAGATATCTTTGCTTCCGGATCCTTTAAATCTTTCTCTGGAACATGTGTTCAGAAATAGAATTGTAGAAGTATGCAGACAATACAATTCGTTTTCTCCAAGGATTTTGGGGGAATTGGAGGGGGCATCACTCATAGTATTTCAGAGCCTTGGTTTCCCTGCTACCCTGGAGTAGGAGGGTCTCTGTCACCTTCATCTTACTGCGTGTCTGTCCTCCATTTCGTGAAGATTATTTCTGAATTATCATCATTTTCTCTTCCTGGAATGATGACATAGCCCAGGCTTCTAAGTCATTGCCAGTTTAAGGAGGTTAAAGTCAATGTTGCTCTCATACTTGTGGCTTTGGGCTCTGGGCAGATGCCAGCTTATCACCTGTCACTCTCTGATCCCCTTGCAGAAGTTCTTTGTACAGTCTACACCAACCTAGATCTGGGGCCAGATGGATCCTTTCTTTGTTAAGAGTTAGTGTTTCAAGTCCCTTCTCGCAGTCTGTCCTCTGTAAGTCAAAGGTGGCAGAGCTCTTGGACTTTACAGCTACTGGGCTCATTGTTTTCTCTTTCAGTAAATAGATACATTTGAACAGTAGATGATCAATTATCCTTTAAGATGATAAAAGGACAGGCTCCGCTGATCCTAGATTGTCGCGCACCGTCTCTAATACAGTGATGAAGTGACTTGGATTGGGCCACTGTTTTCCTTTATGTTGGTGGGTCTTAAATTTGGGTGGGAATCTGTGACATGCAAAGCAGAGTCCAGAATCAGCATCCTTTATAAGGTCCTCAGGGATGCTGATGCTCAGATCCAGGAGCCACTGGCACAGAACTGGGGTTGGATAGAAGACGGTAGGGTCAACAAACAAACAGACAAAACACCCAAACAATAAGAACAACACCAAAGAGACTACAGTGAACCTTGGAGATCACCTAGCCAACCTCTGCCGTGAGCAGCTATGTTCCCACTCACAAGAAGGGAAGCACCTGGGTCAGAGTGCCAGTGCCTTCCGGCCTTCTGCTCCTTTCCAGGCTCTCAATGTAACACCAGTCAAGAGGGGACAAGACCCCTCTCATTCGGCGGCTTCATCCCCAGCAGTCTCTAATCCGGAACGACCTTCCACTTCACACTCTGTAGGATGAGTTCTTGACCCGCTTCACAGTTGGCTTTTTAACCAAGGCTTGAGATGACAAAAAGATGAAACGTTTTCATCTCAAGATGCCTGAAATTCGGAGAGCTTCTTGCTGATTTCACGTGCTTTCAATATTCTTAAAGTGAAGGCGTAAGCATGCTTGAACCCCTGACTTGGTCATGGATAGATGTCTCTGCAAACAGCCCCTACAAACTCTCCAGTGTCCAGAGCAAACAAAAACCTGACTCCCTAGGGTCCCCCTGTTTCAAATTCACATGATGCAAAACACACCAGCCAAATTGATGTCACTGCAATTTGCCTGGCAGCCAGCATTTAAATCACCAAGATTGCTGCTCCGTGTTTTAGGGTGTCGTTTTCGACCCTGTAGCCAGGAGCTGAGAAGGAACAAACTGGAAAGAAAGGTCGTTAGCCAGGCTGATGTGCGGGGGCTCTCCTGGCGGGCAACTAATTAGTATTCTACAAAGTATCTGCATATTGTTCAAATAGACACTTTGTGTCTTCCCTCAGTGACAGGGGGGGACTGTTCCGTAGAACACCTTAGCTTTTAATATGCACGGTTTGTTAGAAGGAAGGCTCAATTCATATTTCCCTTGGTTTGATGGTAAGCGAACGGCAGTGGCAATATTAATCTGTAGTAACCTGTCAGTGAACTCTACAGCTAATATGATCTAGTTATGATTTTGCCATCAATCAGGACTGAACAGGCTCTGGGCAATCCTTACAGCACAGCCTCAAAAAAATCTAATTGTGCAAAAGCTTCATTGGTTTCCAACATTTCTTTTTTATCTGTCACAGGCTTTAGGCCTGGTACACAACCTTTTATTATGGCCTTATTGCATTAGCTTGTCGGACGAAGACGACAGGGCAGGGCAGAGGGTTCCCCTGCATTCCATCATTTGTTTGCATGCAGGATTTTATTTGACAGTCCCGTATTGTTTTAGATGTAGATAAAAATTATTAGGACATATGGCATCGTATGAACTTTTGAACTGCCGATTGCCCGTGCGTCCTGAAGGACTTGAGGCATTTACTAATTCTGCTCTACCTACACAGAGAGAGACACTGCCTGGACTAGCGAATAAGGCGTCCCTGGAGAATTGTATTTTCCGGTCAGTGTCATCTTGGTGTTCTCCTTGACCAATTTTTATGCAGGGGAGGAGTAAAGTCATCGGGAGATGGAATATTCATGGTTCGAACGTTTTTTTGTTTTTTTTTTAAAGCCAAAATGGAGGGTAGATATTTGTGATGGAATTATGGAAAAATAGTCCACCTTCCTCAGGAAGCAGCACAGGGCACACTCAGGGTGAGGTGGATGGGGACACATGGCCTCCGTTCATGTCATGTGCAGATCTTGTCTCTCGTGAGTATCTGAGAGGCAATAACAGCATGTGCATAAAACACAAATCCACATCAAAGTAGCCCAGCCTCTGAATCTATGGGTGGGACAGTAAGACTTCAAACATATAAAGGCATTTAGGGAGATGAACTATTAACTTTATCTACTTAGGCATTTTAATCTTTTGCATCTTAAATGCGATTGGGCCTTTGGATCTGGGAAGCTGCCAATCAGCATGTGGGGTAAATGTTTCTGTTTTAAAATGTGCATATTCAGAAGTGACAGCTGGCCACAGAGCACACATTTATGTTTGTGACTTAATGTATTACAAATTTTATATTTTATTTCATTTAGCTTCACAAGATGCCACACTCTTTTTATTTTTATTGTTCAAGCATTACATGACTTGTACAGCAGATTTGTGGCAACACACACACACACACACACACACACACACACACATACACACATACACACATACACACATACACACATCTGGCCATAAGTCAGATATGTGGACAATGCCTGACACTTTCAAATCTGAAATGCCTTTTAATAAAAAAAAAATATTTAAGGGTCATATCCATCTCTTACATTGTTCTGACTCATTTAAAAATTCAATTTCCCATTCATTAATCAGGAGAAATCCACACAGAATTCCGGCTACCATCTTCTGAAGCACTGTGCCCCGCTTCAGAGGAAACACGGTGGGTAAGAACGCACCAGCAGCGCAGCTGAGCATTAACTCTCCCTGTGCCGGCATTGTCCTCAGCCTAATAAAAATAGCTGCACAAAATGAGGAAATGGCCCTGGCATCCTGCAGCAAGCGTGCAGGAACGCACAAGAGAATGACTGTGGGGGTCCCAAGAGGAAGGTAACAAAAACAGGATGTTGAATTTGTTGCCCCAGTGGTGGTGGCTTTGAGAGTTCTCTGGCTACCTTGTTTAAACAAACCAAAAAATAAAAAAAATAATAAAATAAAATAAAATAAAAAGAAGTTGTCTCTACAGCAAGCATCTTTTCGTATATTTACATTTAAATGACCTTGGTGAAGCCTGTCTGCCACATCTTGACTTTGTCCGGCCTCTTGACAATTGAGGACTGCTAAAGTGAGCCTTCCTGATACAGGGCCGGCACTGCTCCACTTTGGGTCTACGCAGCTTGGCAGCGTGCTGGAGTTTGTCAGAACAAGTTCCGTTCCAAACTAGTAGGGCTTAGGTGAGTATCAGGTCTGTTCTGCCATTATTCAGAAGTAAGCCGTGACAGAGGACGCGCATTTGCTAGCAGGGTCCAAGGCTGATGATGAGCAAAGATCTTCAAAAACTAGATAATTGCTCAATGAGGAATCTATTTAGACATTGCCCTAAATTCACACAAATACACAGAGATGATTATTAGGAATTAAAAACAAGAACAATCCAGGTGGTTGTGGTGCACATTTTAATCCCAGCACAGGGGATGCCGAAGTGGGCTGATCTATGTGAGTTCAAGACCAGCCCAGTCTACAGAGAGGGTTCTAGGACAACCAGGGCTACACGGACAAACACTATCTTGAGAACCATAAATAAATAGACAGACAGACAGACACAACTACAAGTCTATGGTAGCCCACACCCGTAATGGCGATAATTAAAAAGGAGTGAAACCAGGGGTTCAAGACCAGGCTTGAGGCTAACCTGAGCTTATTGAGTTTGAGGCTAACCTGAGTTACCTCTTGAGACCCTTATTTTTTTTTTAAGGAACGGCAGAGACATGGAATGTGTGTGTCAAATGAGAGGAGCAGTGAATGTTTTCTCCCAAAGTAAAAATTGTCAGGCAACAGGAAATGAAAAGCGTTAATTCAACCAACATGCTTCCTCCGTGAGCTGGGTAAGCGATGAAATTCATTTTATAGATTATTTTCTATCACTATAAGTTAAAAACGAGCATCTTCGAAAAGAAACAACACTCCAGAGGCAACTGTGTGATGTGATGTACACCTGTAGCTCTCGGTACTTGGCTGAGGCAGGAAGACGGCTGAAGCCCAGGAGTTTGAAGCCATCCCTGGCAACATTGTCTCAAAAGCAAAAGCAGAAGCACAAAGCAAGTTTATAAAAGAGAACTGGAGAGTTGAGATGGGTCTCAGAAAGAGCATTTGTCTGGTGTGCGCAAACACCAGGGTTTGATTCAAGAAATATTCCCTCCCCAAAAGGAGACTAGAAGGTCTGGGAGCAGAGGAATTCCTTTTGTACAAGGACTTTCTGATCATAATAATCTTCAAAGGTCAATGCAGAGTTATTGGGGAGGAAGCTTATAAACCACATGCTAATTAGCTGTTCATTTGAAACATAGATAAGAAATATTAACAGGTTTCAACATTCATCTGTACATGTGTATGTATTTAAGAAGAGCTTCCTAATAAAATGTTTATTCAAGGGTAGCTTAAGCATGTAATTTTGGTAAATTTTTGGCACCCTGGAGAATATTTTCTAGGTCCCAGAGAATATAATTAAATTTATGCAGTTTGTAATTCTAAGTTGTGCTAGCATTTGTAAACTATAAAGAACAATAATGACTCCAATATTGCTGAGCTGAGGACAGACAGAGCTAAGCAGTAATGTTCAAACAATCATGGGAAATGTGTTGGAGTTCAGCAGCCAGCCAGAGCAAAACACGGTGGTTGCGGCTGGTCGGAGCACACGAAAACTGATACAAATACAGAGATTAATTACAAAATGATTAAAATGTCAAGTAAGATTTGAATTACAAGAATGGATTACTTAGGCTCCCTTGGTTTTTTTTTTCCAAACCAAAAATGTGTAGAACTGAGAAAAGTCTTTAAACACATTTACTTGTAGTCCTTCTTGGATAACTTTGTACTATCTCTATAAAAATGTGGGTCAAGCAGATGGTATGGGCCAAATGACATATGAAGCTAATATTTAGTAAGGCAAAGTCAGTTGAGCCTTAACAATTTTATAGGGTTAGTCTATTATAGTATATATCACAATATAGGCAATTTAGGATAGTTCCCAAACTCCAGGGGACATGCGTAGATTCCCTCTTGGTTCAAATACCTCTGTGGCGCTGAGCCCTTGGGTAATTTCTGTTTTAATCTCTCTGAGCTTCACACGGGGTTTGCTCTACCAGGTGGAAGGGTAGTTCTCCCTAACAACATCAAAGCCATAGTTCAGAACGCAGAAAGTAAGGAGCCTATGGGTGTCAGGAGCCTTCTAAAAGTCACCATTGATCTTAAGCATTCTGGGCTTCTGATCACCCTCCAGGAAAGCCACAATTAGCACTAGCTAGCTGTCCGTGTGCAGAAGGACATCCTGCCAGAACAGAGCCAGTTTGAACTAACATCTATTTCTTCTTTGAAAGATCTCCTAAATCTTGTTTCTACAATTCCCTACCCCATTTCACCAGGAACAGAAGAATTTGAAATACCCAGAAGACCCAGAGAATAATTATGTGAAATCCAGCAGTTGATAAATTGGGAGGTAAGGTGGGTGAGGAGTTTATGCCAAACACTTACACTTTATAAAGAAGCTGATACCCCCTGAATGGCTGATAGCATTGTTGATTTCAGCCTGGCATGAGTGGGTTAATATCCATTGGGCCTCTGAGCTCATTCCTCATTCCGTCAGAGAAGTGGGTTCTTGGTAACCCTTGGAGAATACCAGTGGCTGCATTTCCACTGAAATCAAGCTCTTAGGTTAAAGGGCATGGGGTACAGTGAGTGAACTGTGACACACTCAGGGCCGTGATAGTGATCCCTATAAACAACATATTCCAACCTCATATCTGAGAAAGGTCTCCAGCTCAACCTCACCACAGATACCGGAAAATCTTGGAATCAGAGTTCATAACCAGAGTGCCTTTGTTCCCTAGGAAATCCAAATATGTTAGATAGGCCTTTTTTGGTTTTATTTATTTTGTAGACTATTCAAATAATACCCACTTAAACATAGACTATTGCCCCACTGCGTCTGTTAATTCTTTTCTATCTCCTTCGAAATAGTTCAGAAGTCACCCTGCTTCCTCTCCATGCCTACAGAGGTGGCCTTTTCCTGACGTGGTTCCTACGGTTAACTCTGGAGGAAACTCATCCATTGCCCATCTGTGTATCATTTGTCTTTTAGCTTTTCCCTTCCCGATCCTCCTCACTGCGTATTCTGCAGCACCAGCACTCCACGACACAGTGTTCGTGTTGTTAGAGATCTAAGATGGAACCAGTTTGCACCTTAGGAACCGGTGCAGGGTCCCCAGCACAGATCCGTGCTCTGTGTTAGAGCAATGAGCCAATGGAATTAGAGGTAATTTGCTGAGCCGGGGCGGCAGCTGGCAGAGGGAACCCAGCAGATGTTTGTTCGTTAATGGTGGCTATCTGGGGTAGCCAGAGCCCAGTGCCCCATCCGTCCATTAGCCAGTTTGTCCAGCTTAATTAAAAAGGAGAGGAGATTTAGGCTTTGCCCTATGGATATTGTCAACTGCGTTCCTTTGCCACCAGCCGTTGCTCTGTGGGTTTTGTGGTTACAGAGAGGTATAGTGGTGCAGCTTCAGATTTGTTGAAGCAGGAAAGGGGGAAAAGACTTAAATGCAAAACAATGTAATGAATATTTTGTTGTTGAGGTCAAATTTGACATACACAGAGATTACATATACACACAGACACAAACAGACACACATTCACACTCACAAATATTCACACATACTAATTCGCACACACTCACTCAACATACTCTAACTGCTTACACTCACACATACACAGACACACTCTTACATACAGATACATACTCAGACACACAACCACATACTTGCACACTCACATATGCATATATACTAACCCACACACTCACACTCATACCCTCGCACACATGCACACACACACACATATACACGCACTCACAAACACTAACTCACACACTGACACTCATATACTTACATTAATACTTACACTATTCACACACTAACTCACATCTCACACACACACACACACACACACACACACACACACACGCTTGCACATTATAGACTTCTTTAGTTAGAAAATAATATGGGGGAAGGATGCTAGGAAGAACATATGGGGTTTCCTTTGTTATCCCAGTCTCTAAAAAAAGAGAAGTATAACTTGTATCAACACATAGGATTGAAGAAAACCAGTTCTTCTGGCCTTGCCTAGGCGTGCACCATCCTGGGAGGAATCCAAGGCTTCAGGGATCTTAGTGCCCTCCTTTGAGAGCCACTGGCAAAGCAGTGCTTTACGGACACACTGCAAGTCAGAGGGTCTCCTTTCCGTTTTGTTTCCTCATCTGGAATTCATCCACAAGACTAGGATTTTATCTATCAAGATTAATTTAACCAGCCTACGTTTTCTGAAGTTTATCAGGGCGAGGTTAAGAGCAAAGTTCACGAGGAGGACAATATACCGTATGAGCCGCTACGGCACAGGATTAGTATAGGCGTTGGAAGATAGGCCCACAGAGGGTATTTAAACAGAAAAGATGAGGAGCCACTTCGGGAGTGACTGCTCAGTTTAAACTCTTGCTAAGACATAGACAAGAACAGGGAGGGGGGACTGGAAGTTTTTGGACAGTCGGGTCACTGGTAGTCAGTGGGCAGATTGAATTCCTGCATGCGGATTAGTTTGGGGGTTACCAGAAGAGTGAAGTGAGGTGCTCTCCTTGGGAGCACTGCAGATGCTGAGGAGAGGGGTGCTGGGGAATGGGAGAATGCCGTTTCCCAAATGGCTGGGTGGAGTTGGTGAAGGGCAGCGAGCCAAGGGAAAGAAAGGGCAGTGGCAACTGAGTTTAAAATGTCAGGAACTGGCTGTCATTAAACAAAATAGACCATCAAAAAGGGACGTGATCTGGAGACACCGCTGAGCACCTCAGCATGTCAGGCACATTTCATGCACCATTTCATCCGATGCTCACGGCTTTTATTGGTAGCTGTGTCATTCTCCCCTTATTTCTGAGGAAATGGGGACTCAGATAATAACCAATTTGGCCAAAGTCACACAGGCAAGCATGTGACACAGAGGAGATTCGAACTCAGCCCGGGTCCGAAGCCTGTGCCTACCTAGCAGGACAATTCTGGAGCTTCACGGAGCCTCTCTTGGCTGCAAACCTTACTGAAGATGGACTTCTGTGGACCACTTCTCCTGACAGCCAGGTCAAACATTCTCTTCCATCTCAACAAAGGAAAAACCTGGCTCTCAAGATAGGCAAAGGGACAAACAGAGCCGATGAAGGTGACCACCAGGAACACATGGAACAGGCTTGAGGTGAAGCGTGTGTACGGGAGCACGTGTGCAGGGAGACCAGTGAAAGAGGCTGCTGTCCCTGCTGGGATCAGCATCCTGGTATTAGTGGCTACATTCCAGTATCTCTAGTATCAATCAAGTGACCAGTCAACTGGCACATGCTGAAATGGCTAAAAGTTCTGACTCATGCTGTGGCTCTAGACTCGGCTGCTACTGATTACCCATATACATGCACATACGAGTTGGCTACCCACCTTACCAAAGGTAAGTAACGTGTAACATGTGTCACAGTACTCTCCCATTATCTCAGCACTGGGGAGGCTGAGGCAGGGGAATGGATGGACTCCCAGATGCAGCCAGCCTGGGCTACTGAGAGAGAGAGAGAGAGAGAGAGAGAGAGAGAGAGAGAGAGAGAGAGAGAGAGAGAGAGAGACAGAGACAGAGACAGAGAGACAGAGAGAGGGGGTGAGGGCGGGAGGGGAGAGGCGGAGGAGGGAGGAAGGAGGGAGAAGGAGAGGGAGAGGCTCTACTCAAACAAACAAGAATAAGCTGGGGTCCATTTCAGTTTTGTTCCTATAATTCATATATTTATTGATTAGTGAAGTTAGGAGTCCCTTTGTCTTCCAATGAGACACACACAATGCCAGGTGAAAAGACAGAAATGTAAACACTGGTGGAATCTGGCTCAGGTTACCCTACAAGTATCTTTTAACGACTACATGTCTACGAAGCTAGAAGTTATGCATGATAAATTGTATATAAAGCTCCCGAGAAGAGCGGCTTGGATCCCAAGGCTCAGATCTTGGCCCTACTTCAAAAGTGTGAGAATTTAATCTATACTTTGAAGTTTTAAGTCAAAAATCAAGTTTGTGTGTATCACTTTCTGTGACACCTGTCTTTAAATGGCATCTTTGATAAGCTGTAGCCACCGGACTTGACCAACTATGGTAAGAATGGATCCATTCTGTATTTTACTCCATGAATAAACAATTTTACTCCATGAACAACAACAAACCCAGAAATAATTTTATCACTAACGGGTATCATTCTGTCTGTCCTCACAATTTCATCAGCCAAGGTACCCAGCTTTCAGGATATGGGCTAGAATGAAGATATTTCTAGCTGTGTATGCAAGGTCAGATTTTATCTTCTGCCTATAAAAATATGAGGGGCGGAAGAAGGCAGGAGAAGCCACTGTGCCTTCTCAAGAGCTGCTATGCTGTGACCCTAAAGCCCTGAGTGCTGGACTTCATGAGACCTGGGCCTCTAAGTGGTACTACAGCTAGGGGAGACATTTCCTTTTGTACAGCCCATGTGGAGAGAGATGGGGAGGAGGAGGGAGAGGCAGGGAGAGGGGAGCAGGCCATGCCATATATACCTGAGTGTAGCTCTCTCTCTCTCTCTCTCTCTCTCTCTCTCTCTCTCTCTCTCTCTGTGTGTGTGTGTGTGTGTGTGTGATGTGTACAGTCACCTGCTTCCCTTTTCCTGTTGCCATGGGTTACAGAGCCCAGAGCAGAATTGTGCAGCTAAGCACATGGGGTAGAAATAACTGCATCAGACTCTTGGAAGAAAGAAATTAGAAATAGGAAGCAAGGAAACAATGACAAAAAAAGAAAAAAAAAATGAAGATTTCAAGGCAGCCTGACTGGGGTCTGGAAAGCCAGGAAGCTCAAAATGGAGAGGTTCTACATAAATCTAGCTTTCAGTAGACATACCGGTCTAAACAGAGATGCTGAGAAAAGAACTAACACTTATGTTCAGAGCAAAGTTGCCTGTCCATCCTCCTGGACCTTAGATTGGGGTCTCTTCCTCAGAGAAAAATAAACAGCCAGTTAAGAGTTAAGTCAACAGCTGTCAGGGAGCTGCTGATCTGAATGGCATCATGGTGTACCAGGCACCGAAGGGAGACACACCAACAACAGAAAGAAGGCTGCGACCTTGAGGAGGTCACAGTTTTAATTAGGCACCTTAAGTCTGGAAGTCAGGCTTGGTGCACACCCTACACACCCGAACACTCATTATTCTTCTTATTTGATGGCCCATCAGTGAAAATCATGGGCATCCTCCCCTCTCCCACAGCATCCGTGTCTTACAGGATGTGGGATAGACTAGATGTGCAGAGCAGAGACAGGGTTTCAACAAATCCAGTGCCCAGTTTTTACAGGTGACAAAAGAAAAACAAGCCCGGATCGGTCACTCAGCTTGGGGTGGAAACTTGGGAAGAGGAGAACTCAATGGTGTGTGCCATCATGCTCACTTAAATCAGCCTCCAACTGGAAGTGAGCCCGTTTCAGACTGACCTACTGAGAAAATAAGTAACAAGAGCAGCAGTTTTTCAGGAGGCCACACACAGCCTCCGAAGGCTTACTGGGGGTCCACAGGGCACTGGAAGACATTAGAAAGGATATAGCTGTTGACTGTCGTCTAAAAGTTCCTCTTCCGCTTCCTGCTCCTCTTCCTTTACTTCTTTCTTCTTTTCTTCCTTCCCCTTTTTCTATTCCCCCTCCTTTTCTTAGTGTGTGCCTCTGTGTGGTGTGCATCCTAGGGATTAAACCTAAGGTTCTGTGCACACTCTTCAAACACTACACCACTAAGCTATACCCTCACCCCCCTCCCTATTTTACTTATCATCTTGAAATACAATCCCACCAAGTTGCCCAGGTTGGCCTTGAACTCACTCTAGCTCAGGCTGGTCTTAAACCTTGGATCTTCCTGCCTCAACCTCCTCCTGAGTCACTAGTATTATGGGATGTTGTTACTGGGCCTGACTTCTGTAAGCTTTTCTAACTCACACAGAGCAATGGGACTTCTAGAAGAGCAAACGCCTTCTTTTAACTTCTTTATTCTTTCCCTAGACAGGGCAAGGCACCTATGGTCACCACCGGGGCGGCGGGTAGGGTGGGGCAGAAAAGGATCCTTTTCAGGGTGTGGCTAGTCCGTGTGTCTCCACGTCAGTGCCTCTCGCACCCTCACACCTCATTCACCAGGCAAAGCTTGTTCCTATCTTGACTTTCCATACTTTTCCGTCTCTAAGATCCAGACCATCACCTTTGAACACCAGGGAAATGGACTCACCCTCACATTCCTGGCAATGGTGAAAGCATGTCACCTGTCCCACACAAGTGCAACAGATGGACCAACCATGCTTGCCCATAGGGCCCTCCATGGGCAACCTGGTGTCAGGGAGGGTGTAGTGAGCTGGTCCGGTTGCTTCTTTCCTGGGGTAGGGCACAGGGAAGAGTACACAGGCCACCCTGGGTTACATTTATAACCACTTCCCATGTCTCTGTGAACCTGCACAAGGGGGAATGTGGCAGGCCCAGATAATGGGAGCACGGAGCACAGCCTGTCACAGGGAACAGGTGTCCACACTCGCACACCATCAGAAGCACCACAGTCATTCAAAATGCTTTACAAAGGGCTTCTCCCTGCTAAGGGAGGTAATCCACAGCCCAATCCTGCTGCTGTTAATGGCTAGATGTCCTTGGGATAGATCTCCACGGAGCCCTTTGATCTCAGGGAGCCCTCTGGGGCTGCATATTTCTCTCCATAATCAAAGTCCAGAAACTCTTTGTCTTCCTCCGGGGGGCACATTTATGCTCTGTAAGGTTTTCAGATGGTGCCCGCTTTTTCTCCCCCTCTTTCCACTCTTTTTTTTTTTTTTTTTTTTTTTTTTTTTTTTTTTTTTTATCCACATTGCTCTTTGGTCTCCCTTTCACTTCGGATTCTCAGAAGTGATCACTGCTTTAGCATGCTGTGGATTCAAAACTTGCCGCAAGAAATTCTCAGAGAACCGCCACAGGCTGGCACGGGACTCAGGATGGAGCTGTAAAGGTGGCCGGCGAGTTCCCAGCCTCGGCACGCCCGTCTGAGGAGTTTTGACAGAGGAAGAGGAGATTTGGGGCCAGGCAAACAGAGTGTCATCCTCCAGTTCCCGAGACAATGGAGGACATAGCAAGGGTGAGAGATGGACGGGAGTTGAGTAACTAGAGAGCGGAAAGGAAGGAGGGTGGTGAGAGAGCACGGGGTGGGGGGAGGTTAACACACCAGGCCATGGAAGCCTATCCATCTTCTAAACCACATCAAAGGTTAGAGTCCATGCTGTAGGTAGTGAGACCTGATGGGGGCGCTAGAGGCAGGAGATCTCATAATCAAATTGTATCAGAAAAATTGTGGTTTTGAGAAGCCTCAGACGGAATCGTTAGCAGGGAGGTTCAATAGGGAAAGCCTGGGCAAGAATAACCATGGCCTTGAATAGGGCAATAGCTAAGGAGATGAGAAAATCCACACAAGGTAGGGCTTATGTGGTTAGCAGAGCTAACCTGTGGTAGCTGGGTAGCCTATGGGTTAGCACGACATGGGCTGCCAGGGAGATTACATTAATTATTGTCTTAGTCGGGGTTTCTATTCCTGCACAAAAATCATGACCAAGAAGCAAGTTGGGGAGGAAAGGGTTTATTCAGCTTACACTTCCACATTGCTGTTCATCACCAAAGGAAGTCAGGACTGGAACTCAAGCAGGTCAGGAAGCAGGAGCTGATGCAGAGGCCATGGAGGGATGTTGCTTACTGGCTTGCTTCCCTTGGCTTGCTCAGCTTTCTTTCTTATAGAACCCAGGTCTACCAGCCCAGGGATGGCACCACCCACAATGGGCTGGGCCCTTCCCCCTTGATCACTAGTTGAGAAAATGCCTTACAGCTGATCTCATGGAGGTATTTCCTCAACTGAGGCTCCTTTCTCTGTGATAACTCCAGCCTGTGTCAAGTTGACACAGAACCAGCCAGTACAATTCTGAAGCAAAAACAATCACCTTAGATATCCACCACCATGTCTGCCCTGATCCTAGCCCGACTATAGGATCAGGATCTTGGCTCATCTGTGCAATCCTACTACTTGCCGTTGGCGAGACGAGACGTGAACACCTGACCCAAAGACTAGGCTAGGCTGTCCACAGGCTGTCCAGCAACCAGTTGTCTAAAGCAACCAGCAGCTTAGCCCACAGCTGCGATCCGGCCCGGATAAGCTGTCTCACTTGGGAAATGAACTAAGAACAGGCCACCAGAAGATCCGAGCTGGCAATAAGATCCAGAGTTTCCAAGGGTTGCTATGGAAAGAGGATGCTCATGAAATTACAAGAGGCAGGCGGGAGAATGCACTGGGGACCAGTCTGCAGAGAGCCTGGGCAGATGAGAAAAATAAATAGATAAGCCAACAGAGGGCGGCTCCTGAGAGCAAACGCGGAGGCAGCTTCTAGAACCGTCTGCAGCCTTGAACATTCTCCACTCCCATGGCTGATCCACAGACATCTTTGCAATAAATCACATGTGTAACTTAAGAGGCCCTATCAGCTGCAATCAGGACCAAACAACATAATTAAAATACCTGGTACTTTGCACAGTGTCTCATGCTTATCTCGGCCATCTGCCGTGCCCGCCGTGCTGCAGAGATGCTTGCCCGTCCTAGTGAGGGGCACGTCCACCTCTGACGACTCACCAAGAGCCACCTTGGTCACACTCAATGGGCACATCAGAATCAGAAAGAACAGGAAGCTTCATTCCAGGGATTCTGCTCTGTGGCAGAATCTGAAGCCCATAATGTGTTCCAGTAGGTTGAAAATGCCTTTGAATATGTGCGCCCATCTCCAGAGCCATGATTAATTACTGGCTGTTGCTGCTGGTTATGCCTGCGGCTCTCAGCAAGAAAATGAGCGGAGACGCATGTGAGCTTTTTACAGCCTGACAACCAGCCAGAAAGAAAGAAAAGGGAGCCAGGGGGAACGGGGGAAGGATGGAAGGAAGGACGGAGGAAGGAAGGGAGGAAGAGGATGAGGAGGAGAGGAAGAAGAAGGAGAGGTAGAGGGGGGAGGGCGAGGCGGGTAAGGGTCTGGATGTCATTTGACTCTGTTTCCTGTCGGGTGTCTGCGTCCCGCTGCAGGCCGGTGAGCTGTGTGCTGTCTCTCCCTGCACACGAAGTTCCTTCCTCATCATGCCATCATGCTCCATGCACACTTCTGAATTAGTTCCAGCTAGTTAGTGTCACTGCGGGGTAATTTAGACTGCCATTGTCTGAGTGTTCAACGTACTCCTCAATGATGGATTCCCAGAAAAGCCAAGATCCATTATTTACACGAGGTAGGAAAATAAACCTTTTCCCCAGCCCAAGTCCAGAGGATCCGCTTTTCATTTTAGACAGTTGGATATTTCGCATTCAAGTGGCTTTGTCAACTCCTTTAATCAATGTCCTTTGGAAAAACAAATTTAGCCATTCAGCTTCTGGATTCAGTAGAGGCGAGATGTAACTAAGGGTGTTAGCTCTCCGTGGCTCACGGTCTGTTAGCCAGCACTGGCTTTCGGTAAAGCACAGCCAACTGACAGTTGGACCAGGAAGCAGAGCCATGCATCCCAGTGGGGGAGGGGGAAAGCCCAGTGTGAACCCCTCCAGGTTAGAGGCTGTGGGTCAGACAGGTGGGGGAAAGTCGTGTCTCCCAGCCACAAGAGAACCAGTCCTAAGCCAGATGAGATGGTGAAAGTCTCAGCACTCAGGAAACTAAGGCAGGGGGATAGTGAGTTCAAGGCCAACTTTGGAGACACAGTGAGGCCATTTTTCAAAACTAACCCACTCCTCCCAGTAGATAAAACTTCTAATAACATGGTCATAGTCATTTTCAAGACAGCACCATAGGCTACCCGTGTTCTCTGAGCACACTAAGGTTCCTGAGAGTGGCAAAGGCAGAAGATGCTATAAAAATGTCTGCAGGGGCCCAGTGAGCGTGTACATTACAGCAAGAGGAGATCTAGCACCCAGGGAGATCTTATGGCATTCTCACTGGTAGATTGGGGGAAAAGATAAAGGACTGTCTCACAAAATCCGTTGCTGAATGAATTGGATACCACAGAAGAAAGAACAGTCAAGGTCCGTCTCCCTGGGGAAGCCCAGGAGGACTTCCCAGAGCTTTTAATAAGCTAATAAGTCCGTAGGAGGAGGAGAGCTTCTCCAGCGTGCTTCCAGGGAGGCCTGTGGGACCTCTGAACGATCAGCACGGTCCTTGGAGACTGCATCAGTGGACAAGCTCAGAGAGGGCAGCCCACTTCCCGAAGTCGGTTTTGAGTTAGCCAGCTGCTTCTCTCTGCCCACTCTCGGGGGGCCCTTGGGAAGACCAATTTATGCTGCCCATATAACTCACCTCCACTCTGAGTTCTCTGCCCGGCTTCATCCTACTCTCAAACCTTCTCTTTCCAGCCACACTCTCACACTAACATTCCTTAGTTTTCCCAGCTAGGGCACTGGCTCCATGTTCTCCCTAGCCTGTTCTCTTCCCATTGAGCTCTTGGCTGCCTTCAACAAACTGCTGCCCTGATCGTTTGACGGTCCAGGGAGGGGAGGGGAGGGGGAGGCCTACAGGTGGAGCTGGGGAGGTGAACCACTTACTCCAGGATCTCAACAGAATGTGTGTGGTTCCTGCCTCCCTCAATCTCATTCCGAGGAGCAATTCTAGGCTCAGGGTTTACAGGCTCCAAGAGACTTCTGGGAAAGGGGAAGAGCATCAGAGCTTCCTCTGCCTGTGGCCTTGTCCAGTTCTGGGCATGCGCAGTTCTGCACAGCTGGCTTCAAGTACAAGAAGCCCAGAGTGGAGGATGTTGGCTTCCCAAACAACGCGCCACTCAATGTCTGGGCTCCAATGCATTGGCTCCAACCTCCCCTTTCCAAACGTCTTCCTCGTCCAGCCTCACTGTGGACTTTCCACCTCAACACAAGCTCCTTTTGTCCCCCCTCCTCAGTATTTTGTATTTACATACAACTTCAAATCAGTTTCTGCCTCTCTAAGGACATGTGTTTTAAATATTAGGGAATTAAATGGGCTGAATAGGCCTGGGCAGTTGGGTTAAACAGATCTATTTCTTGCATGCTTAAAAAAATTTCCACAAAACTGCCTTTCAGAATGTTGGTCCTGCCTCAGATTTCAAACAGAAGACAAAATAAAGGAGGTACCAAAAATCTTGGGGACATGGCAGCTCCTAAGTGGCTAAACTGGTCCTAGGAGGAACTTATAACGAAAACCACCCACTGAGACTGCAGTTGTGAATCATACGTCAAACTTTTATTTCAGGTTTTATATTTTATTTCTTATACTGAAAAGTGGCATCACCACCACCACCATCACCACCAGCACCACCACTACCACCACCACCATCACCACCACCATCACCACCACCATCACCACCATCACCTCTACCACCACCATCATCATCACCACCATTACCGTCATCATCACCACCACTTCCATCACCACCACCACCACCATCACCACCACCACCACCATCACCACCACCACCACCACCATCACCACCACCATCACCACCATCACCTCTACCACCACCATCATCATCACCACCATTACCGTCATCATCACCACCACTACCATCACCACCACCACCACCATCACCACCACCATCACCACCACCACCACCATCACCACCACCATCACCACCACCACCACCACCATCATCACCACAACCATCACCACCACCACCATTATCACCACCACCATCACCACCAACCACCACCACCAATCACCACCATCACTACCATCACCACCATCACCACCACCACCATTACCACCACCACCACCATCACCATCACCACCACCACCATCACCACCATCACCATCATCACCACCACCACCACCATCACCACAACCATCACCACCACCATCACCACTACCACCACCACCACCACCACCACCACCACCATCACCACCACCACCATCATTACCACCACCATCATCACCACCACCACCACCATCACCACAACCATCACCACCACCATCACCACTACCACCACCACCACCACCACCACCATCACCACCACCACCATCACCACCACCATCACCACTACCACCACCACCACCACCACTACCACCACCACCACCATCACCACCACCACCATCACCACAACCATCACCACAACCATCACCACCACCACCACCACTACCACCACCACCACCATCACCACCACCACCATCACCACAACCATCACCACAACCATCACCACCACCACCATCACAACCATCACCACTGCCACCATCATCACTACCACCATCACAATCACCACCATCACCACCACCATCACCATCATCATCATCACCACCATTACCATCACCACCACCATCATCATCATCACCACCACCACCACCACCACCACCACCATCACCACCACCACCATCACCGCCACAACCACTGTTGCTGTCATTATCATAACTATTATTAGATTTTGCAACATGGGAAAGAAAACAAAAACAAAACAAAACGAAAATGATCTAAGGGCCCACCTGACACCTTCTCTCTTCATGTTGGTAGACTAGCCCTTCACTCATTGTAGGTATCCAGCTCCATCTGAAAGTGGGACGGATGGCTAATGGGAGGGGCAGAAAGCATCCTGGGCTCTCTGCCTGAGGTGCCAGGGAGTGAGGAGACATTCAGCGAGAATGACAATGGCGGGTGACCCAGTGGCAGGTTATACAAGCTCACCTGCCTTAGGGATGCTCACTTCTCTGAGCAGCTGTGGAAAGCTGAGGCTTTCGTGGATAAAGCTAACCATCTGCAGAGACAGCAGGCCAGGCTCCTCATGCTAAGTGCTACAAGCAAACTTCTTCACCCTTGGAATCCAGCTGTGGCTGGAATTAGGGAAATGGGATCCACCGGCCATTGTCATCTCTCCAGTTCGCACACACATCACCTCTTCTCAGAGGTCTTTTTGGACCACTCCATATAAAATTGCACCACATGCACACACCTTACTTCTGTCTTACGTATCTCCTGTTTTACCTTTTAGGGTAACTACCCTCATATTTTGCTTTCTATCCTGTCTCCTCAGCTTATACCAGGTGATGAAAAGCCATAAACGTGGTTGTTTTTATGTTTTATATCTTGTTATTTTTCCAATGCCTAGCATATAGTAAATGCTCACCTAAAACATATTGTCTGAGTGAATAAATCTCTTAAAATGGCCAACCATCTGAAAATGAACATCCTCTCTTAGACTATGAGTCCTTTTTGATTCTATGTCTTCTTACTTAAATTTTGTGATACCCAGAGGTAGGGGATTGTCAATATTAATGTTTTAAAATAAATGTTAACTTTGGTGACTAGAAATGTCATTTCAAAGTCATTGAAGGTCTTTTCCCTTTGCATGGAACATAAGTCACACGTGAGGACTTCTGCGTGGTGCATATGCATGTAGAAGTCTGCCGCTGATTTCAGTCTTCTTGCTGGGTCATTCTCCACGTTATTCACTGATACAGAATCATTTCCTAAATTTGGAGCTCACCAATTCGAGCCAGACAGCTTGCTGCAGGAGCCTCCAGTCTCTGCCTCCCAGGAGTTCAGGCTGGTTACGGTACCTACCCAACCCTTACGTGGGTTTTGGGATCTGAAGGCTGGTGCCAAAACTGTATCCACCAAGCCGGCTCCTCAGTCCACACATCGGAAGTTTTGTCCATGTGTCAGTATCTTTTAAAATCTTCAATATAAAATGTTCACCTGCATTTTTAAAACTTTTATCTAGTAAACTAGACACCTGAAATCATTTCGGTAAATGGCAAGCTGAAGAGCTCAAATGAGGTTCATTGGGTTTAGTGGCTCTAAAAGGTGACACAGCCCAAGAAGTCCTTCATCAGTGAGATCTCCACTCACAGGATAAAAAGTGATACCTTTGGTATATTTCTAATAAATACCCCAGGAATAGTTACAAGAATCCACAGCCCTTAAACCATCTGCTCTGAGACAGAAGCCTATTTTAAATTATATGGAGCATTTCTAATTAACTTTTATCGCCAACTCAATGATTAGAATCCTATACCACTAAGAAACCTTTTAACCTTTACTTTATAAGATAGCACTGAAAAGACTTTGGCCATACTCTACCTCGGCTGGACGTGAGGACTCCAGGGTAATCAACGGTCACGTAAGCATCCCAGGGACTCGGTAGCAAAGATGACACAAGCACATGGCTGACTCCCAGGTCAGAGGAGCTGCTTCAGACCGCCCTTGCTTCTCGCAATAAAGCAGCTTTCCCTACATACTGCAGACCTACAGACAGGTAAGACTGAAGATGTAAAACCCATCCCTCGGGAGGTAAGGAACTAGAAGGTAAGCCCACTTTTCATCCAACTCCGTCAGCGGTGACTCTGGGCCCACCCAGAGCCTAGGGTGGCCTTGACCGCTGGAGGGTCTGTCTCAAGGGAAGTCTTGGCTAAAGAAACTGGGGGCTGAGCAATGCAATTTGCCCTTCCCTGAAATGCCTTTGACAGCCAGCTCGGTGCCCAACATGTTTGTTGATTTAATCCTTATCATACTGAAAGTCGGTGTTTTGCATATTCTGATGTGTTGGAAGACGTCATATAAATTGGCATTTCTTTGCTTAATTCCTGTCCTTGTGATCTCTGCAAATGAAAGCTGTGTTGGTGTGTATATCTACACATTCACTAACATGGCCTAGAACAATATTCACCCAGAGTGAGTGCACACGGAGCCGGTGGGACGTGAATAAATCCCATGAACTGTACCCATGTTGGTTTCCTGCTTTGACAGCACACTATAGTCTTGTGAAATGTCACTATTGAGAAAAGCCAGGTAGTGCACAGGTTTTATTTATGGTATTCCATGGCTTCCTGTGAACATAATGTTATTTTTAAAATAAACATTTAAAGAGAGCTCAGGATTTTTCTTTTTCTTTTTCTTTTCTTTTTTTTTTTTTTTTTTTTTGAAACCTCCAAGAGATTTCATTAAAGAAGTCTTTCAACTGTTTCCTCTGCTTTTAAAAAAAATTCATTGGCTAAAATTCTTACCTTCTCTGAGAGATTACTACCATTAAAATATACAGCATTTTAATTTCAGTATTAAAATATACAGCATTTTTACCAGGCAATGTGGTTGTAAGGTCTGAGACATATTATGTTTTTATGCCACTTATATAAAAATATTACATTCTGAAGTGTAGATTATCTGTGCTGAAGTGTAAAATACTGATCATCAGCAGGCAACTTTTAAAATTATAATAAAATCAGAGTGGCTGTTCATTTATAAATGTAAATTCCTGCAGAAAGAAACTGGAGAAAAACAGGTTTTAGACCTCAATGTGTTCTTAAGAAAATATAGGAACAGTCCTCCTCCCCAAATAACGTTTTCTTTCTTTCCTTTCTTTCATTTACTTCCCTGGGACATTCCCTTCTCTCTATAAAGCTCGCCTACTCAGAATGAAGGGACAAATTTGTATTTGACCACTAGGTGGCACTGTTGGTGGCGTCAAGGGCTATACAGAGGGGGAGGGGAAATTGAAAGTAATCTATTGGAGGAACTTGGGGAGGGTTGTTTGGGTGTTTTTTGTTTTTGTTTTTTTTTTTTTTTTTGTCTTTTGTTGTTGTTTTTCTTTTTGGTCTCGAGGATTTGCTTTAAGGAAGGAAAGAAAGAAAGGAAAGAGAGAGGAGAAAGAGGAAGAAAGAAAGAAAGAAAGAAAGAAAGAAAGAAAGAAAGAAAGAAAGAAAGAAAGAAAGAAAGAAAGAAAGAAAGAGAAAAAGAGGGAGAAAAGGGAGAAAGACAAGAAGGAAGGAAGGAAGGAAGGAGGGAGAGAGGGAGGGAAGGAAGGAAGGAAGAAAGGAAGGAGAAATTCTGTCTTCCCCAGAGGGATGATGTGGGAAGGAAAGCTTTAAGCATGCCTCCCCCAATTTTCTCCCCTGATTCAGACCACAGGAGAATATGTGGATGCAGCAGCCTGTGGAGTCCTGTGACACCTAACAAAAAGGGCTGAAAGGCACATCCACTTCATCAACCCCTGCCACCACACTGGGGAGGTAGAGCTAGATTCTTCTGTCCCCAAGCCTTGACTCTGCCTGCTGTGGTGAGATGGCAAACTCACCCAGGCCAGGAGCAAAAGGATAGCTAGGGTTGCCAGGCTGTGATCAAGGAAGTAAATAAGATTTCTGCTTGTCCTTGAAGTTCAGTTTAGTTCCCTAAGAAAGGGGAAGCCATTCAAAGCCAGGGGCCAGCCCATCCAGGACAAAGACTTTGCTGGCGTAGTCGCCAGATTTATGTAGCCTAGGGTCTGCAGGCATGGAGCCTGGCCCGGTCCAGGCTGGGATTTCTTGATCCATCCTGCTCCAGAAGCCGCCGCTGCCGATATTTCAAGGAAGTCTCTGGCTGTAGTTTTATTCGGAGACCAGTGGGAACAGAGAACCTGGAGTGGCTGAACCCCTCCCCCTCCCCACCCTGTGAACACCTGGAGATATGGATTGAAACCCAAAACCTTAAACTTCCTACTTAAAAATACCCCCTTGATAATTAGTGGCATACTTGGTTGCATCCGATGATCCTGTCTATCCTACGTTACACATTTTCCATCCAGGGTTAGCGATTTCATCCTAACCACAGTCCTGAGGCAAGGCAGTGGGTGGGAAGTTAGCAATGGATACTGACAATATGCCAAGTGTTCAGCACCTCCTGTGTATTGACTCACCGTGGTGCTATAAATGAGAAAGACCCCATAGCTCATATGTTGGAACGCTTGGTCCCCAGTTAGCACAAGGATTAGGAGGTGAGGTCTTGCCAGGAGGGGTGTGGCCTTGTAGCTTGGTCACTGTGGATGAGCCCTGAGGTTTCAAACACTGTTTCTGCATCAGGGTGTAGCTCTCAACTACTTCTCCAGCACCAGGCCTGCCTGCATGTTCTCCACAGGAAGAAGAAGATGCTAACGCTCTGAATCTGTAAGCAAGCCCCCAGTAAATATTTTCATTTATAAGAATTGCCCTGGTCATGGAGTCTCTTCACAGCAGTAGTTTAGCAACTGAGACGCCCACCAAGTCCTCAAACAAGCCTACAAGCAGTTTCTAATTATTATTCCCACCACAGAAGAGAAAAATGTCAGAGAGGGAGGCTCAATATCTTGTCAACAGTCACAAGGCCTGCCCCCCACTGGCTCCTCAGTTCCATTCACACCACGTCTGAGCTCTGTCCAGGTCACCTAGCCTGGCCTGTTTCATTCAGACTGCCACCGTGTGTCTTGTGACCTGTCTGTCCAGGTCGGATGTTAACTATCCAGAGCTAGAAAGTGTTTCACGCTGTGCTAAAAGTGTCTGCGATGAGGGGTTCCAGCCTTTGCTGACCATGCCTTTTGAGGTAAACAGTTTTAACCACATGGGCAGCCCAACCACGATACATCTCTCTGGATGAGGCTCTCACATACTCAGATTTGCACACACTCTCTCACCAGGATCAACTACCTAACTATCAAAGTTTCACTGTGCTTAACAGTGATGCTAACTTCCAAAAAGTGTAAAATAGTGATCTTTAGTAGGAAAACACATTTGTTTCCGGGAGGTTTATTCTTTTCTTGTTTCTTTCTTCTTTCTTTTTTTAATGCCCCAGACATAAACCTACACTGAGATTTTGCCAAAGAAAGTTCAAGCCAACAGTAGGACTGTACTTAAAATAGATGCAGCTACAGAAAGTGACTTTGGGGAACTATCTTGGGAAAAAAATGCAGTAGAAACTTGCTCCCTAATAACGCTTGTTGCTGTACCAGATGTAATGGAATGAATAGATTCTATCCAGCAACAATTTTTCAGTAATGGATGTGAGGAAGCCAGTTTCCTTGGTTGGAATGAAGCCATAATTAGTAGGTAGCTAGGGAAAATGAAAGGACAAAGAGAGAGAGAGATCCGAAACAAATCTAGAGGAAGCATTAGTCTAAAAAACAGACGTATCCGAGCATATTCAGAATGTGCTGTGGGCTGAGCTGTCGGCCTCCTCGCTCCTGCTGTCTCTCCTGTGAGTCGGGGTCATTACTGCCAGTCAATTCCCTAATGTGCCCAGGTTCACGTGTATGTACCAGCGATGGGAACGGGCTTCCATGGTTGTTCAGCCAATGAGTCCAAAAAAGAAAGAAAAAAAGAAAAGAGAGAGAGAGAGAGAGAGAGAGAGAGAGAGAGAGAGAGAGAGAGAAATACTAACAACAGAGCAGCCCTGGAGGTAAGAGCAACTGCACAGAATTGTGGCTGTGACTGTTTGTGCACGAGGTCGATCCAGATGGAGAGCGCTTCAAACTCTACTCCTTGGTGAGACCTTGGATGTATAACAGGCATCAGATTTGTAGGTAATGGCATTAAACAGCAAACCCACCCCAAGCAGCTCCATTCTAATCAGAGTCCTTGCATGTAAATCAGTGAAGGCTTGGGTTAGGGTCCTCCCACAAAATCTACTTTCTGAAAGAGTTTCCATGGCTTCACAGGTGTTGGGAGAGCATCAGGCAAGGAGGGTTTTTGAGCTGTGGGAGCCAGCAAATTCTCATATCTGAACCCAATCTCTGTTTTTAAGAAAGCAGGTTTGTTTTACAGTGGATTTGCCCTCTACCCCTTCCCATTATTTCCCTATAGACATGTGACTAAAGTCACAGTGGTCAGTTAGGCATAGGACTTCCCCATAATAATTTTCTTACCAAAGCCTTAAAGGGCTGAGAACCTGCCTTGGTTTTTTCAATGTTGTAGCATAAAACAATATCATGCAAACTTGTCAGGGGTAATATTTTATTAACTGGTAATTATAATTAGGTAATATTTATCCTAACCTTCATGGTGCTATAGAAGGGGTTGGCTTCCATTCCCTTTTGGTTTTGGTCTCTGCTTTTTCCATAGTTATGAGACCATAGATTTTACTGAGAATTGATAAAACCTTGAACTGGATTGGTGGTGGAGGGGCTGAAAATCATGGTGGGCAGCAGGGCGGGCAAAGCAGTAACAGTCAGCAACGGGTCCAGTTGAGGACTGAGGGGATTTATAGAGACCTGAGTGTCTGAGTGTCGTGCTTGTAAGGGGGATCAAATGATGTTCTTTACAGGAGAGAGAGAGAGAGAGAGAGAGAGAGAGAGAGAGAGAGAGAGAGAGAGAGAGAGAGAGAGAACTTGAGAGCTGCGTGTATGAGTGCATACGTGCGTGTGTGTGTGTGTGTGTGTGTGTGTGTGTGTGTGTGTGTTTGTTGGAAAAGTCATGAACCTTATTTTGGATTCCGACCCCCATGGAGAGATGTAAAGGTATCAAGTGGATACACAAGTCTGAAGTGAGTCTGGACTAGAAATAAACATTTTCTAAGTCATCTGACTATAGGTAAGAAAAATCACCAGGGAAAGTTTATGGAGGAAAATAGTCAGCAGACCTTTGTACAAGGCCAGTGTTTCTGGTCGGTAGAGAAGGATGAACTGGAGAAGGAGTAGAAAAAAGGGAAAGGGTGAGGATGAGAGGATGGCTGGTTTCACATGGCCTCCGGAACAAGCCTTTCAAGCTGAAGGTGGTTCGCAGCAAAACTGCTTCTAATACGGGCTGAGAATTAGTCCTTTGATTCTGAACTTAGCTACTAGTGTTTAAAGAGAGTATTTTCAATTGTTTATTCTTCCCAATAAAAGGCAAACTAGGCCAAGTGGAGGAGTGACTGTCAGGTGAGAGACAAAACCCACACTCATAAGCAAACCCTTCTTAGCCTTGACCACTACTCTTACCCAGTCACAAGCATTAGTAGAGGCCAAAAGGTCCTCTCAGTAAATCTCTTGTGTAAAGTCCTAGTTGGCATCAGTAGTAAGCCACAGGGTGCTGTCATCAGTGATTCAGGGGTTTTCGAAGAAAACAGTCACCTGGGATTGGGGTTGCTTTCAAGCCAAGGGAGATAGATGGAAGTGTGAGGTAAGCGCTTGCTTTCTCTCAGTCCCTTTGGTCGGGAGGCTGAACATGGTTCAGAAGGAGGAGATCAGAACTAGTGGGGTTTGATGTTAGGTATTGCTTTCCATCGGTATCCATCCGTGAGTTAACATGAAATCAGATAAAGGTTTACTGACCCCACGGGCTGTGGTCAGGAGGGGAGAAAGGGGACTGTGCATAGAACAGGGCATTCGTCCAGCCACTGTCAGACATATAACCTTCTCAGTCCTGGGGTGGGAAAAGCAAAGGGCGAGGTGGTAAATCTAGTAAAAGGTATGGGTCTTCCAAATGACATCCCTTGGCACAGGCTAGAAAGGATGTGTGTGAGCAATGCGAATGAGATGCCTGGGAATGGGTAGGAAACAGGGACAGAAACAGAGGAAATGGAGGTACCAGTTCCAGCTCTTTTTATAAGCACCCCAGTCCTTAACCTATAATCCTCTAATTGCAAAGGCTCCCCAAAACCGAATGTGTCCCAGAGCCCACTGGCTGCTAATATTGACAAGACCTGAATGCATTTTATGGTAAAGCCTGGTCAGAGATGACATGAAATATTTACAGTGAGTTCATTTTAAGGTGACCATTCTTATGTTTCACAGAGGTAATACTAATATGTTTGACTGTAGAAGGTTCCTCGTTGTGAATGTTGGGGAGCAAAAACAGCAAGCACTGAACCCTGAAACACAGAGAACATAAAAATTCTAAAATATATCTGGCTTCAAGTATCGGGATAATGCATCCTGCCCTGTAGTGGGAGAGAGGGCTAGATCGTTTCTAGTGGCATTAAGACCGATAATAGAAACAGATGAGGTCATCATGGCTCGGGCCAGAGGCCACAGTTAGGGAGGCCCTGGAAAGGTTAGTGTATGCCAGGGGCTAACATGCATCCTTTGTCTTGTGTCATTGGGAGAGGAGCATCTGAATCATTCTGGTGGTCCCCATCTGGAAACTCGTCTTCCAGAGCCTGCTGCACCAAAGGCCTAAGACACTGGCTCACTCTGGTCCTTACACCTGGTCCTTTGTGTGGAGACAAAAGTATCTGAGCAGACCACGGGATGAGCCACACGGATGAGGTCACACCGGGTTTCCACAGCTCCGGAGTTCTCTGTCCAGGATGCCCTGCGGGTATCTCGTTGAACCCAAGACAACTAGATCTGCGGTAAAGAGAACAATTCTACACACAGTCAGCTCATTATGATCCTCACACAGTTACACATGAGTAGTCTTGGCACTCTCAAAGTTGAGGCAGGATGGTTGCTGTTAAGTGAGAGACCATTTTGGGCTCTGTAACTAGTACCAGATAAGCCAGGGATGCATAGCGAGTTGATGTCTCAAAAATTTAACTCCTGCTAGTCTCTTTGCTCCCATCGTTCATCACAGACACCAGCTGACCCAGTGGCGTGGCTCTTGGACCATGGCCAACCTCGAGCGTACCTTCATTGCTATCAAGTCAGAGGGTGTGCAGCGCAGCCTGGTGGACGAGCTCATCAAACGATTTGAGCAGAAGGGGTTCTGCCTGGTGGCCATGATGTTCCTTTGGGCTTCTGAAGAACATGTAAAGCAGCATCACATTGACCTGAAAGACCGTCCTTTCTTCCCAGGGCTGGTGAGGTACATGAACTCAGGGCCTGTGGTAGCCATGGTCTGGGAGGGGCTCAGTGTCCTGTAAACAGGGTGATGCTGGAGGAGACGAATCCAGCTGATTTGAAGCCAGGCACCATTCGTGGGGATTTCTGCATTCAAGTTGGCAGGAACATCATTCGTGGTAAGGACTCAGTGGAGAGTACTGAGAAAGATTGGTCTATGGTTTAAGCCGGAAGAACTGACTGACTCTAAGTCTTGTGCGCATGACTGGGTGTATGAGTAGAAACCAGAGTCCTTTTCAGCACTACTGATGGGGTTCCTGGACACAGCTCTTCATCCCACTGACTGGATGGATCATCTTTTCTAAAACAATAAAGACTTTGGAACTGGGGGGGTAAAAATTCAGCCCCCACCTTATCTGCCATCTTTATCACCCAAAATCAAACTAGCATAAAAATAGACTATGGTTCTGATTTTCAGAATGAGAAACAGACTCCTAAAACAGGGAAGTGACTTCAAAGTTTTACACACATAAGAAGAGGTAGAATTAGATATCTCTGGGACAAAGAATTGTCATTCCTGCTGCCCTGGATGTCCCCTTCTTACCGTAGTTTTCTGGTGTCCATAACCAAATTGTTCACAGGCCTACCCCTCCTTACGATTACCCAGAGATCAGCATCAATAGCATTCTTGAAATCCTCTGCTGGATAAAGGTCACAGTGATGGTCACACAGAAACCTGTTGATTATCAAGAGATAACATTGCCTGTCACATTAAATGAGTTGAATGTGTTGGAGACCTTCAGACCCCCAGCAGATCCCCCTGTTGCACAGGGAAACAGCTTGAACATCAAAGAAGAGATGCAGGCAGAGAAGAGGAAGAATGCTTTTCTCTGGTTGGTGACAGCCAGTCAAGTAAGTCTAATGGCTTATTAATAAGAAGGAATTAATTGCACAGGTCACCCAGTAGTTGTAAGAAATGAAATCCCAAATATGACACATGAGGGACATCGGCGATTGGATAATTGTTAAAAAGCAGTTTCTGGCACTGCTTCGCATCAATAAAGGTGTAGAGAACAGAAGAAGCGCATGCAGCCTACAGCACAATCGATAGACGTTTGGAACACAAAGGCTGAGGGTGCAAAGGCACACGGGGCTGAGCCAAAGATGAATGTCTGTTCTCCAAAGAGCAAGCAAAGAAGCCACGGCTTTCCTGATGAAGTTCTCTCCAGCACCAGGTAGAATAGTCTCAAAACATTCCACAAATGACAAGGGACTATATTCTTCTCCAAAAATGGGAGAGTGAACCCTTCGAACTCCAGGCACAAGGAGACTGGGCCAAAGGGAGCTGTAAATCCTGGCCTGGAACAATGAAGTACGAGGGCGTTCTGGACCTTTCTGACGGCTGCCTGCATTCTGTAAGATATCAACAACCCCATAAGAACAACAATATCAACCAACCAGAGCTCCCAGGGACTTCATCATCCAGTGAGCACACATGGAGGTACCCATGGCTCCAGCTGCATATGTAGCAGAGGATGGCCTTGTTGGGCATCAGTGGGAGGAGAGGCCCTTGGTCCTGTCAAGGCTCAGTGCCCCAGTGTAGGGGAATGTCAGGGTGGGGAGGTGGAAGGGGGTGAGTGGGTGGGGAGCACCTTCATAGAAGCATGGGGAAGGAAGGATGGGATACGGGGTTTCTGGCTGGGAAACATGACACTTAAAATGTAAATTTAAAAAAATATCCAATAAAAAATGTATGCTAAAAAGAAAAAGAAAAATGGTCTGGATTTTTTTTTGTTTTTTTTTTTTTTTTTGTAATGAGAATTCTTATCATGAAGCTAGAACTCATAAATTTTAGACAGTGAAGTGAAGAGATCTGGAGGTCACTTGGGGAATTCTCAGGTCAGTGTGGTAGTGGTGTCAGCCTATGCTACACACACACACACACACACACACAAAGACACATGTTGAAGGCAAAGAACGTTTGTGCTACAAGTTAGCTGCTTACTTGGCTGAGCCTAGAATGCTTAAGATTACCAACAGTGTCCCCACATCCAAAAAGACCTCAGTTCCTATAAATAAGGCCAAAAGAAAGAAAGAAAGAAAGGTCTTTGGGAGGGATATTTGGAGATCTCCAAACCCCATGGGGAACACTACCCATAAAACCAGACAGATTTAATGATCTCTAGAGCAGGAAATGCTGTTGCCTAGAAACATCCCCCAAACATTCGTTGGTGCTATGTTGACCATCTTCCTGGTGTCCTGACCTTTCACACGTGTCCCTCGAATCAAAGAGAGGACACATGTAAGAATTTGTATCTGTCTGGACATTTTTTCTTTCTCTGGATGCTTTTCTGGGAAGCACCAAAGGATTCAAAGGAGCTTGAGTCATGCTGTGGTTGCCAGAGCATTCCTTCCAGGTTAAATGCATTTGCTGGTCAGTGTGGCATCGGCATATCAATGCTGTAGTGCAGGAAATTGAATCAAAGAATTGGGGCAGAGGCCAACATCTGTAATAGTAATCCCTTTGTCTCTGGCTAAGACATTCTATCAGTAAGAACAATCTCACTTGTGAGGTCTAAGGCATCCATGCAAAGGCAATTCATAGTAAACCCTTTTCGTTAGTTATAAGACTGTGTTCTGAATTAGTTGAAATTCATTAGCCTTACGTATAAAACACAATCAATCATCTTGATATGGCAATGTACCATGCTAGGTTTGAAATGTAGACAAGTGGTCGAGTTTCAGCCTTGCTTTGAAAAGCAGTTGATAGCTATTTGTACACAGGTGGTCTTCCGTGCCCTGGGAAGATGAGTTACTCTCGTAAATGAGAGCTGTACTCAAGTGACCTCAGGAAAGGCACTAGTGACTATCCCTGAGACAGTGCAGGATAATAACACAGTAGCTCATCACACCTTGGGAAGCATAGATGGTTCTTCCATCCTGAGGAAAAGGACAGACCCAACTTCTCAGGGACATCCATGTTAGTGACTCTTCAGAATACATCCTCTTCTGCTTGGGGAGAAAACGTCAAACATTCTCTTCTTTTTTGATGCATTCTCCATTTTCTTTTTCACTGAGTCATAGGCAGGAAGATGGGGACGGTTGAAACATGACTTTACTTTATGCTCTAAATTTGAGCCCACAGCCTTGTGTACAGGCTTGTCCATTTAAACCAAGTCTGTTTTAGGTCCCACCCCTAAAACTTGACCCATGGTTGGACAGGTGGCAAGATCTGAAAGGGTTCCAAGAATCCCATCAAATGGTGAGATCTTCTGAATAAATCATGTCTCTTGGGAGAAAAGACTGAGAACTGCTGTTCACTCACTTCCCTTTGTCTATGTGAAAATAACAACAACTCTGAAGACTGAAGATTGTGTGTGTGTGTGTGTGTGTGTGTGTGTGTGTGTGTGTGTGTGTGTGTACACTCTCTATATCTCCTGCTCCTTTTGTTTGGAAAGCATCACCATTAATGAATATACACTGAGTGTCAAAAATGTGCTAGGGGAATTTTAAAGTACAATAGAAGCATGCCATTGCGAGCCAGTGCATTAACATAGGCACATATTTTATTAACATGGGCACGTATTTTGTTATATACATGCTATGATGTTTTTATGCATTGAGCCTGTGTTATAAATCAAGCAAATAAACAAATACTCTTGGCAACAGTTCGTGTGCATCCGTGGACTCTTTAGACAACTGCAAGTAAGAATGAGTATCTCCCCCTTTTTATATTTTATCGAACGCGTTAATTTTGTGTTAGCCTTCCCTGATGATTAGAGGAGAAGTCAATTGCTACGTAGAATTCGGAACTGAAGGACGAGACAAGCTGCTTGCCTTCGGTGCCACACCAGGCCATGTTTGTAACATGTGAGCAGCAAGACCCATTGCCATATGCATGCCAGACAGCATATGAAGAGGGGGCTTTTCCCACTGAGACATGGAATTGAAGTAACAGACGCCATCTCAGTTCCTGGAAGTGTGAACTGAAGTCCTTAAAAATGAGAAACTACAACCGAGACTCTAGGAAGAGGGAAACTCATGAGACCGATAATCTTGGAGTCGAATCTTATCAATATGGCCCAGGCAGAGAGCCCCTGGTGTTCTGGCCTGCCCAGCAGTGAGAAGTAAACCAAGTCTCAAGAACATGAGCCGACAGGTGTATCCTACCTGAGGCCCCTGAGCTGCAGGCAGACCAGAATAGTCGTGAACTCGGCTCAACATATTAGTGGATAACGGTATCATATCCCAAGGTCAAAAGATCTGAAACTCTTGGTAAGAGAATCAATAGGGATTTGGAGGTCCAGCCGTCAGAGGGTGTCCTTGGGCTTCATATTTTCCAATGTGATAATGAAAATGCTATCTTGTCCGGGACACCAGGTATATCATTATTCTCATCACCCTATCTGGGGGGAAAAAGCCAGGCCTTCCTTTGTGACTGTCACACATGGCTGAATAGATTGAATGAGTCATTCCAACTGGGAGAGACGAGGTATGTTGACATTCTGAACTATTCCTCAGGGTTACTGCTGAGAAACTTAACGTGGGACAGCAGTGTGCTTCGTTCACGGTCACATCGTTAGGTAGAAGAATCTGAAGCCAAACGTCAATACTTCTAGCCAAGGGAGAAAGTGTTTGTGTGCCTGAAAAGGTCTACTGGACGTGGGCCGTTCAGCCAACCACTTGGAAGAGTGGCCTCAGGAAGAAGGCACTGTGGCAGTGGCTGTGGGGAGCAGAGGAAAACTCCTCCTCCCTATGGTGCTCGTCAGAAAGAGTTGAAACAAACGAGCTGATGAACTGGAGAAACTGGATCTAGAAGGAGGTTGTGGTGAGAGGCGGCTTCCTGCGGTGTGTTGGCAGAGGTTCGCTCGGACCCATTGCGACACAAACCTACCGGAATCGCCAGTGGTATCTGTTGACACCATTAACCCAGGGGTTCTAAGCTGGGGCTATGGCAGAAGTCAGAGGCTTATGACAATCTGGGGGAGATGGAAACCCATGCACTATGAATGCATTAGCAGGCTTAACTCTACACAGCTCATGACTGGAAAGTGTCAGAGCTGAGCCCACCCTCACCTCCATCTCTATCAAGTGAGCCACACTCAGTGACCTCAGTGTCCTCATCAGGATTGAGTGACTGTTAATACGCCTTCCAAGGGCGGCGGGGATGCGGCACAAAGGCGTAATTAAATTCGGTTTAGGTTAATCTAAAATTGCCCATCCTGTCCTCCTCTTCAGCCTTTTACTGACAAATGAATGTAAACCTGAAATTCATTTCGCTTCCAGAATGCCCGGGATGCTAAAATTATTCATATTTTAATCAGCTTTTAACAAGAATAGGTAAGAAAGAAAATTAGGACAATTAAGGAATAATGAAGCCATTATAAAAACAGTAATGATTTAAAGGCAGGTAAGGGAATGCTGTTATTGGAAATGTTGAAGACTTGCAAATGAACAGTCGGATGATGGGCACACCATGGGAGTAAGGGATTTCACTAATGCAGAAAGTGAACCATTTGTAATCAATTCCTCCCCAAACTGGGGATAACCCAAATGTCCCGATTATTACAGGAAATTCATATTCTCTTGAAAATTGACCATCCTGAACAATGGTGGGTATTATATCCTCAGAAGATGTTAGCGGCACACATTCATTGTCTTTTCAAAGACAGCAACCTTCTAGTGATTTCCTTGTTACTCAGAAGACTTTTGGAAGCCTCCGGATTCAGATTTCATCAAAAACATTTACTTTCCTAGAGCTGTGATAAAATACCATGACCAAGGCAACTTATAGAGGGGGAGTTCATGTGGGGCTTACAGTTCCAGCAGGATAGGAGACCATCACCAGCAAGGAGGGGAGCCTGGGTGGCGGGCAGGCAAGCAGGCATGGTGCTAGTGCAGCAGCTAAGAACTTAAATCGTGATGCACAGACAGGGAGCAAAGAGAACATGTTAGGAATGGCTTTTAAAACTTTAAGCCCACCTCTGTGATGCGCCTCTTCCAACAATGCCATACCTTCACAAATAGTCACACGGAGTGGGAACCAAGCTTTTCAAATGCCTAAGGTTATGGGAAGCAACTCATTAAAACCACCATGTTCAGTTACAGTACAGCGTCAGCAGCAGTCATAGCACCCCTACATCTCTGGTAAAATTGCTCATTCAGTCCAGTGGGAGCAAAGACTCCAGAAGCTCTCCTGAGAACACCTCTTCTGCGCAATGAACCCGAGATTCGTTTTCCATCATGTGGATCCTCCAGCTTCTAGAATCTCAAAGCTCTCGCTTCCAGTCAAACGGATCGAGTCCGGAAGATTTCACAAAAGTGTTTATGTCCGGATCTGACAGTGACCAGCAGAGGTTCCATCCAGAACTCAATGCCATGTCCTTCCATAGAGCCCAGGGGCACAGGCTGATCATGATGTGCTCAGAGAGAGGTGCACACACACACACACACACACACACACACACACCAAAAACATAGGTCTTGGGTGCAGTAAGGAAGGACAGACAGGGTAATAGATGGTTCTCCGTGTGACGTGCGTCCCAGTCTCTCCAGCCCCATCTCTCTCTTTATTATTTATAGTTATTGTTATATGTGTGTGCATATGCACATAAGCACAGGTGCCCTTGGAGACCTTATGTTCCCCGGGGGCTGGAGTTACAGGCAGTTGTGAGCCTCCCTATTGGGTGCTGAGACTTGAACTTGGGTCCTCTGTAAGAATAGGATGAACTCTTAACCACCGAGCCACCACTCCGGCTCTCTGCTGCCAAGTGTCTCTTTTCCACTGTCTTTCCGGTCTTTGCCAGTCTCTCTGTTCACTCTCGTGTTTCTGTTAATATGCCTCAATCTGTTCTTACAAGCAGGGAGGGGCTATGAGGACCCAGAAATATACAGACACAAAACAAATGGAACTGGAGAAACCCAACACCGCAAGCCGCGGGAAAGGATCCTGATGAAGGGAGGATTCGGGTGATCAGATTCCCCTGTTGTCAGGAGCTGCAAGCC
Organism: Micromys minutus; assembly: GCF_963924665.1. Lineage (NCBI taxonomy): Eukaryota > Metazoa > Chordata > Mammalia > Rodentia > Muridae > Micromys > Micromys minutus. The sequence goes on along the minus strand of NC_137982.1, from coordinate 46,974,814 downwards.
GAGGCAGGGGGATTTTTTTTTTCTCTTCAAAGAATCAAAAGTGCGCACCATTACTAGAACTATGCTATCTGATTTCTGCCTTTCCAGAGTCTAGGAGCATGTCATACGCTGATAACGGTCTCTAGCCATCAAAACTTTATCAGCTCACTGGATTTTAAAGAATGGTTGGAAGATGAAAACGGAAATGGTTATTCATGAACTGTATGAAGCTGTGCTAGTGAAACAGAGACAACACACACAAAGCAAAAGCCAAATTCAGACTGGGTAACAGCCACCTGGGAAGCAGCAGCTCTGCTACTGGAGATGGTCAGTGGATAGAGTTCCAAAATTAGAAGCAACTCATTTTCCTCTCCTCACTAAGGAAAATGAACTCGCAATGGACAGAAAGTAGCTGCCTACCCGACGGGAGCCCTCCTTCCTAGGATGTTGAGGTTAGAGCTCGAAGCCCTCACTGACAGCAGATGAGACCCTGCTGACAAAGAATCTAAATCAAGAAACAGTCAGTCGTGACATTCCAAGGGCTATAAAGGGTCTCCTTGCAACCAATACATGACAAACATTTTTAAAGGGTTTAAAAAAAAAAGTCTAAATAACTGCAGGCAAAAAGTATTTAAAAGTATGGCCTAATCATTTTACGTTTCACAAAATTGAGGGAAGATATCTTCTTTTCTAGAAATGACTAGACATTAATCAAATGTACCTCCATACTTGAGAAGATAAATGCCAACGAGAGAAAAGGAAGCCCTCTGCATGTTTGCCTCTCCTTTTAGAGCATGGGCGTTAGAAACGAATGAGATTTTTGACCATTTATCATGCGGAGAGGCCAGTTGTCAGGCAGAAATATTTTCTGTCAAGCCTCACCTGGCTGTACATGTTTGACTCTCCATTCGCAGGCCCTGTGTATCATATTACAACATTGTTGGGCTTAAGCCAAAGGTGGTGTGCTTAAAACCCTTCCTCGCGGTCTCAAATTAGCTATAATACAGAAAAATAAATAAAGAGCTGCTTTGCTGACCCAAACCTACAGATACTTTGGGGTTATTTACTTAGTGTTTTAAATATATCATCTAATGGGATTTGGGCAGCATATTGACCTTCCTAATGAGGTTTGAGCAAAGCCAATATTAAAATTAATGTGCCCTCCCTGGAAAGCCAGCAACAGGCTGAAAAAAGAGCTGGTTCAAAGGGGGCTTGTATAGCAGGGGCAAACCAGATTTGCATTAAAAGTTGTCCATGGACAATCCGTATGCTGATGATTAATTCTGTCATTATTAGAGATCCCAGTGACCATCTCTTCAAGTCGGGCACAGTACTCACAATCAGGATGTATTGACAGGAAATGTTGACTTCAGTGGTTGTACTCTATGGGAACATAAGAAGAAACTACGAAAAGTCCTGAAGGTGGCTCTAGTGGAAAGATCATCACTAGAGTGGTTGCCAAGGGCAACCACTGCAGGGGAGAAACAATGCTTAGAAAGGACCCCCTCCTTCAGCACCTGTGCATTCTGTATGGAGCCATGCTCTCCCCAGCCTCATGTACATGTTTCAGAAGTTATGAGAACTTCGCTGCTTAACTGAACTCCTCCTTCTCATTCTCAAGCATCACAGAACCATGTCTAGCTTTTCCTGCTGCCCAGTCAATCCCTGAGGAGTATACGACTACCCCAGACCAATGATACCTTAGATGAAAGCTGCTCTTTCTGCCTCTCTGCTTCCCCATTTCAACCCTTCACTCCTTCTTCACTGTGAATTTCCCCACTGAGGTGATGAGAGTCTGAAGCATGGCCTCTCCTCCTTCTTCCCTAAGGTCAGTCTCAGGGATTTAGTGAGACTAACCCTGGAGTCCACCCACATAGCATTGCCTCTCACCTCCCCACTGTATGACTTGAGATAAAATTATCTCTTGTCTTAAAGAGTTCTTTGGGGAAAAAATGGCCTGGGGGTCTTTAGAGGCACCTCTTAGTAACAGGAGCTGGGGTGGAGCAGAGACTAGAGGCTCCTCAACCTTCTAAGTCTGGAAGCTCAAACCAAGTCTGAGGGGGCCAAGAGCACCCACAACATCCTCAAAAATCACCATATATACCATGACACTTCCCACACTCATACATATCCATAGACAATAATACCCATCCTATATCCTCCTTAATGAACGCTGTTGTTATCTGTTCTCTAAGCAGATAAACAGGTGGGGTTTTTGTTGTTGTTTTGGGGGGGGTTGCATTTGAATTCCCAGTCTGAGTGGCCAAGGCAAGGTGGGAGGAAGGGGTGGGGGCAACGAACAAAGGTAATGCTGATTTCCTTCCAGGCTTACCTAATGTCCATTTCAAGCTTAAGATACCAAAAATAGTTCTTCAAATATGCTTGCAATTGGCAGCTCTGCCCTTGAATGTCTTCCCCCAGCTCCCATCTGAGTCAGTATAATGAGCTTGCATTTTTATAAGAGCTGAGCCTGGTCCAAATGGAACCATGTAACTGTTAGAAAGATTAATGGACTGTGCCATCCAGCAGTTGACTATAAACTTCTAATTGTATGACTCTCAGAGTGGTGTCTAGAGCTAAGCCAGAGCCTGCTTCCTTGGTCCCTAATATCCACCGATATTGTTCATTATTTTTCTTACGCCAGCCCTAGGTACATCAGCGCTGGGGCAGATCCCCGAGGAAAACATCAACTTTCGTTGTAGGTACTTGAGAGTAGTCATTATCACTGTAGCCAATTAATTCATCAATCAGTGTTTACTGAGCTGCCACGGAGAACAGGGAATGGATCTGTGCCCTGCGAAGAGAGAAAGGGTTGATGAGCTTGTGAAGACAGAGGCACTGCCCCTAAAGGAGATGGGAACCAGGAACCAACCATAAAGAGAAGCCAAGCGCTCTGACTGGTGTGATGTACGCACCCCACTGATGTACCCCACAACTAGAAATGAGAGCCTCAGTCAGCCCTATCTAACTACAGAACAGTAGCAGAGTGCACACACAAAATGCGTACGGCGAACACACATTTTGGAAAACATTAACCATTAAGTTCGACTAAAGATATCATACCTAGGCTATAAAAACAAAGACTGCACCACAGACACAGAGTAAACAAGCTTACTTGGATCCTTGAGCCTATTTTTTTAAAAGTGACCTCTTCCCCACATTTTAAAAATATTCTTGTGTGTTTTTTTTTTCCTCCACAAAAAAATCTTTACTCTTCCCCTGCTTCGGAATGACCTGCAGAGGCTTTTTACCCTCAACGTGCTTTGTCCTTGACAGAAGCATGTGTTATTAGAAGACGCACCAAATACCAGCTGCTGGTCAGAATCGTGGGCAGGTTGGTTCTTTCTTTATGCCCACCTGCCTCCTTTTCCTCTCGCTGGTACCCTCCTGCTGCCTCCTTAGCAGCCAACCACAGGATACCCTTCCCTCGGGATGAGAACTGAAGCATCCAGCTGAGATCCAGAACCCCCCCCCCCCAATCTTTCATCCTAGAACTTAACTGCATCGGTAGCTTTTGCTCTCCCTGCAAAATTGTTCTTTCCTCCTTCCTTGCAGGTGCATTAAATGAACATGTCCCCTTATGTTCCTAACGAAGGTGAGAGGGAATATTAGTTTCTATCTCCATTGCTGTGGTACGTTGCGAACGTCTGGAAGGCATGAGACTTGTTGGCAAATGAGCCCTGTAAGTCTCCAAAGTTAATCAAGTTGCTGAGGTTTTCAGGATCCGGATGTTGGCAGAATTTCCCCCATCTGCCCGTGCCAATTTAGAGGCTTAAATATCTAGGGAACAGTAAATATAGAACACGCGCAACTGCAGCGCTAACCAAGGTTGCTGTGCTGTCTAACCAGCATGGACCTTCCCTTTGGACGAGGTGGAGACCAATAGGTAATACACATGCTCTCTGCCATCCCTCTAAGACAAGCTACCTTGTCACTCTCTGAACCAGTCCCTTGCCTGTCATCTCACCGATAGCTACCCGATGTGTATTCTGCAGATGGGAGATGAGGAGAAGTCTCGTGGGGATTCCTATCTGCTCTCAGATGATTGAAAACAGGCTGAGGCCTGCTGGACTGTAGACTTTAGGGATGGCCGATCCCGTAAGCTGTCTCCAGTTGTTACCGTGAGGCCCGTGAAAGGACAAGTCCAAAGAAGCCTGAAACTAATGAGTTGGCACAAGGCACAAGATCAGATTTCATGAGTGATACCAAGAAGTTCTTGATCGTGGAAAGGCTATGTGTGGTGTGCGGGCCAAGGGTTCTTTCCGTATCACTAAAAGAATAAGGAATAATGGCCAATGGAGCCTGGTGGTTGATCACTAAATGTTTTCTGTTGCTTCTCCAAGAACGAGTTAGGAGCATGACTGTCGGGTCCCGTCAGAATGTGACTATGAAAGAAACCTTGGAAAGGGAGGTTAAAACAGGGGGAAAGAGTAGAATTAAGCTCTCTAATACCAATGGAACCATGCAGCTTGCGAAGGTAACTTTCCCTAGAACCTAGACCACGTGGACACCAATAGGCGATCAAGCATTTCAAGCTGTGATAGGATCGGGGAGGAAATAGCCATCACCCAGGAAATCCAGAGACAGGGATTTAGGGAAGCCGAAGTCACTGGTGTTTTGCTTTGGTTTTCATTTTCCCCCTCATCCTTAAGAGTATAAATTGTGGTGGATCTGAACAAACAAAAAGCCCAATGAGCCTGTTTGTGAAGCAATAAAACCCACACAGATAATGAATGACAGAGACAGGGAAATGAACTTTCCAAGCAAGAGTCTAGCATCCTCTTTGTAGGCACAATGTTCAAGATTAACGAGGCCACCCTCACAGTTCTCGGCATCTTGCGTCCTTGCTTTACAGCTTCCTTTCTTCTCGCTGGGACATAAATAATTGATAAACTTGAAGGGACCCAAGGAACCCACTGAACACAGATATTTTTTATGACATCAATTATAGAGCTACTGACTTGATGAGAAAAGGAAAATATTTCAAACCACACTTTAATGATCTCCTCCAAGAACCCCTAGTGTTCCAAATGAAACGTGGGTCTCTGGGCCTTGAGTTTTCCCCCATCTCTCTGTTTTTCCTTTGTGGAGGGAATGTGAGTTACAGCTGAACAGAAGGGAGGGCTAATTACCTTCATGTCTGTGCTTTGCAGGCATTGATTGCAGACCTCCTCATTCTAATGGAGAAAGAAAGGCCCCTGGAGAGCTGAGGCTTTGCAGGGAGGTCCCTTGGGTGTGCCACATGTCATATGACAGAAGGTGTTGTGGAGTTGTTTGGCCACAATCGTAGTTGAGCTTGTCATGTATGACATAATAATACCAACAGCCAAAAATGCAACAAAGGCTGTGGTGAGCAGCCCTGTTAAGGCTGTTGAAAGGAGTCAGAGTTCAAGTATTTGTGCATGAGGTACTTTATGTGGTGACGACTTCTGGATTTATAGTTGTTGGGGCAAGATTATCGATGTTGATTTGGTCTGAAAATAAGTCTGTTCATGATGTCTGTGTATTTGAACATGAAGTCAACTCATTTCTTCCTTCCTTCCTTCCTTCTTTCTTTCCTTCCTTTCTTCCTTCTTCTGGTTAACATTCTTATAAAGTTGGCTGTGTTTCATGAGAAAGATTCACAAGTATGTCTTGGAAGGTTGTGCAAAACTTCCTAAGATTCAGTATTGCGAAATTGTGCTGTGTGAGAGTTCTGAATAAAACATGTTTTGAGGTACTCTTGTGGTGAAGGGAGAGAAGCTAAATACATCTCAGAATAGAGAGGTGAAGATTCTTCAGCATAGTTTTAAGAATAATATAGTCCTTGTTCTGAGACTTTGAACCCAACACAGTTCCAAGAACACTTGGAAATAATCATTACAAGTTAAAGAAAATGGCTCTCTTGATTAGCTTATCAAATGGGCTTTTCTAAATTTCTGCCTGCATTGTGGCTATTATATTACATTTCATTCTTGATAAAGAGGCATGAGCAGCTGAGGGATGATGAGTTGGATAGTTAGTTAAAACCTCCAAAGAGCTGTCAATCTGCTACTGTCAAGTTGGAAAATATACTACTGGACCAGAATATGGATGCCTCCCCACTGAATCCATGTTTTTCCAAGCTTCCAGGCCTTGACAAGAGCTATTGGTTGGCTTTGCAACTGAGTATGAAAGAAAGGGGCAAATAGTTCAGTGAAAAGATCTCTTCTAGTTTGGGGATGTAGCTGTCAGTAGAACATTTGCCTAGCATGCGCAAAACCTTGTATTTTATTCCCCAGTGGCACATAAACAGGGTCTAGTTGTATTCCTGTAGCCCCAGCACTCAGGGCAAGATAGAGGAAGGATTAGAAGTTCAGGGTCTTCCTCAACATAGTGAGTTCAAGGCCAGCCTAGGATATAAGAGATTATCTCAAATGAATAAAGTAATTTTGGCAGCATGGACAGAAGTACCCACCAAAGACTCATAGATTTAAGAGCTTGGTCACCAAGAAATGCCACTTTCAGGAGGTGTGGTTTTATTGCAATAGGTGTGGATTTGTTGAAGGAGTGTGGGGTGGGCTTTGAGGTTACTAATGCTCAATCTAGGTCCAGGCTCTCTCTCTCTCTCTCTCTCTCTCTCTCTCTCTCTCTCTCTCTCTCTCTCTCTCTCTCTCTCTCTCTCTGTGTGTGTGTGTGTGTGTGTGTCTGTCTGTCTGTCTGTCTGTCTCCTCATCCCCAACCCCTCTTCCTTCCCCCTCCTTTCTGCCTGCTGATCCTGATATAGAACTCTCAGCTCCTTCTCCAGCGCCATGTCTGCCTGTATGCTGCAGTGCTTCCTGCCATGATGATCATGGACTAAATCTCTGAACCTGTGAGCCAGCCTCAGTGAAATGTTTTTCTTTAAAAGAGTTGCCATGAGACAATGATTCCTTCCTACAGACATTTTTATGCAAATATACCCATTTCTCCCCCCCCCCATTGCTTTCTGTACCATTCCTCAATACCTCTCCAACATTCCACATCATCTGACAAGATCAAATGTGCTACAGGATCTACGATCAGGGAAAATATCAACAGTGAAGTATTGCTTGTACTTTTCATATCTGAAGACACAAGGGAAATGCTATCAATCCTTAGTTTAACAAACCAACTTGGTCTAGCTAAGCAAAATTAGTCTACTTCAGACAGGAGTTACTGAAACATTCTTAAAACACCTCTCACTCATTTGTCTATCACAAATTAAACATTCACAAGCTAGAGATGGATGGACGGGGGTTATTGAGTCTTCTCAGTTTGAGCCTGTAAGTGTACTTCATGATGAAAACGTCTCAGTGAGTAGATATTTAATCACATCCGCGTTAATTTGGGACTGCTGATTTGTCATTAATAAGGCGTTTGGCTAGAAAATGATGTCCATATTTGATGGTCTGGTAACTTCGCTTTCCCATTTTATGCCACTGTAACTGCCCAGTCTTATCATTGCCCATTATGAATGTGTAAAGTTTTATGGACTAAGTAATGTCAAATGAAGCAGTGTCGGGCAGACCTGGAGACAAGTCAGAGCATTTGGATGGGAAAGAGAGCTGTGTGGTCCATGGAAGCCCAGCTTGTCGTTTTACTGGGTATTGATCCTGTTTACACACTGATTTAGCATCCTGAATTATGATGCAGTATTTAAATTTAAATACCAGTTGAGAGTTCCCATCTCAGAGGTTGCTCTAAGTCATAGGCATTTTGACTCTGACGGTCTCTGCTTCTCTGGAGTGGATATTTTTTATTAGGATTGCTCATAAACGACCTCATGGCAGTTAACTCTGCAGTGAAGTCTCTACGTGATGCTTTATAAGTGTCTGGGGTGCTGGGAAGCAATGTGACACAGAAATCTGCAAAATTGCCACCCCAAAAGGAACTGTTGTGGTCACAAAGCCCAGGCTGCAGTCTGGGCCTGGTCTTAGGTTTCAAACCTTCCCCCAAATCTCAAGGCCCAGGTTTTCTCCATTACAAAGTTGGCTATCAGAAAGTTAATACCCATGGCCACCCCACCCCTCCACCCGCACTGTGCACCTCCTCAGATCCCCTGCAGTTGACTCTGGGCAGCCCCATTCTCCCTCCCACAGAGGTGTTAAGATCCCACAAGGCCAACCACAGGAGGAAGCAGAGTATAATGTATTGGTCAAACCATTCAAAAATTAGAGACTCATGCATTTTTAATTAAGCATAATGCATTACACTCTGGATAGTATATATTTAGCCTCTAGTTGCTGCATTTGCACCAAAGAGGTTCTCCTGAGGTGAATAGGCTTGACTGCTACACTGCAACTGCTTTGTTTTGTGTATGAGACAAGATGGATTGGGTTCTAGAGTCTCTCGGTCCCTAAGGGGATATGAGTTTTCTGAATCACAAAACAAGTGCTGTTTTCCTGAGATATTTTATCTCCAAATACAGGGTAGGAAGGGGGAAACAGGAAAACAAAAAGATTGATTGGAGGAGGAACAAGAAAAAAATGAGTAGGTGACTTGAGGGAAGAACATTATATTTATTCAACGCCCTCTCCTTATGTATGTATTTATTTATTTACTTACCTATCCACATACTTGCTTACTTACTTTAGATTGAGTCTTGCTCCTGTAGTTTAATGTGCCCTGGAACTTACCAGAGTCCTGGCTAGCCTCAGATGTACGGGGGATTCTCTTGTCTTACCTCCCCCAGTGCTGAGATTACAGGTGTTAGCCACCATGGTTTGTTTGATGATGTTGAGTCCACGTGAGACCCATCCCCATCATTTCTGAGTCTGCTGTGAGGTCATTCTAGTTCTCATTACCCAAAACTGAGGGGAGGGAGAGAAAGGAGAAGAGGCAGACAAACAGCCATTGGACCACAGACTGCTTTGTGTTTCTTGAAGTCACTGGGGCCACCTGGTCTACCTGGTCTGGACTTCTGAATACAGTAGGAACACGGAGGGATGAGGGATGGATAGAATGTGATCTGATTCATGCAAGATGATTCTTTGCCCCCTTCGTTTCCTTCCAATGTCTTCCAACAAAACTATTGGCTCTTCTTGTGTGCAGACGGGAGGGTAAGAGCTCTGAGCAAGACCAAAGTAAGTTTGAGGTCTGAATTTTCCATTTTGCTTTATAAATACATACAGATTTCAGAAATGAAATGATTATCTGTGTTCCTCACTCATACAACCTATCAAATGCAACAAAATAGCAAATTACTAACAAAATAAGCAAACTCTTACCTTTTAATCAAAATGACTAGTTCACTGCATCTCGTGCTTTATGTAACCATAACCTGCGATTCAGCCAGATAGTAGTTCTCAGTGTGCAGCTTGCAGCATCCCCTGGCAACTTGTGAAAAATGCATGTGCTTAAGTCCCAGCCTAGACCTAATGTGTCAGACACCTTGGGAGGAACCAGGTCCATGTTTTAACAAGCTTCCCTGATGAGAATCCGTGAGGGGGGAACATCTCTATCTTATTGAAATGGATTCTGGGACACAGACGTTTAAGCCATATTCTCTGCAGTACGCAATTGAATGTGGGTCAGGGCTCCATGTGTCCTAAGCCTTTTCTCATCACTACCTTGGGTGTGCTGTGTGATAGACAGCAGTTTCCTTGGCGACCTAGGTCAAGAATCTAGGTAAATGGGAAATATTTTATGGTAAAAGAATTCAGATTTCAAGATGAAGAAGAACACATGGCTTTAACACAATTGCTTGGCCAAGTTTCTGTCTATAAAATACTCAAACCAGTGATGTCATAACCCAAAATGCTAAATTAAAATGCCAAGTGAATGGTGGGAAAGAATGGATGGAGTCAGAAGCTCTGGGGAGAGTCTTGCTCTTGTGATCCATCAGCTGAAGGATGACAGACCATGACAGGTCCCCATCAAAGGGATCTCCCAGAAAAAGCTGAGAATCCAAATTTGTGAATGGGCTATTACAACTTCAAAACATTAGCTCTTGAGCCATAACTTATTACTGAATGGTAACTTATTTTTGAAAGAAACCTAGGTAGAACAAAACCAAAGTGGGACAAGACTTGTGGGTCTCACTTACAGAATGCCGTTTCCTAAAGCGGTTGAGAAAGCCTCGGGACATTTAATGATGCTGGATGCAAAGGCAAAAGGGATATAAGGTTTACAGAAAAATGTGTGTGAGGACAAACGTGGGAAACTGAACTCATAGAGCTGTGTTAAGTGAGTCCTTTGTCAGACACACACCCCAGCGTCTGCTTTCATTAATTCTGTGTCTGAAGGAGTGCTTCAGATAGCTTATATAATCTTCATCCAGATCATGGAACAGCAGACTCTGGTTTCATGAGGGACTGTTAGCCTGTTGGGAAATTGCCTTTTGTGGTATATGTCATGTTTGAATGGGCACCATTTTAAATTTTCATTGAGGAAGCCACTCGGTGGACTAAAAGCCATTCAGAGGAAGCAGGTTTGGAAAGGTTACTGCAAAATCCATCTCAACGGCAAACAGAAGTGATTTTAATGCCTGTTATTTTGGAAGCAGTTCAAAGTTGTTCTTTCCATTGTGAATGGCCTTAAAGTGCTCTGCGGGGCCGTATTACTTTTTTTTCTTGGCCCTCTGAACTTCAGTAATGGCTCTTCTACACTGAAGGCACCAACAATACGAGTCAGGAAGTTATGTACAATATATGGGAAGACAGCAGGGGAGGGGAGGGAGAGGAGGTCATGTGGTAAGTATATAGAGGGAAGCTGGGGTGTGGGTAGTGAGCATGAGAAAACCAGTCAAGCCAGGGAACAGCTGGGAACCTGGTTTGGATTATGTGGTCATTCCACAAACTTTTCCAAGGAATCACATAAGGAGAACATTACGTTTTAATTAGAGCTGGGATCGCTCCAGAGAAAATAGTGGGGAAAGAAGGCGGTTTGGTGAACACGGTGCTTTTTAGTTTGGCTGGGTCCCTGAATTGCTGTTAACCACTTGGCTGCCTGTAGCGCACGCAGTGGGGCTTGTGATTGGACAGACGAGCACCTGAGGCTCTTGCCCAACATAAGCACAGGAAAGGATGGCAGGGGCAGCAAATGACTGTCACCGGACAAAGTCATACGTGGGATACTTTCTGGGAGGGACCAGATAGGCCACATAACCCCCCTTCACTTTTAATGCATATTTCAATTGGGAATGTTTTGCTTACTTTTATGACTCCTGGTACATATTTAGTGTGTTTCTGAAATATATGGTTAGTAAATAAGCAAAAGAAGCATGTAAATGTAAAACAGTGTGATGAAAATTAGTCGTTTCTTCAAACTAATATTGTTCCATTTGATTTTAAGAGAAATATGTGTCAAGAAATAAAACAGTTCACATGTTCTAAACCTCCCCTTAATACAAATCAAATGCTTTTTTTAAAAAGCTGGTGATTTATTTAGATTTTAAGTTAGCATCTATCAAATTAAATAATTAAATGTAATAAGTATAATATTAATAAAAGGCAGCACAAACTATGAAAGGAGTGTTTCTTAAAATTTTGTCTGTTAGAAAAAAATAATAAAAAGCTGGTTGTGATGGAGCATGCTGGTAGGAATTGCTGAAGGAGGCAGAGGCAGGGGGATTACAAATTCAAGGCCAGCCTGGGCTACACATTAAAAAACAAACAACAACAACAACAACAACAAACTTTGTTATACTTTGCCCCTTTTATTTTTGTTCAGCAATTAGTTATTATACATTTATTGAGCTCTAACTGTATACTCTTGGAGGGTCTATGGAAGTATTATAAACCACTCTTCTTAAAGAACTAACTTCCAAGAGACAAGGCATAGAGAGCCTCAATATGTTAACAGCGTTATCAACAATGGTCTATAATTGCATAGTCAGTTGACAGATTGGTTCAGAAAGAAACACTGTGACCTCTGAAGGTAGAGGAGGCATGGTAGCTTCTGGATGGGGAGAGGGGTAGTGCTTGTTTTAAACATTGGAGGCCAGAGAGAACAAGAGAAAGTGGAGAGATGGGGTTGGAGGAGCAGCCAAAGTGAGCTATGCTGGGTAAGATCTCCAGAAGGCATTTTGAATATTCAAAAACCATCATGGCTGAGCAAAAGCTCCTGGAGTGAGGTGAAGTCACTTCTATGAAGGTGACATGTGAAAGGTGACATTCGTAAGGAACTAGTGGCCAGGGTGTCTGGGACAATGCTAAGTATGGATGGCCTTGTTCTCTATATGGAACAATACACAAGTGAAGAGTCCGAAGCTAGACACTAAACATCTCAGCAGCACACACACTAAACACACTCCTGGAGTCATGAAAATAAGAGAATCATCGCGTGCAAGGAATTCTTGGGTGATTTCTTTTATCAAATGGGGTTTTAATAAAATGCGACCATTTGGATACAGCATTCATTGGGGGTGTCTACCTTCGTTCCCTTATAGCCTGAGCCCCAAATTGTTCTACCATCGGAGGCGGTTTAAATTCCTGACACGTGCGTTATCGACCCTCTGCTAACACACCAGCCCCTCTCTTTGTCTCCCACCAGGCATCTTCTCCAGGCCATTGCTTGCTCGTGCATTGAGGCTGTGGTCTTTCCAAAATGTGGGAGACGTCTTGTAAAGAAGGAAGGGGCCGCCCGATTCTTGGGATTCTGCTCCTCACAGCCTTTTCAGCTGCTGTGCATGTGTGAGCCGCTTGCTTTTGTTAAGTAGGAAAGCTCAAAACGGTTTCCAGCTCAGACACAGCTCTGCATGCTGTTCTCTCTAGCCTAGCCAGAAATCCCATTCTCCTCTAACTCGATAAACCAAATCTAATTGGAGAATAATTATAAAATACACTGATGTGCAATTTGTTTCACTAACTCAATAATTAATTAATATGCTACTTATGGTTCAGAAGATCTCTTAAGACACAGCACAAATTCCACTGGATGAAAAAGAGTGCCAAAGACGTAAACCAGGACTGCGTCTTCACATAAGACAGGCCAAGAGAGAAAGATAAGGCTGAGGAGGGAGGAGGGGAGATGAGCTCTCTTAGGCCTTTGGAATCCATGGGGAGACGTGTTTTGCCTCATCGAGGGAGTCTCCTCTTGCCCTTTTCCACACGTAAAATAGATCGTCTGCTCTGCAGATGAGTCTGCAATGCTCATGAACTGCAGCCAGCAGATGGACTTTTCATGTTTAAACCTCGCCATCACCAGATGTTTTCAAGTGAGAGAATCAGTCCTAATGAATGGAACCCACCTGCTGCCCTCTGTCGACTAGAAAACATACACTCCATGCATCTTAAAGTGATATGCGACTCTCTCATGTTTTTGGAGTCTCCTGTATCCCGGGGTTGTCCTCACACTCAATATGACCTTAGGCCTCTGTGTTCTTCTTGCCTCTCTCTTTCTCCCCAGTGATCTGCTTACAGCCAGTTTTGTGCTGTGTAGGAGCTTAAATCACAGGGTGTCCTGCACTTAGCTAAGCAAGCACTTTACCTGAGCATCCCCTGTGTTTCCTAGCTCCCCTTGCCTGTGTGCAATTGGATATGAAATCCAACAGGCGAAGTCTCAGATTTCCCCGTTCATTGTTTAAAATGGGCAGTGCACATAAATTATTCCACTAGGCTTGATTTTAAATGATTGGGATTCTATCTAACTTTTGTCTTTCGAGGGGTGAGATTTAAAGTTAAATTGATTTCTTTGTAATTAGTGCAATGAGCAATTATTAAATATTCATGGAATCAACTGAATTTTTTAGAAAAACATTTTTTTCTTTCTTGACAATTGAATTTATTATTGAATGACATTCTGGATGACATCAGGCCGAGACCAATGTATCATGGTAACTCAGAGGGAGTTTTGCTTCATTAGAACACTTTCAGATCCCTCTCAGAATTCTGGATGTTTTCCTAAGAGGTTAGGTGACCTCTTTCCTACAGAGCCCATCTTGGGAAAGACAGTATTTTGCATCTGATAGTAGTCGAATAGATCCAGAATGGCTTGTGTCCCCTTATTGACGGGGCTACTGTTTCTTCCATCACTCCTCACTCTGACAGCACACAAATAAGTGTGTCCCCAGCTCAGGTGTGTGTTGGTGTCATGATCTGCTTTTTCCCAGAATTCCTGTTTATGTAGAAAGCTTGCTGTGGGAGCTTGACTCCATACAGGACAGATGAGGGCTCAAACCTACAAGTTCAGTTGATTGCCTGCCTAAGGTCTAGACTATAAATAAATAAATAACTCTGCCATCAGACAGTTCACTGCTGGTCTCTGCATGGAAATTTTGCTTTATGTAATTATTGTTAATAACTTGAAGTTGGAAACGCAACTTAGACTCTCTTCAAAATAGCAACTGACCAATTGCCTTCCTATGATCTGTTACAAAAGTTATCCTTTGATATTATTGTGGTTTTAGTCGATATTTCCTCTACACTGGGATGTGCTGGAGAGATACCAGGGGCTTCCTACTCATAGTCAATATAGTTAGCTTTTCAAGACTCTTTTAGGTGTTCATTAGATCCTTTATTAGGCATTTTCTAAACCAGATCCAAGTAACAATATTTATGTGAGCTCTTTTGGAATGTGAAATTATTTTAAGTGATGCTCCTCTTCTGCAAGAAAATCATCAAGCTAAATACTCAAGTCTTAGCCTGTGTCAGTTCATAAAAGGAATTGTGGTGAAGAAATTCCACCTTTATTATGTGAAGCTATATTGGACCAAGATAAGAGAAACTTGCTTAAATGAATTATCATCTCAGGATTAAAGGAATTTCTGAAGTAAAGAACAATGAGAGATTGCAGCTTCCCTCTCCTCTATCTCTCTCAGTTTGTCTTCAAGGGGACTGTCATATATCAGATTTGAGCTGTCTAAAGTCAAGAGGAAAATCTTTCTACCTGTTTTTCTCATTTTACAGAAAACCCATGATGACCAAACGTGTGTGGATGTTTTCAATAAAGATGATGACTACAGTTACCAAATAGGTAGATGTAATCAGCACTAGAGAATGCCAGATAATCTGATTCAGTGAGTAAAGGCTCCCTGGAGATCATTCTTTTAGCATGTAGACTATACTACGCAGTGAGCACAAGGCTTGTTTTAAATGTTTGTCCGTGTTGATGATAAAGTTTATGTAAGGGAGAATTCATATTCTTTCATGCTATGAACTCACAGAGATCTCAGTATCTTTGCAGACTCTTGAACTCATCCCAGAAATGCTTAACCAACACCTCAAGTGGTTTGGTACAAAGGGCCTGTGGGGCAGGACCCACTGAATAATACTATGGGCTATTGATTACCAAAGGGGTGGGGCATAATTCATTTCCAGCAAATCAAGAATAGCTTCTCAAGGCCAGAAGGCAGCAAATGTTCCCTAAAGGAAAGGCTGAGAAGTAAGGGTATATATTCACTTATGCATTTACCCTTCTTACAAACCCCACCAGCGTTTACAACGACAGACCTGCCCACTGGCCAGGCCCAATCAGAGTTAGCTGACAGGAGCTTGCTACCAGAAGCAGAATCCTCGGGCATGGAAAAATATTCCTTCTGTGTCCAGATTATCTTTCACTGGGCGTAGTCATCACCATTGGGCCACCATGACCCCCCCTGGTTCCAGCTAGGCTTCACCCAGCATGCATGTCATCTTCCCTGAGGGCAGCATTAGGACTTTACTCACTGGAACACACTTTGACTCTAAAGGTCCCAGTGGCTGTTGTGGAGCCCAAAGTCACTCCATGTGAGGCCGGTCTATCTTCAGTGAAGTATAACATGGGGGTGAGGATATTCTCTGCTGGGAGAAGTAATTCTACTTGACTCAACTTGCAGTTAGTTTTGCTCTGTTTACTGGAGATAGACTAATGACATCATATTAATGACACCACTTTCAAAATATATGGCTTCCTTTTCCTCGAGCTAAAGGCCAATTAAATTTATCCTTTAAAATAGACATCATCCTAAATTTCTTAGAATTGTATGGGAATAAATCTCGTTTTATATATTCATGGGCATTACCTAGAGCTGAGGTAGACAGGATTCTCATAAAGTCTCCAACATGGGATTTCATTAATGAAAAGTGCTGGAGTATACATTGTCAATGCTCAGCAAAGATCGAGCTCCCTCTTCTAACCCTTGAGGCTCAGACTTCACTCTGGGTCTTGCAGTAACATGCCATGGGCTGCCACCTTAACTCAACTTTATATTGAAAGGTTTTAAAAGCCAACAGAAAGTATCACTTGTTAACTAAAACTATCTCATGGAAAGGATGTAAGGACCCACTAGGCCAAAATCTAAAGGTCAGAGAGAAATAAGAGAGAAAAGCAAGTTCTGGAAACTATGGGTTCATTTATTTTTAAAAACTGCTACATTTTAGGTTAATTTTTATTATTTTTAATTATATATAGGTATATGAATTAGTGTATGGGCATATGTATGTGGGTGTAGGTGCCTGTGGAGGCCAGAAGCATCTGCTGCCGGGAGTTAAAGGTCAATTTTTAGCCAGGAGTGTTAGGAATCAAACTCAGGACCTCTGGAAGAGCAGTGAGTGCTCTTAACCACTAAGCCATTTCTCCAGCCCCATATTCGCTAAATCTTGTTGGTCTCATGATAACATGTACAGAAGCCAAGGAAAAGCCAATCCCATGTTGGATGAGGCCAAAAGACACTCTCACAAAATGTGTCACTTGGAAACTGACAGGTCACCCTCCAAGAGGAGAAGGATAACAATAAAAGCAGGAAGCAAACATCCACCGGCAGGACACTGAAGCTGGCCTAACCTTTCTGCAGATCGGCATTGTGTCTAAGTTCCCAGAGCCCCAGACTGACTTTAAGCGGAAGCACTTATGGGCTACCCAACAAGCCCCAGGCCAAGGTCAGACTCCTCTGCAGAAATTCACCTTTGTGTTAGCGTCTATGACCCCCATGAGTGAGTGCTCACAGACAATGAGAAATACATAAAATATCCCCAACATGGAAGCAAGGTACCTTGGGAAAGTTTCTTGGGAAAGTTGGATAGGCCTGAACAGTGCTCCACAAAGGAAGAGCCCTGAGGAGATGAGGAGACACCTGCCCTACCCCAAGGCAGAGAGACGTCTGTCAATCTAAATTAGTATTTGATGAAGACTTCTACTGTAGAACAAAGGAGGCACCATCATACCATGGGGAGACACATACTGAAATTTCTTAATTCTATAACTCATAGTAACAACCAACTCCCTGGAAAGGAACAGTCATCAAATACCTTAATGTAAAACTTCAACTCCTTGGCAACAAGCCTGTATTTGTCAAGAATTCAAAGAACACAGTTTCCATTCAGAGCTTAAGACAAAAACAAACAAAACAGCAACACATTTTATTACACAAAGGATCTCGCTTGATAATCCATTTTCACAGGTAAAGCTGGGTTAGAAAATGGGGTCCCAGTCGCTCAGAAAGCCCAGAGTGACACAGAGAAGGGTCCTGTTGTCTCTGTGAGTTATTATACAACAGATCACCTGAAGCAGCTGCTGCATTCTGTATCTACCAGTCCTCTTGGTTTTGCTCATGTGTTTTAGATTCCCAAACTTGTATTTTGTTAGAATTCTTCGCCTTTAATTTTTAAAAACCATGTGTG
Organism: Micromys minutus; assembly: GCF_963924665.1. Taxonomy (NCBI): domain Eukaryota; kingdom Metazoa; phylum Chordata; class Mammalia; order Rodentia; family Muridae; genus Micromys; species Micromys minutus. The sequence continues at coordinate 46,957,319 of NC_137982.1, read as the reverse complement.
TTTTAGGGTCAATTTAATCTGCATGTTTCCTATTTTGTTATAATTAAACCATCAAAATATTGTCTTTTAAAAACTATTTGATGTCCGCAAAATCTTCTGAGCCCTTTCAATATTCCTCTTAAAAGCATTTTTTTAATCCCACTTAAGAACAGAAGTTGCCCTGTGTCGTGGGTGACCTAATGTAGAAACCAAAAAAATCCCCTTTTAATTCCAGAGACCTTGAAGTCTGAGTAATTCCTGGCTCTGAGAAAACGAGTTCACCCGTCATTAAACTCTCCATGTTGGTTGAAGACATTTGGAGCAAATATGAGGGGAAATCAGAGACTGCAGGAGAAGTGGAAGGTATGTGCCTGACGTTCCCTAAGGCCCCCAAGGGCTTTCCAGGAGCGTTGCCTGTCACGTTGGCATCAACAATGGAAGACAAAAGCTCAGAGGCACATCGAATGTCCAACAGAACTCCATGGAAATGTGATGACCACATGAACTGTGTTTGCTCCTGCTTTCAAGAAAACACCGCAGTGCAAATGTTTAGGTTTCACTACATCCAGCTCAGTCTAATCATTTGCTGTTGGCAGCCTATAGGGGACCCTAAATAAATTTACCGAGAGCGGATAACTAATTTCTCATGAGGATGCATGATATGTGTGATTGTGACGCCGGCTTGTAATTCGAGAAACTGAAGCTTATGATATCTGGACTAGCGGGTGGGAACGGTCTTTCACAGGAGGGCGTGAGACTGGGAACCTGGATGAAGAACCAGGGTCTGGAGGAGAACCCCCCCCCCACCTTTACTCTGGCAGTGTGGATACGCCCAGACACTTAGCAGCCACTATGATGGTAAAATACCCAAGACAGGCTGGAAGGGGGGAGGGGGGCTTTCTGCAGGCCTCTCCAGAGAACCTAGAATACCTCTGTGCCAAATAGCTCGCATCCAGCTCCTGGACAATACAGGCCTGCTATCACCGAGCATCAAATATCAAGCGAACAGGATACAGGGGTTTCCCCAGAGGGGAGCTGGCACACGAACTCTGAGGAAAGGGAGCTGAGACCATTTCCTGCGATTGTTGGCGGAGGATGGGCCTCTGGCCCCTGGGTATGGCGGGATGGTGTGTGCATTAGTGTCCTCTTGGGATGTCTGCATTCAGTCAGTGGCCCTTGATCATCCACAGAGAAACCCAGGGGTCCAGGCAGAGAGCTCAAATACATTTCTTTGTGTTGTGGTTATACTAATTTTTAGGGTACCTCACAGTTTGCAAAGCTCTGACATAGATCTTGGCATCTTATTCGGAAGATGCTAATTTTAATCACAGCCACCACAACGGTAACCAGAGTTGGCATTGTTAGAAAGCCTGAGTTTCCTGACGTTGAGGGATATAAGGTTCACACATTTAAAAGCAGAAACAAAAACCAACCATCATCTAGTCTTTTCAGATCATACAAAAGTTTAACCTTTTCTTAAACTGGGTCAAATTTCTATGTAATGCATTAGCAACCAATAATCAGTTTTGTGGAGGTACCACGGACACAGTAAATTGCTCATTTACAGGGTAAGATGTGTTGCTTTACCAAAGCAAACAAACCACACTGCACAGAACACTTCTCATGTGTCTACGCATGTTTACACATATGTACATATGTGTGTTCTCATGAAGCTATCACCACCATCTCCTTGTTGCCCTTGGAGATTTGTCTTGTCTTTCAGACCCTCTCGATCACTCTGTGCTATTCCCGGATTAGGACCCTGGAGCCGCCCTGCAAGTCAGTCCGTGGCTCTCCTTCCATTTGATTTTCACTCCATGAACTTCACTGCTGTCCCTTGCTGTTTAGTCTGTCCTTACATCTATGTCTCTCTGTTCTAGACACTATCATTCCACCAGTAGCCATCATATTTAGGTCCTTCTTATTCTTTACATTGTTTATATAAGTACTATTATTTTCTGCCTTCCCTCTAGCTTCTCGAAGATACAGAACACAGCTGAGGGAGCCTTTCAAGCATCTACGCGTTCCAATTCCTTTGTCTACATCATCACTGGATCTGTTACAACTGATGGCATTTCTCCCTAGAGGCAGCAGCTCTCGACCTCTCTGCTCAGCTGCCACACTGCGACCTCCATCTGCCTGAGTGCTGGGTATCTCTGTATTTACAAGTTGCCTAGAATTTCCTTCTTGAATGGTTTTGTGTGATTTGATACAATTATGTCAAATTAATCCCCTCTGTTAAGTAGGGCCCAAGCAGCCCTGGACAGCCGAGCCACGTCGGCAAGCACCAGGTTCACTGAGAGACTCTGTCTCAAAACAAAACAAACAAGCAAACAAACAAAGCTGTGAACTATTAGGGAAGACACTCAGTGTAAGCCTCTTTTTCCATGTGTAATGGTACATGTATGTGCATGTGCCTGTTCCTGCAACATACACATAAATAGACACACGATTAAAAAAAAACATGGAACATTTAATATGTGTAAAATCCATATGCTGAAAAATTACAGTTAAATAAATTGATGTTCAGTTGTCATTAGATAAAATTGAGATATTAAGACTCCAGTTCTTCCCAGATTAATCTATAGATTCATAATTTCTATCAGGTATTAGCAAAGCTTTCGGTTTCTTGTAGAAACTGACCAATTTTAAAACACATAAAAATGCAAAAGAAGATCAATCTCAAAAGCTAAACATTAGGTAACTGTGAAGATGTTTAAGATTATAAATTTATACTAGTAAAATGGTTTGTTATTTTGTGAACTCAGGCATAGACATCAAGGAAGCAGAGTAAAGAATTCAGAACTACACTCTTTTAGCTACAGCCAATTAATTTTCATTAAAGATGCCCAGGGCATAGATGGAAGAAAAGTCATCAAGTAGTGACCTTGGAAGAGCCAACCAATCCCATGAAAACACAAAGGATCCTAGACTTCACATCATACACAAAAAAATCCATGCAAAATAGATCAAAGACTTAGCTGAAGCATCTAGAACCTACTAGAAGGAAACACTCTTTATCAGGACTAGGGAAATATTTCTTAGACAAAAGTTAGCAAGCAGCAAAATAAGAACTAGGCCAAACTGGCTTTCATAAACGTGCAAATACAATGAAGGTTTGATTGTATTTTACTGGTGGCTGTGGCTGCTGACAGCTTACCAGCCCTTCCACTTCCCCTTCCCCTCTGCCCCACATCTGGGCCTGCTGATAAGAAAACCCAGGTGCTCCCACCTTTGTTGCCAACGGGAAGTTCAAAGCATGCAAGGCCCAGCTCCCAGGCGCAGGAACCCTCACTCCAGCCCCATTCCCCAAGAGCAAGCCTCTCTCGAGCTCTCTTGTAGCAGTTTTGGATTCATTTGGGAGCTTGCCCTGTTCTCAGAAAGTCTTATTGAGTGAGTAATAAAATTTCTTGAACTTTGCACATGTGTGCATGTGTGTGTGTGTGTGTATGTATATGTGTGTGTGTGTGCTCGAGAGAGCATGTGTTTGCATGTGCACTCAGTCATCAGTTTCAACATCAGTAGGACTCACCCTGTTTCTGTGGGATAACCACAACAGAAACTTTTTTTTATTGAAAAGAAACTCAAACCACCTAGCAGGTAAAAAGACCTCCATTTGTAGTCTCAGCGTTGTTTGTCTAGAGCAGATGGTTGATGCTGAGCCTCTGCCTACGACTCCAAATTTGAACGTTACCAAAAGATCTTACTATCTAAATCTTCACCAAAGAAGGCACAGAAATGGCAATAGTCTTACAAAACAACGCTCAACATCCTTTGTTATTATGGAAAAGCGAATTAAAGACACTGATTTCATTTGCTGTCCATCAGGTAACTCAGATGAAAAGAACTGGGTACTAATGTGGTGTAAACAACCAGTCCTTTTCCTGGTGGAAATGTAACCTGGTCTGCCACTTTGGAAAACATCCTCAAAGACTTTTGCTAGATTAAGTGAAACCTAGGCTTGCTATGCCCCCCATTAATCTCACTTTGGGGTGATTACCCAATAAAAATGAAAGCACACATTATATACACAGACCTGATCTCCAATGAGTACAGTAATTCGTTCATAAACGCCCTAAACTGGAAGCCAAATAAATGCCAATCAGCTGGTGAATGGGTAAGTAAAATGTTGATATTTCACATAATGAAACACTACTTAACAATAAAGAGGAGATTTTTGAAACATGCAACACTGGAGATAAATATCCAGGGCATTCCGCCAAGATGGGGGAAAAAAAGCCAGATACAGAAGGCCACGTGCTGTGTGGCTCCAGAATACAAACCTCATTAAAGAGGGAAAGTAAGGGAATGTGAGATTCACTGAAATGAATGCAACAGTACACTTCTGTGGGGTGGAAACCGGCTGTGGCCTAGCTGTGGTGTCAGCTTACAGCTATATACTTGTCAGAACACGTGGATTGAATTGTGCCTTAAAATGGTATTTAGTGCATAGAAATTACACTGGGAAGAGAAATGTTAAACTCAATAGATAGGTGCTACCCCCCCCCTCCGCCCCATAAAGCCCCAGAGTCTTCAGGCTGGTCTGTTTCATTGGCAGTATCTTACTCCATCCTTACATGAACCAGCAGCGTTCTCTGGGACCACTTTTCAAACACAGGTATTGACAGCCCAAGAAACTTCCCAAAATCGTGTGAGCTGTGCAAAAATTTCAGTCGAAAGCGGTGGGAAACTCTCAGAGTTGAATGCCTTCTTTTTATGAAACTGTCTTTCTGTAGAAATTCACATTTTAAAACCTTGCCTTGACGTTTTTAGTCTTGGTAGTTCATATTGCTGTCTTAGACGATTTAGGTTGCTTGAGAAAAACACCATAGATTAGATCGTTGATAAACAAGGAGGGCAGTGGGAAGACAAATGCGTTCCCTTTCGGCCTGTGTTGTGAGGACACGTTCATCCCACTCGAGAGCACCCTCTGCCCGTGACCTAGTCACCTCTCAAAAACGTTCCCTCACACTAACATCACTTTAGAAGTCAGGCTTTCAACATGGGAACTGGTAGAGGTCACAAGTATTTAAACCACACAATTGCTTTACATTAACAAGAAATCAAGAAAGAAAGGACACGGTCTTGTCTGTCCCTCCGTTTAAGCGACAGATAAACAAGCCGTGGGAGTCTTGACATTTCTGAATTGTGACCATCTCACTTGACGTTACTTCAGATTTGAATTCCTCACCTTGACAGGTAAATAACGGTAGAAAGCCGCATCTTTAAAACGATTTTAGATTTGCGTGTTATTTGTGTACACGCCTTGCCTGAGTTGTCTGTATGTAAGCCTGCACTGGCCACGAGATCAGCATTTCAAAAGGCGTCAGGGTTACTGTCACTCTGAATACTGACTACGTTCTGCCTGAAGAGGAAAACAACCCAACAGAGACAGATGGACCCAGAACCTGGATGACGGCGTGGCCTTTGACGGGTGGCAAGTATCTCAAAGGTAACAGAAAAGTTCCCAGAAGAAAGCCAGGCAAAGCAACAATCACAGGAAGCCACTGACGGTGCCCCTGGGACCATCCCCAGCAAACAGGTCGTCTGTTGCCCTCCAGCCTGTCACCAGTGGTGAGGTTTCAGGCAGCATCAAACACGAGCCTGAATCTGGAGGAGAGAAGCTATCATTCCAAGTTCTCAATGCCGGTCCTTAGGTGACCCTAAGGGTCTGGACTTAGATGGTGACGTCTGAAAATTAAAGGGGGAGAAAGATGGATCTTGAGTTTTCATTTAACTCATGTGTCTAATACACAATTTTGGGACAAGTCTAATATCTGAACTCGAGTTTTGAGGTTTTGAAGTGACCTGGAGGCTCAGCTGCAGGGTGGGGTTCTGACATGGTACATGGTTAGATACAAGAGGACACGGGACAGAGTTCAATCTGTTCATCGGTGTTCAGAATGCTCATTCGTGTACTACCTAAAATCTGCCCCTTCCATAGACATATAGACAGAGGCACACACACACACTTACACATACACAGAGGCACACACACTTACACATACACAGAGGCACACACATGCACACACACAGATATACACACACACATGCACACACACAGATACACACACACACATGCTCACACACCACAGAGGCATACACACGAGCACACACACACACACATGTACACACACCATACTACTGTATATTCACATTTTGCAAAAGACTGAGTCCCATACCCTCGAATAGTGGGAACAGAGAAAGTAACATGGCTGCATTGAGAAGATCTGGGCCATGACCTATATTAACTGTCAGACTCATTGGTCCTCATCATTAGAGATTAAAACAGGATTTCCCCAAACCCCACAGCTTCCTCCTTAAGAATCCAGGGCCAAGCACTCTGTTCCCAATGCCAGAGAACTTGACTGAACACCACCTGTACCTGTGCTTCACCATGGGCAAATTTCAGTTCATTATTGAGTATGTGTGATTATTTACCAGGTTGTGTGCTAAGAATGTGTGTCCAACAATACAACTTGTCCTGTTCAGCAGATCAACAGGCAGACTCAAGAGTCTGACCACATGTTCTGGTGCCTGTGGGAGATGTTTCAGACATTCAGCCTTTCAGTTCACAGAGGGAAGGGGGAGCTAGGGCCCAGAGACTGGAGGCCCTTGAAACCGGAAAACAAAATAAATCTTCCCCTTACCTGCCAAACTTTTGATTTTAGGGCCAGAGGCCTTCATGGCACCTCTAATCTGCCCACTGTGGGATTACAAATTTGCATTGTTTATCACTAGATTGCATGTAGTTTATTACAGACAGTGACAGAATCCAAGTGTGAAGTTTCTAACTCTTCACTAGAGTTTAGCAGTATGGGAGAGAGGTAGCTTTCAGAAAAACTAATGGCCACACATAAAAGTAAAGAAAACCAGTTTTTCTTCATCCATCTATTCATCCGTCTGTACATCTGCTTCTCTCTCTTTCTCTCTCTCTCTCTCTCTCTCTCTCTCTCTCTCTCTCTCTCTCTCTCTCTCTCTCTCTCTCTCTCCTCCCCCCCCCTTTTCCCTCTCCCTCCCTCCCTCCCTCCCCCCATGTGTGTGTGTGTGTGTGTGTCTTTGTCTGTATTCGTCTGTGTGGGTCTGCATCTCCTGTGTGTGTTTGTCCCTGTGTGTTTGAAGATGAATTTTAGTTATTAACAGAGGATATTTTCCTGAGGAAGATGTGTAACTTTCTGTAGATGAAGCCAGTTGGTCTGGAGTCCACTGAGACAACTACTGGAACCTCCATATGCATCTTCCCCGGTGTGAGGACAGAGGGGGTGACATCAGTAAACTTCCAGTCACAATGAGCCATGAGAAGCCACAGGAGGCACACCCTGCATACAGACCTTACACGGGACCCATATATGAGCTCTCTCCAGCCCTCTGCACGGCAGAGAGCATACCTGAGGACACAGATAGGTTATTGGTGCAATAAAAAAGCAGAGCTATGTGGTGTGAGAGTCATCACTTGCTTTTACTGTCCAAACAATGAGGAGACATAATTTGTAAGTACTCTTTCATGGTGGTGTGGGGAAGGAATCCTTCTTCCTCCTCCTTAAGCTGTGGAAAGGCACCCATGGGGACAGGGGGAATTGCATCATGAATTTCTCCTTCGCCCTCCTGCTTCTGCATCTGCTCAAAGTGGAATTTATGTGAAATAGCCCCAGTTCTCTCCGCAAGTTCACCTACAGGCGCGGATCAAACAGGAGTGGCTTTCCCAGTCCGCTGCTGTCTGATGGGAAAGAGCAGCCCCCAAGGCAGCAGCTTCTAAGTTCTTTTCTGTCTTCACCTGGAGATATGCAGCCATTTTCTCACTGCTTTATTTTACTTTCCCACAGTCTCATCTTGCACCCTGTTTTTTTCCGTATTCCTGGTGATTAGGTGTCTCGCATAAGGAGCTTTCCACACTCACAAGTGTCTGCATTTAGCGAGGTCTCCCAACTCACAGCTCTTCCCTTTTGCTCCTCTGATCTGGGGCTCCAGCCAAGCCAGCTGGTGCTCCCTATATTTCAAGAGTCCCTAGCTTAGAGGATATTGCCAGCTGAATTATACTCCCTTTAAACTTAAGAGTTAAAATCCTATCCTGCAGTGACTCACATGGTGACTTATACTCTGGAAGGATGCCTTCAAAGATCTCATTGAGATGGCTGTCATCGAATATGACTGGTGTCCTTAAAACAGAGACAGAAGGAAGACCGGGGAAAACAGAATGCAGCCATCCACAACTGAAGGAGAATCGGTGCCTCTTGTTGGAGTTCAGTTTTCTCAACTGTAGAAAGTGATGGTTGTAGGGACATTTATTAAGGCCTCCTCCATTAAAGAGGAGTCTCTGTCACCCTGTCACGACACACTCCATCACTGTGCATGTGAGCCCTACCATGCTAGCCCACTCCAGGGGGTCACTCTTAGTCAGTTATTCTCCTTTGCCCCTGACTTTTTTTATTTCATATCCATCTTTTCCCAGAATATGTACACACACATATATAATATGTACATTTATTGTGGATATGAATACATATATATATATATATATATATATATCATGACATATATCATACTTATGTGATTCGTATCACATGTAACATATATTATGAATTATACATACACACATATACATATACAAGACACAATTTTAATTTCGTTATCTGACTCTACCTTCACTACCCCCTTTTGTCACTAACCCTTCGCCCCTCCTTTGAAGATGGGCTGGCAGGGTTTCCACACAAACTGAGAGCACTAAGCTAGCTCTCCACTGTCCCTGGAGCATACTGACTGAATCCATTTCTCTACGCATGGACACCCACCAATGCCAGCTGCTGGGAGCCAAAGCAAAGGCACAACCCAGGGACACTGCAGCCGCTGGGATCCCTGCCCAGCCTGAGAGCTATAGGAACGTATCAGCTGTGGACAGAAGTACAGCTTGTTATGGTCCGGAGCAGTGGCTCTCAAACCCCCATGCTGAGACCCTTTAATAAGGTTCTCCATGTCATGGTGACCCCAACCACAGAGGCATTCCCTTGATACCTCATAACTGTGATTTTGTTGGTGGTATGAATCTCAATATAAATATCTGATATGCAGTATATCTGGTGTGTGACCCTCTACGAGACTCATGACACACAGGTTTAGATCCACTAGCCTGTAGGTTAAAGAGCCTTTCACAGAGTCCAGAGGAGAGGCTACCCTGAGCTCTGACAGCCACATTAATCCCTAACTCCTCAGGCCAAGGTCCAAATCAAAGTAGACCTTCTATTTTGGTAGACTCAAATCGTGGCAGAGCCATGGAAGGGCTTATTAAAAGGTCAGACCCCTGAACTCCATTTAAGACTTCCAGTTTTGCCAAAGCCAGGGTTGACGGTCTTCGGAATGCTAACCTCATCTTGTATTTCTTTGTCAAAAGCTGTTGGTGTGGATAGTCTGGGGTGGACGACTTGTGTCAGCCTTTCTACTATGAATTTCTTTAAAGAAAAGCAAAGTCTTATATGTTATTTTGATGCCATCTGGGCCACTCTACGATGGGGCTCAACCTTGCTTTTGAAAAGTGCTGAAGTGTTTATGAAATTGGTCTCAGGCCTTGGGGTGCACATTGTTCATTAAACTCTCAAGATTCTTGTATTCACTAAAATTGGAAACCCACCTCTGTCCCTGATCCTTTTGGGTAACATTTTAGAGAAACAGCAGGGAATCAAGCCTTACTTTGGTCTAGGGTCTGGTCCACCCCTGGGGGACAGATGTCCTAGCACTGAATTTTGCTTTCTCTAACATCCAGCTTCCTGTCCTACTTGGAAGCCAGCACTCCCTGTGTACCCAGAACTAATGGGATGCAATACCTTGGCTTCTGCAGGTCACTTAGGCCCAGCTCTTCTTTGTCCCATGCAGAGGCCAGGGTTTTAACATGTGAGCGACAGCCACTACTTGATCCACTTCGGCCAAGACGTTCACTCTGAAGCAAGTGGTGTCTTTCAGCAGCTCACTGACAGCCACTTGACAGTGGTTCCAAATGCTTCGGTGACACAGCTGTGAGCTACTCGTTCCAAACCTCTGTTCAAATCCCAGCTCTGCCACAGCAGCACTGCCGACTCCAGAAAGTCCTTCCATTCTTCCGGGTCTTACTTGAATCATGCATAACAAGGAAAACCATGGTCCTCGAGCCACTTGGCAGGAGTTTAGCAAAATCAGACTTAAATATGTGTGATTTGTAAGCTTCAGAGTACTATTTAAAAAATAGTCATGGAAATTGAAGTTTTAAAATTCATCAATGGTTTTACAGAAGCTAAAAAATATATTTTTTTTTTTATCATGAGAATTTTTAGAAAGAGACTTCCTGTCCTTCTTAAGTGACATTTAAAATTAATATCCAACTGTCTTACTTTTAACATGATTTCTATGTTCTGTTATCAAACAGGCAAATACTCCAAAGGAATGAAAGCAAGATGTGAAACACTACACCCTCTAAAGTAAAAGCCAATGGCTGTTCTCCTCTGGGGCAAAGAAGAAAACAAAACAAAAACTTCCCAGCCATTTTCTAACAGCTGTTGCTTTTTAGAGAAAGCAACATATATATATATATAAATATATATACATATTTTTTTAAAGCTGCGTTCTAAATCCAAACCATTTATAAGCTTTGCAAATGGAACACGCAGCCGGCTTGCAAGCCTTAATCCTAGGCTTCCATTAAACTCACTGCAACTGCATCATAAAACAGAAAAGGGAAGAATTTATAAACAAATAAAGCAGTTAATTGGGGCAATAAAATAGCAGCTCCCTCCTGAGTGGGGAATTGGCATATCTCAAGCTGAAGAATCTTAAAAGCTGGGTTTCAGGGGTCTAGTGACAGCAAGAGGCAAACAGATCAAAGATCCCAAGTCACAATGCTTATCTCTGTATCCGTACCCACAGCTCCTCTGTCCCCTGACCTCGAATGGATTGTAAATCCTTTCCAGGAGAAGACAAGCTCCCTGTCAGTACTGCAAACCCATGGCCTCGGCTCTGATGAAAGGCGAGAATTCTAGGAAGCAGTCTGCGTCTGCAACAGAACAGAACAGGATGGAGACCTGTACTTAACTGTGTTGATTCTCTTCACACCATCAAAAATAAAATAGACTTTGGAGCTTCAGGAACAGGGTCAGAGCCTGTTCTGCTTGCTTTGGAGCCACAACTAGAAGCCAGGTCTTTAATTTGGGTTTTACACATTTATTTATTCATTCCATCAAATCTTTAGTTGATTTAAGAAGTGGTGATATTAAGTCTGTAGACTTAATATTGGAGAGAATGCACACATATAACCTAACCTATTCACATCACGTATGTGAGGACTTTGCATGCACTTATTTACACACGTGTTTGAGGTTCAAGTACATGTCTATCACTGAGTGGATGCTCACAAGTATTTAGGTCACATCTGTTGAACATTGTAATATAACATTGCCATTCACAATGCTCACATTTGAGAACTATGAAGCCGAGTTACAAAAGGTAACCACAAAAGTAATCTCATACCCTTTAAGTATCTTTATGATTTGGCATCGGGACATAGTCATGGTCAATCCAGGATGTGAGGCTGGACACGGCTAATAGGCAGGAATTATAATAAAGTTGTCATAAATAGTTAGAATGGCAGTATCTTATATTACAACTAGTATTCAAGCTAGGAAGGAAGAGGAGACGGAGGGGACAGATGGGGAGATATACTCGATGGGGTCACCCCATCGGTGAGCCACACTCACTGTGAACAGCAGCAGTGTCAGGGTGGACTTCAGGGCAGCAGGGGCTGCTGTGAGCATGAGGCCCTGCAGAACCGCTGAGCCATTTGAAGGATGCACTCTTGACCTTTGCCTCCCTAACACCCAGATCTGCACTCTCTCCCACCCCTGGAAATGTTTATGGTCCATTTATGGAATCAGATGCACACACTATCTAGCAGGAAATAGGGCCTCTTCATAGAGGTCTGGCTTTCAGTGTGTTTTGTTTAAAGTCTCTGAAGATAGATGGCCATTTACCTTAGTTTAATAGCCCTCATAATACATAGGCTTGCGCTCTACCTCAAAGTTATTCAGTGAATAATTTCTAGTACCCAAGGGTCCTTGAAAACTGATTCCTAGATTCCAAGTCAACCTGAGGAAGAAATGTCCTGTCAGATTTTGTGTGGTACTTGCCTGCAATCTTTCCTGGACACAGCAGGTGTGTGTGTGTGTGTGTGTGTGTGTGTGTGTGTGTGTGTGTGTGTGTGTGTGTGTGTTCACTGATACTTTGGAAAATGTCAACCTGGAGACTATTTACTGAAATTCAAGCTCAACATTAACTATGAAAGGGTTTGGGGGGGCATGTAGTTCTATAGGTTAATATTTTAAATACTATCTGAATGTTCCCAGGCTCCACAAGCAGTGTGTGGCTTAACTGGTTCCCAAACAGACAGGGTTTGTTCAGCCTGAACCTTTTGGTTTTGGAAGCACATGTGACCAGAGATTAAACTTTTGAGGTTGCACTTGTGAAGAGGTTCATTACCTTTGAGCAAGCATGCCACTTCTTGTGCCCCAGGGTGGAGGAGGAACGGGATAGGTGATAGTACCTTTCCCCTGCCCCTCAGTCTTGTCATGCGTGTCTCCTCTTCCACATGGAGGGCAGCTGGAGGGCCCTCCTATCAGCAGCTCACCTAAGGTTCTAGTAAAATATTCCAGAGGCCCACATCTGGTAGGTTAATACAATGCAGAACGGAAAGTTGGATTGGTGGCCGATGTGCTCTCATCACTACATAAAGCCAGGTGCCATTTTGGTGGCCATACCCAGTGCCAGGTCGAGAATCTTTTCCCTCTTCCCTGTGTCACATTCACTGGCTTTGCTGCTCCTAGGCAGCCAAGCTTTCTAGCCACAGTACGATCAAACCAGCTCCCAGCTGAGACAAGGAAAAAACGGCTTAACATGATGGAATCAAACACGATAGCCCTTCTACCTCCCGGGCCCATTACCCCAGGGCCATGGCACTGAAGGGTGGAACTCCTTTGCAGCCTACCTCTTCTTCGCCTCCCAAATAAGAATAAATGTTAGATCTCTTCGCAGGAAAACACAGCTATGCCAACCACACAGGACATGTTCTCGCTGTCAACCATGATGGATGGGATTCTGTACATTTAATAAATATAAATGTCATAATCCAACCATCAAATTTAATAAACAAAAATACCACAAACCATCTTTCCTCTCTGCTTCATGTGCTCCTTTAAAGCTGATAACATTAGAACATATTTTTGCCCAAGCTATAACCTCACCATCTGCCTGGCTCAACTTCTGAAGACTTGGTATGGGCTAAAAAGCAAATCAAATGACTTCACACTGAGAAAAAGAAGAAGAAAAAAAACATGGAGGGGGGCTGGGTTTTTCACAACTTTCTCCTCCTTCTCCTTCTGATCCATTTCTTAACTCTACAACCAGATGTAACAATGTGAGCCTAAGTTCAACCCCCAAATATTAATAGGGAGTCAGGTCATGGGGAAGATTTTTCTGCATGAGCTACATACATTAAACTGAAAAGTCTTCACTGCCAGCAGGCTGAATGGTGCATGTCGATGCTTTGATTTGGAAATGTGTGTGATGAGATACAGAGACTTGCTGATTAAGAATACACTTTCTTTTGATGGCAAATTAATAATAATCAGAACCACAACTATAAACACATATAAAAATTGTTTCATCCCCAGTGGTATGGAACATAGATTCAAAGATAGAGCCGGGAAAGGCCCTTGGTGCTTAGAACATGAAACTTCAGTGACTAAGGGTATGCTGTTCAGAATAGAGGCCAAGGAAGCTTAGAGAATGTCTCACCTGCAGAGGAACAAACCCCTTTGAGGGCTGCATAGCAGGTACCCTGCATATTAGACATTTGATATCACTAGCAAACTTATAGTTATAAAGTAGCCACAAAATAATTTTAGGATTGGGGGTCACCACAACGTGAGAAGCTGTTTTCAAGGGTCACAGCATCAGGACCAGTGCTTAAGGCCTAAATACTTAACATGTGCTCTACTGAGATCCTGCTGTGTCCTACATACCTTATGTACGTCTAACAATTTAGAGTTATTGAGTCCTCTTAAGAACACACAACCATTAACCCCATTCAGTATCTGAAACACAGAAACCACATGATGCAGCCATGTTTGCAGTATTTAAGAAAAATAGAGCTAGAATCTGAATGGCTAGTCTTTCTTCTTTGGGACATCCCAGTATTTCTTTGGGGACATGTCTTGCCTCACAGTCGAGTTTGAGTTCTTCCAGTTCTGAGATTCATATTAATGGCATGTGGCTCCAAGCCCAGGTTGTAACTACTGTGCCAAGATGTGACAGATGCTCCCAAGATGTTAGTCAGCTGAGGTCGTTAGAAGCTCTAAAAGGGACGTATCTTCACCCCTAAAAATCTCCACGGTATTCAAACGAATCCACAGGAGTTTCAGGATCCATCCTCTGTTTCTCTGGTTCTTTCCTAGGGTGGTGTCCAGATAGAAGCCTGCGAAGTTCTGTGTGCAAGACTGGGCTGCTTGGCCACTTCCTGGTGGGGTAAAAGATTTCTCCGTTTTGGGGTAACCGACCCACTTGCTTCAGTTCTTCCGGAACACAAGTCCAACATCACACCTTTCACAGCTTCCCAAGCCTCACCACTGTGTTCTCCTTCTGGCTCTGCTTGTCCTGAGTAGAGGTCCAGGCTCCAGGACAACTCACTGGCACAGGGAATAGATGCCAGGTGGCAGAATTAAAATGACAAGATAAAGCTGGTGACGTGGCTACAGCAGGGGATGTGAGTCTCTGCCCACCCGTCGGCTTGATTAACCAGTTTCCTCGATCCCAAGTATCTCTGCCATCCCCTGGTCCCAAGCAGAAAGAACAGCCACAGGGGGAAAAAAACACCTCACAGAGCGCCTGCAAGATGTCCCAGCAGGCAAAGGTGCTATTGCCTACCAAGCCTAATGACCAAAGTTCAATGGTCAGGATGCACACGGTGGAAAGGGAGGAGTAACTCTTAAAAAATGGTCCTCTGCTCTCCATCTTCTCACTGTGGTGCACATGTCCTCCCTTCACCCTAGAGAAATAACCAAGTCATTTAATAAGAAAATACGGAAAATCTCATAGAGATTATGCAACTAAATTACTCCTGATTACTACATTGTTATATAACAAAAGATTCTTTGGAGCTGGACAAGACCTCTGATTTCCAAGGGTCTCCTTCCAGTCTTGCTTCTGATTGTCTGCAGGATCTTTCACTACTGCCACAGACCAATAATGATTTCAGTATATCACTTATCTCCCTTTCGTGCGACAAATCTCTTACAGCAGCAGATTTCAACCTGTGGGTCACCACTCTTTCACAGAGGTGTTCCAAGACCAGTGGAAAACACAAATGTTTACATTATGATTCATAATAGTGGTGAACTTACAGATACGAAGAAGCAATGAAAATAATTTTATGGTTGGAGGTCACCACAACATGAAAAACTGTATTAAAGGGTTGCAGCCTTAGGAAAGATTGAGAACCACTGTCTTAGACAATAGGTAACGGCAGTAGGGGGTACTACTGTGGCTCCCCAGTGGCCAGCAGGACTGTCCAAAACTCTGTACGACAGTCTATGTCCTGAGAACTAGGGGTCTAAAATATACAGAGCGAAGGGCAGTGCTGTCGTTTGAATATTTCTGAGGTTTTCACAGTGTAGTCTCATACATCAAAGGTCAAAGTTAACTGTTGTGAATCTCTACTCTCCAGAGTTTTTCAAGATTTAAAACAAAAAGCAACAACAAAAGATGGCCAGGAGGAAACATAGGAACCAAATTTCCCATACCATTTTTATCAAAGGACACAGAAATAGCAGTAGATGGGAAGAGGGGAAGTTAAGAGTAAAAAGATAAAACCCTTGCCTGCCTCCTTCCACTTCGACTCGTCCCACCCCACCCCCACCATTGGCCATAACTGTCAGAAAGGAGAGATTCAAGGAAGGTCCCAGCCGGTCCTCTCCCAGCCCTCTGCCCACATGACTGTTAGTATCCAGATCATCCTGGAAGAAGTGGGCATCTGTCATTAATTATTCTTTTTAAGTTCAGAATACTGAAGCGTTTAATACTAAGGAAAGAATACTAAATTATTCTACCTCCTTAGTTACACCTTAAAACATCCACACCATTTTAACTGTGCCTCTTGCATTCAAGAATACAGCATGGTTACAATGTATTGCCCAAAGAAACGCAGCAAGTACAGAGAAACTACCCTCAGACAGCTGGCTTACTTCTGAGTCCACATGGATTAGCAATGGCTGACTTAAGAGCAGACTTACTTTGAAAACGCTTACTAGCTATTTTCCACCACTAGAAATGACCTGGTGGTAGTTTGCCTCATAAATATTATATCGTTATGACTCCTAATACCCCTGTCAGAGTTCCTAACTTTACGATAATAACGCAACTTAGAAACACTCTGCCAGACATGAAGCCATAATGTACAAAATAAGTGACTTACAAATGGGCTAGAGCTATCTAAAGCATGTCTGGTAAACAAACAGCCGATACTGGACATCAGAGGAAAGCAATGCTTAAGTGCTACCTCTGTGGAACAAAAATGTACGCCAACAGGTACCGCTCCCTGGTTCTGCGACTCACAGAGAACGGCAGGGCCCGATGCTTACTTAGCTAAGAATGGCTCTTTGGGCTCAGGGATGCAGCCGGCGGTAGAGCACCAGCCTCGCAGTCACAGGCAGGAGCTAGATTGCAGGATAACAAAAATACTGACTCTGATTAGCAATGGGATGCTTAAGTCATAGAGGCTCTTAATGCTGAGCCTCAGAACCTGAGTTCAAGCATCAAAGCCCATGTGGTGAAACATACATGTGTGTCATGGTCCATATGTACTCGTGTACAAATAAGCATATATACATATATATGCATGTGTGTGTATATACATACACATGTATACATATATAGATCTGTTTGTGCACATACATGCACACGCACCATAGCATACATGGAAGTTCCACTGGGTGTGTGTGTGTGTGTGTGTGTGTGTGTGTGTGTGTGCTCGTGTGTGTATTTTCTACTGATCTCTAGTAGGATGGCTTGAATGGGAAATGTCCCTATGGTTGAAGATGTGAGCTCTCAGCTTTCTGCTCCTGGTGCCGAGCCTGTCCATTATGACAGAGTCTAATCTCTCTGGACCCATGAGCTCACATGAATGCAACCAGTCGCCTTGGAGTTTTGTCACAGCGGTAGAAAAGTACCTGAAATACCCAGGCTAAGCCGATTGTGTTCTCTGAGGTTTTAATATCCTAAATCTTAATTTCTTTAGATTTCCAGGGGAAGGGAGCAAAACCAAACCACTCAGTAGGACTTAGAACAGTCTGAAGGACCAGAAATAAACTATCCACTACTTGAAGAATACCACTAGGGTTTCCTGTGAGAACAGTTTTACACAAGGGGGTGGGGGGAGATTAAAGGTAATTCTAAAGGAAAAACGAGAAGAGAGAAAGATCAAATCTTACAAACTCAAACTGCAGTAAAAACTGCAAACAGAACTGTAGGATATTTGTTTTACAGATTTTTATTTCATTTTGAGATTCATTTTATTTCCCTGATTCCTTCTGTTAGAAGTTGTAGGTGGCTTACAGAAACATAGCAAGGTAACATTCCTAAAAATTAAGAGAGCCTGAAACATTTGGCTATAACGTGTTAATTCCAAGAGTGATAAGAACAGGGAGGAATGAAGACCATATGATAACAGAATCCCTTTTTAACTTCCTGATGGCCAGAATATAAAGGGGAACACAGTCATTTATAAGATTCAACATGTCAACAAGACAAAAACAAACCAAATGTTTGGGAGGAGTACACTTCCTAAAACAGAGCTGAAGTTCCCCCCCACACACACCAGTGTCTCATAGAAGGATTCAGGCTGGTACCCAAGAGCATCCCCACCATGGAGGTTTATTTAGCCAGTGATCCCTACAAATGTATCCTCTTGTTCCTGCTGGGGCCTCCACCAAGGTCCTACCTACATCACTGTTTTAAGGAATCATTAAACTTCTGTAATCAAGGTTTAGGAAAGTCTATGCTGATAGCCAGACTACATTCCAGAACCTCTGGAAATGGTTTTCTAATAATACTTTCTCAGAATGTTCCAGTGGGTTGAGGATTAACAGCTGCTGTGGTCAGAAGCCATCTTTCTTTCCCTACACATGACTCTCTGGCCAACCTCAGAGCAGAACACATTCTCTTCCTCCCCTGCTCCTTGCCTAGAGGAAAAGACAACCCATGAAGGGACGATTGGGGTTTGCCTCCTACGTTATGAGGAGCAACCAGCTCCCAACATCATGACTGAAAGGCCATCTATACACAGAAAAAGGGACCTTGTGTGATAGCCGGGAAGAATGACATCACCCATGTGCTACTTATGCTGGTGTTTATTGACACATGGTACAATGAATTTTGCACATATGAAGCCACTGTAGCAAAGTTTGTGCTGCATTTTGTCTTATGCATCCTGCCACACAAGTGTGACATAAAGCAGAAAATGGAAATGTGATAAGTTCCTCAAGTGGCAGTTCAGGGGCTAAATGTGGGTGTGAACTACAAACTCGACAGTGGAAAGACTGTCCCTGCTGATTGTAGGATGGTGAAAAGCTGCTGGAAGGACAGGTGAAAAGGCTGCTGGGAGGACAGGTGAAGAGGATGCTGGGAGGGCAGGTGAAAAGGATGCTGGGAGGGCAGGTGAAAAGGATGCTGGAAGGACAGGTGAAAAGGCTTCTGGGAGGACAGGTGAAGAGGATGCTGGGAGGACAGGTGAAAAGGATGCTGGGAGGACAGCTACCCAGCCCACAGTGGATTCTACTCTGAGCAGCACATCCCAGAAGGCTTGCTATAATGTTTAAGTTGCTACTGTGAAGATGAAAGCCAGGGCTTTTCCAGCAGCACTACACTCTGTGACTAATAGAGAATCCACCAATGGAAGAAGCTCCACAGTAACTGTGGAGTTGTTTTGATCTGTGGAAAATGAAAATAAATACAATTGTTAAAATAAAAAAAGTGGTCTGGCAGTTCTTGTGCCTGAGAACTGGAGAATCCATCCTTTGGGGCCAATTCACTGTGAAACGAAGTGTTTGTTCTACTGAGTCAGTAGCTGGGAAGTTAGACTTGCCACAAGAGAATTAAAATCTGGAGAATAGACACAGATGTTGATTTAGTCCAACTAGAAAAATAGGCCAAAGAGGCCAACTGCTCCTTCCATTTAATCTGTAGGGTCTCAGGGTTGAGGTAAGAAAGAGACTTTGAGAGCCTTCTGGTCTCAGCACACCAGGATGCTTCAGTTGTCTTTCTCCAACACCAATAAGGTTCCCATGCTGGGGGATAAAGGTGCTATGTTGGGCAAAGTGGGACTGGTGACAAATGAGGGTACATTTGTCACTGGTTGGCTAGCCTCAAACCAACACAGTGAAGAAATTAATGGGTCCAGTTTGGGTGAGAAGTGGGCTGAGAAGATATGGTCACATTTACAAGAGTGGGGGTCGAGAGAGAACCAGAGTTTTAAAAAAGACATCAAACAAATCCTCTGCTGGTACAGAAAGACTTTAGCCATTTTTGTAATCGTTATTGGACAGAAGACCCCTGGAGGGTTGTGGAAAGGGTTGACTGGGGAGGTGCCTGGGAAAGAAAATGGTTGAAAATCTGTGGGCCATACTCCCTTCATACCTGGGATCCTGTCTTCCCTGTGACCTTAGTTTCTTTAGGAATCCTCTGCATGTCCATCTGGAGTCCTGGTGCCACCCAGGAAGCATTAATATCCCCACGTTGACCCAGCCCTCACCGCTGCTGAATCCAGCGGCAGCAGACTCTGCAAAGGAGCCTTGGAGACCTGTGGGAATTTGAAAACTTTACAGCCTGAAAAGTGGGTCTCAGCACTTTAACTTTTATCCTCTCCAGAGCTTATAAATCCTTCTTCATTTAGCGGTTTTCGGCAAAGTGACAGCTTCCGTTAGTCAGGCTAAAGTGAGATTAGAAATAAAAATTTTGACCATTAATCCTCACTGATTAGAATGAACGGAGAAATCAGATTGTTACTAACTGTGCGCTAATTTCAGCGGAAGTCTTTGGCAAGAGGCATTGGAAATTTTCAGTTCGCTGAGCCAGTTCACAATGCCTCACTACCACTGGCAGAGAGTCAAGGTTGCTTTTCCTTCTGGGCCCATTGTGTGAACAATGACCATTTCAAAATCAGTCCATTAAAATGTACAAGTGGAGTCCGAAGCGCCATTGCTCCTTAGTCTCCAGTCCCACCCCCAGCACCTCTCTTCACCACCAGTCTGGCCCCCAGCAGCAACAAGTCTTCCCCAGACACCAGAGAAACCCAGATGAAGGGCTGGGCCTCACATGTGCACCAGAGCGTCAGCATCAAAGCAGGTGTCCTGTCGCCTGTTACACCCACTCGGGGAGGGGGGGAGGGGCGACTTCATGCTAATAAGCCACATCAATTCATCAGTCAAAATGGATCCGTGCACTAATTAAACTAGGGAAAAAAATTTTTTAAAAAAGGCATTTGTGTTAGAGACAGGGAGAACAGGGTAGGGAGGGAGATGGGGGAGGTAGATTTTCAGGACAGCGAAAATTTGACAGGCACAACATCGGATAGAAAAAGGCAGGAAACGCATGACTGGAATGAATAGCAAGTAGTTCTTTACATTAAAAATGAAGCAAATATAAGCGAACAAAGGGAGCACCCACAGACATTCACACACCCAAGGAGGCAAATGCCAGCTGTGCTCAGTAGGAACATGGCGCAGTAGGAATGCCTGCCTGGTTGTGAAGTTTCTCTGGGGAAGACCAAGGAGCAGTCCTAAGAAGCCTGGAGTCCCCTGTCTCTGTGTTGATGTCTGCTTTATTACTGAGCCCTTTTTTGGTTAATTTTCCACGGCCACTATGTAAGACCAGGACAGGGCACAGAGGCTCCGAGCTAAGGGAGCAGAGGAAGGTGATTCAGTCCACGGTCTTTGCCCACTTTTCTGTCAGAAATCAGAAAGTGACATTGCTTTTCTTCATCCAAGTTCTCACGACTTGGTTACCTGGAGGGTTTGTATTACCAGGAATGTGACAAGGTCCTCGTACTTGCTGCGTTTTCTTCTCCTGTTTCCTGCTTCTGTTCCTTCGTTCCGAGCTTTGAGCTTAACTCGTCCCCAGCTGCTTCTATATGTCACATGTCATAAATATGACCAGAAGAGGGACCTTCATTTATCCTGTAGAGTGTTTCATCTATATGACACCGAGTCTCTACACGGGAGGGGGAAATGGAAATATCTGCCTCTTAATGCTCAGTCAGCATTGTGTAGACAAAACATCTGGTCAAACAACTTAGTTCATGTTTCCTTCTGACTCGTATCACGGAGACCCTCACACCCGTGTGCAAGCTGGCTTCTCCTCTGCAGAGAACAAGCATGTAGCTCTCTTAGGTTGCGGGCTTGACTCACACATTAGACACTGAGAGAAAATAAAAAGACCATGGGGTCATTTCCCTGTTTACACTAAAAATCAGTCAGCTATTGGCTAAGTACCATAGCTTCATCTATGAAAGTGATGCTTGATTTAACAATATACTTGTGAATGTGTGTGTGTATGTGTGCATGTTGCATGTGGTGTAATAAATAGTGTCAGTATGTGTACACATGGAGGCCAGAGGTTAACACTGAGTATCTTCCTCAAGTACTCTCTATCTTATTCTTTCAGACAGCATCTCTCACGGAACTAGAGGCCACTGGTGCAGCTAAGTTGGCTGGCCAGCAAGCCCCAGGGATTCTCCTGCCTCTGACTCCAGCGCTGTGATGATTAGGCCTGTTTCTCCACGCTCCGAGTGGGTGCTCAGGGTCTGGGTCACAGGTCTCATGCTTGTTCAGCGTGTCTCTATGGAAACCCCTCCCCAGCCCTTCTATGCTCTCTTGTCAGTGTTTCGGTTAGAGTAGAAAACTATAATATCCACCTCAGATTTTCAATTTTATCGATTATTGGGGGGGCACATCATTTCCTTTGTAAGCGTGCTCTTAAAACCAGACATCAAGTTGAACAAGCTTCTGAAATTTAATAGAAAGTCAAACTCTTGGTCCAAAGCCATGGGCTTTGAGATGTGGGATAATGTATCTCAGGCACGGTGTCTGTCCAACTCCAACTCCAGAGAACTCATTATCTCCATGAACGGGATGTTAACTGCCGCTCTCCCCCTGCCCAGAAATTGCAGCTGCAGTCTGTCAAGTTAAATGTCAGCTCTACCACCAGTGGGGTCCACAGAATAGCAAAGAACTTTCCAGATCTTTCTCCCAAACCGGCCCCAAGACAAACCCGGCTGGCGCATAGTGCGCACGAGGTGAAAAATAAAACTCTTTTTGTGTTCCCCGAGGCAGACCATGAAACTGTAAAGACTCGCTGGCATTTTGTTTTATTTTGTGTAATAAACCGCTCTCTTCACAGCAGTTGGCCCTGGGGGAGTTTCAAATTGCCCTGCTTGGCTGCAGCTGTGGGTGTGGCCTGAACACCACCCCAAGACAGTGTGGAGGCCACAGCTGTGCTGGGCCCAGAGGATCTTAAAATTAACATCTGGGCTGCATCCTTTCAAGTTGGCCCCCCAAACAAGTCGAGTCATTTTCACAAGACCGGAGCACTGATTTGAAGAGTCTGTTCGTGCCTTACCCAGAGTTTCTTAAGGAGTATCAAATTTGACCAAAGACGTACACTCGCATTTGGCCCGGGTCACTTTCGGAATCATCCCTGGGCTATGCTGCGGTTGGGCATGGGCAACCCCGAAGCAGAGCGTCCCTGATCCACAGGCAGGCTGTTTCCCGGGAGCAACGGGCTGGTGGATTTTATTTGTGGCTGTTGTTCATATTTATGAGTTCTCGGGTCCTTCTTGCATACTGCTGCTCCTGTCTGCTCGCACATCTGGGCAGAGAATGGGATCTCTGAACACATTCTTCCTCTGAGTAGAGGGTGGGATCACTTGTTCTCCCTGAGAAATGCCTAGTCTTCTTTCCTGACCTTGGGACCAGAACTGCAGCGTGGACATCATTTGGGGAGACAGGATAAGCCCCTACCACCTGACTCTACCACATTCTTGAGTGGAGACCTAGACAGCTTTGCGGGGGAGGGGGGACCGCCTGGTGGGCCAAGGTACCCGGAGTCACCCCAGTCAGTCACGGCCATCAGCTTTTGGGTAGGGTGAGCCTGGGGAAGAGAAACTATTGTGGAGAGAAAGCTTTACCTTGCACTGGCCCTTGCCAGCAGCCCGTCTGACTGAGTTTAGTTCTTCTGCCTGGTACTCACTTTGCTGGGTCTGTGTGCTTCCTGTCAGACCCACATCCCAGCCCCAGCTGAAAGACGGACTCGAGGCCCTGATGCCGTGGAGCATTACCTGAGACCACTTCATCTCTCATTTGTCCCCAGAGTAGTTGGGGATAGAAACGGGGAAAAGGATGCAAAATCCCAACACTAGCCCGAAGGATGTCTGTGGATAGTCAAATGGGCAGAGAGGAAAGAGAGAGAAAGAGAGAAAAAGAGAGAGGAGGAGGGAGGGAGGGAGGGAAGGAGAAAGAGAGGGAGGGAGAGAATCCAACAGCTTTTTATATCCAAGACCTTGCTTTGCACTCCAGGAAGGGGTTCCAGGGACTTGCTGTATGCTGCAATGAGAAAGAAGCCCTCATTCAAACACAAGACAGAAATGCCTACAGTTACAACACCAATACAAAATGTCTGCTCTAGACTGCCAGAGTGCCTCCTGACTAGAAGAAAGGGCAACCCCCCCCTTTTCCCCCTCTCCCTCTCTCCCTCCCTCTCTCATCTGTGGAGAGCCAAGCTCTCTAGAAGGCACCCTGATCATGGACTCAGGTAAGGAACTCAGCACACGGGGAAATCTTCCCTGTCCCTGTTAAAACTCAGAACAAGCTCCAGGCCACCTCGGACCCTCTCCTGCCTTTCCATTCCTTCTGCTCCACCTCGGTGAGTCCTGCAAAGCCCACATCTGCCTGCAGCTGGCCTGGATCTGCAAATAGGGCGAATCCAGCTGGCTGTAGCCGTTCCTTTCACTCACAAAGGAAATCTGGACGTGATCCTGAGACGAAGGCCTCTGGCGAGTTGTCACGCCTGCTTCTCTTAGTTTGGAAATGGGGACAACAGCCTGGAGTTTGAGCTTTAAGGTGGCCAAGTGTTTTCTTTAGGTGTCTCCATTTCCAGATCTTATGATGTCAGCACTGGTGATTTTGCTATTAAATGAAATTCCATGGAAAAGACTCAACTCTTGGATTAGGACTAGAGGGTTAGGGTTAGGTTAGCAAGTTAGGGTTAGGGTTAGAGGATTAGGGGTTAGAATTAGAGGTTGAGGTTTAAGGTTAGAGTTACAGGGCTGGGGTTTGAGTTAGAGGGCTAGAGTTAGATTTAGAGGATACAGTAAGAGTTAGAGAGTTAGGGTTAGAGTCAGAGTTATAGGGTTAGGGTTACAGATAGAAGATTAGGATTGGGGTTAGAGGATTAGGGTTAGAGTTAAAAGATTAGGGTTAGGATTAGGGTTAGGATTAGAGTTAAAAATTGGGGTTAAGATTAGGGTTAGAGTTAGGGTTATAGGATTAGGGTTAGGACTAGGGTTATGGTTAGGGTTAGAGGATTAGGGTTAGGGTTAGAGTTAAAAGATTATAGTTAAGATTAGGGTTAGGGTTAGTGTAGAATAGACTCTCTTAAGGCTAGCACAGAAATGAAGCAGGCCTCCTAAAATGGAAGCATTGTCCTCCTCAGGAAAGTCTTTGCCACTGCCTTCTTTGTACCAAGTCCTGGCAAGGAAAGGACAATTTTCCAGAGACTAATTCTGTGGCTCAGACTCTGCCCTCTTATTTTTGAGTAAGTTTAGGTGAGGACAACTAAGAGATGAGATTCTGTTTGTGTCTGAAGCGTGAAGGCTTCCCAGCATGCACAGCACATTTTAACTGTTGTGAGAAAGTCGACTCTGATCGCCGTTTTAACCTTCCCCCCCTAAGCTAAGAATGTTCAAATTAAATTTAAAGTCTGTGGCTAATGAGGGCTTTTTTCCCCCTTAACTTCATATTTGGTGGGCAGTTCTTGAGCCTCTCTGCTGGAAATATGACAATGAGGGTCTGATAAAATATGACTGCTTCAAACTCTCAAATAGCTATATAAAATATTTGCACTCGATTTAGTTCTTCTAAAGGTGGCAGATTGATGGGGCATGGATAAAGCCAGTCATCCTTCAGGGATGGCTGCTTCGTGAGAAACGGGCTCTTCTTTCTCTTGGGGACAGGGATGTTCCCACACACATCTTAACTTGCAACATTCTCAACATACAGACCTCACTTTCCTCCTCTGCTGAGGCCTCTGGCAGGTGTTGGGGTTTCTGTAAGAATTCTGTGGTGGAAGAAGACATTCCTGAGACTGGGGTTCACCAGGTCATTACATCCTGATTGGCCACAGGCCAAGAGGGCTGTCATCATGGCCCAAGGTTCAATTCAGACTCTTATAACACCGAAGCTTCTGACCTGCAGCTTACCCATGGCTCCTCAGTTCCCACGGCACCTTCGCTTCATCTTGCTGGCCTTAGCCCAGAGGCAGCACCCTTCCCCCTTCACCCTCTTCCACAGGTTCATATCTCACCACCATGTTGGCCCTTTGGAGTAGGAATGGCTCTGTAGGCCTGTGATAGTAAAGTTGGGTAAGGTATTTTGACAAGAGATATTGTCTAACATCCAGAAACCCCATCTCCAAATGGGTAGGACTCGAGAGTTTTTAAGAACAAAAAGGATGAAAGCATTGAGAATCATTCTTCTTATGGTATAAGCAAGACATCCATGCTGCTGTGCATGGCATCATACGGGCCTTGGGCTGAGCTGCATTGCTAACGACACCCAGAAGCGCTCCAAACATACTCAGTTCAATTCTTCCAAAGGTTTGGCCAACTGCCTCCAAAGTGGTTTGAACCTCTAATCAAAAACAAAGAAAATGTGTCTCCCATTTATATGTTACTGGGGGACTATTGTTTTTACAGCACATGTCACTTCTGAGCCATTGAGATTATATATCTGAATTCACAGATTTTGAGCTAGTATTTCACTAGGCAGCTGCTTCAGCTGCTTCTTCTCTTCCCTTCTCTCCTGCCTGCTATGATCAGAGCAGAGAATATTTTTATTAACAACTTCACCGTTTAGTAAGGGGCCGCTGTCCTGTCGTGCCACATTGATCCTACTATGATTATTGCCTGGATTGTCTATTCATTTTCCTTCTTCTACCTGTTCCCATGGCTGCTGCTACCGTTTCAACCCTCCAGCAACTGTCCTCTTGGACAATAGATGCTTCCTCATATCGAACCTGACTCTTGAAGGCTCTTGGGAGCATCTTCCAAGAGGACATCCCAGCATCAGGATCAACCAACCAATCGTCAGCCAGTTCATGTGGAAGCCAACCACTGGGAGATGGTCCTGATTAAAATCTCTCTGTGGGAGGCAGAACCATTTGCCACTCCCACCCACCCTTGTGCAGAAATCGAATCAGTCTTCGTGTGGGTTATTGATCTTGATCAAGCACTCTGCTTGGCACAACAACACCCAGAATGTCACAAAACAGTAAATGGCGTTTCAGGAAGGCCAAGGTGGATCCTGAAAAAAGGCTCATGAATACAGAGGTCTGGGTGACCAACTGCATGGGGATGGGAGGAGCAGCACCTTCGACAGAGTTCACTAAAACCATTGTGGCCTGTTCTCTTTTTCTTATTGATCTATCACTTACAGCCCATTTTCCAAGCTTAGCCTTTATAAATATTATGAGCACATAGCACACCAGCACGGTTACAGTGATGTTTTCTTTGAGATGGCAGCAGCGGTGACTGCTTTGTATCCTTGGTGAAGCTGCAGCATTGTAATAAACAGGGCATAAATCTTTCCCAAGGTTCAGCAGTTCCCTTAAGCCAAGAATGCTACACGTAAGCTATCAGGTTCCCGGCATTACCCTCATCCTAACCTTCCTGACCCATGCTTCCCCCTTGCTTTGATAGATAGTCCCAGATTTGGGGATTTAAATATGCCCAATGATCTAATCATTTTTCCTAATAGAGGGCAGATTTCGTTGTGATCTGGAAGTAATATTACCAACAGCCGAACGCAATAAAATATGTTTAAGCCAAGCCCCTTTTCACTGCACCACCATCGATCTCCGAGGACGGAGGCAGGAGTGGATAGGCCTCCATTTGCTATCGTGGGAACACTGGCTTTGTGGGGAGCAAGTGGGAGAAAGCAGCTGCTGTACATGAAAGAAGGCTGTGCTCACCATTGGCCACTGGGTTTAACCTGGGGATGTTGGACATGAGTCACGAACTCATCAGCAAGCCGGACACAGGGGCTTGAGACGGTTTCTCTATCCCTGCTGTGGTTTTAACAGGTGACAGGCTTTTCCTTCATTTCTGCCTACCACAACGGAAAGATGGGGACTGCCCACAGCCCATGCCCACTGGGCACAGGTTGGAAAAGCCCTGTCCTAGAGCTCACTTTCACCAGTGCCTGACTGTCACCACCGACTGCCACCATGTTTAGTTCTTGGTCCTCTGAACTGTGCCTACAAAATTAAGACCCAGACAGACGGCTCCCTTCAGAGATGAGTTTATGGGGATGGAAAACTGGAAACCACAGAGGTACTGAAAACGAAATGGCTGAATCCAGTTCTTCATTTCACTCTCTTCTCCATGCATACGCCTGTGCTGAGAGCCATCTTCCAATGCCCATGCCCAGCAGAGACTGGCTGTCCCCTGCCTAAGGTGGGAATTCTTTTTGCCAAACACCAAAAATCTGTATCATAAATGAACCACACTTGAGTTGGTTAGAAAAAAAACAAACAATAGAGAGACTGTATTCTGCATATACGTAATTGGGCAACAGCAGAAGTCCCAGGTTAGGTACTTAATTACATTCAGGCTCCATAGCCTTTACATTCGTGACCCAGCTGAAATGGCATTATAGCCATTTCCTGTGGACTATTCATCCAGAAGCGTCAGGCTGGAGGAAAGGGAGGAGGAAACTCTCGGGTAGAAAAGGAACTCCACCCACTTTTAAGTGCGTCTTCTTTTCTTTTAGCAGTCCCAGGAATTTCCTCCATTTCCCCCAGTTGAAGTGTTTGTGCGTTTTTTTAGTAGCTGGTATTTCAGGCACGAGTAGGCCTCTTGCCTTCTAAACTATAATCTTCAAAATAAAAACAAACTTGTGCCTGTGACTTTCCCATAGTATATATCTAAAGTCCCCAGTGGTCTGAGAGGACACTAGCTCTGGGAGATTTTCTCTGCTGCTCCGTCCTTTGGTATGACAATGAACTGCAAGATGACTTTCATCAGCAAATCTTCTCTGTCTCAACAGTCTTCTACAATCTTCAAAGACAGAGGTGTTCATGTGACTCAGGGGACATGACCTAATCCTCACTGAAGTTGCTTTGTTTTACATGGTCCTAGTTCATCTCAGATGATTTCCTATCCCAGTGTCGCCAGACTTGTCCTCTGGGACACTGTCTATCTCATGACCTCTTCCTTGCCTACCTGTCCTCTCACACCTCTTTATCCCCATTCCTAACAGGCCACACACACTTTCTGAACTGGCTACATTGTTAAAGACAGCTTTTACAAAATCAACAATAGTCTACATCGGAAAGGATTAAACTTGGCTCTTCAGAGACCTCTATATGCTTAACAAATCTGTGTGCATCCACTGAAATCAGTCAAAAGAAACTGCATGCGTGTGTGTGTGTGTGTGTGTGTGTGTGTGTGTGTGTGTGTCATACACAGCCTATAGGAGGTTTAGAAAACTGGAGATTAGAGAACCCCATCTCTTTGTACAATGTTAGATTGTAAATTCTGAGGTTTGCTGTTCAGAGGTAGTGTTGATGATTAAGTTATTATTTTTGTTCAAAGTGACTGTAAGCCGGAGAAAGATGCGTTTGGCTGAAGGGCAAAGAGGTTCCTGAAGTTTCTGGAACCTCCACCAAGTCTCAGAAAATCACCTCTTGGGGAATTAGGGATCTCTAGAATGAGAAGCATGTGGAATGTGTTTCCCTTTATATACACTCAGGCCCAGAAATTAGGGGAAAGTGTTCAGCTAAAGCTATTTAGGGTTTGGCTTCACCCACAACATCTGAAAAGTAGTTCAAGATGTTAGTTGAACTCAAAGTACAACCATGTTCACCTTCTCCTACTGAAAAGAGTGTGTGTAGCATCTGGGGAAGGATGTGTTTAATGTCAAGTTAATAAAAGGAGAAAAAGGTATGTTGGAGCTGAAAGGAGGGGGGGGTGTTCAAAACACACAAAGAAAACATTTTAAACCATCAGTCCCTTGGCCGAACAAAGGAGCCCAGCAGCCTGAAATCTCATGTCCAGTTTCACATGTGCACATCCCCGGGACATGGAGTTCTCTTGAAAACAACACACACACACACACACACACACACACACACACACACACACACACACACCCTGCTTCTAACAAGACTCTTCAGTCACCAGATGTTCCTCCAACGATTTAGCCATTGCACCTTGGTTTTCCAATAGAAAGATCTTAGGGGAGCCAGGGATAAGTTTGAAGAGGAAGTGATGGATTTTTATGCCCTCGTGGAGGCTCTCATCAAATAAGCCAAGTCCATGGACTGCCACTTGCAAGAGTAGGACATACCAGACCACATAGCCACAGCAAGGGGTTACACTGAGGGTCTGTGTGCCTTTTGCTGCCCCTGCTGGGACTCCATAATAGTAGGGCTGTCCCTTCACTGGTCAGCTACAAAATGACTCATTTTCTTCAGAACCTATACCTGTGTCTTTCTCACCTTTTGTCCTCTACCCACCAAGTCTAAATTAATTAGACTTTGAACAGCCCTGAATTCCCTCTGGGCTAGAGATAACCCAAGAGACAACAGGAAGCTTTACTTGTAGCTTGTGAAGTCCGGAACTCTCAGCTAAGGGGGAAATTCTGTTTCTTGTTCTACTTTGAGAAAAGTTAAAAAAAAAAAAAAAAGTATCTAAATCAGATTCAAACAACCAGTAAGACTTAAAAGACAGAAGCCCAGGACCACCGCCCCATGTCTCTCCTACAATGCCTTTGTACTTGGCCATGAGAAGTAAGCTTAGTTTCTAAATGCCTTTTTGTTTCGGCATCTACCAGTGAAATTCAGGACAGTTTCTGCGCAGCGATGTCATGGAGTGACAGCAACGTGATCACAGGAGACACAATTCAGGCCAGCACGGCTTCAGCTTCCCCCATCTCCAAGTGACCCCACCACCCGGACATTCAAGCCACTCCTCTCATTCCAGTTGGTCACTTATGTCTGGTTGTCTCCTTTAATTAAACACCACGTTCTGGACTTAATTCAACTCCTCTTCTTCTGGAGTCTGGGCACCTCTCTTAGCTCTAGCACGACTCACCTGAACCACGGAGAGCCAGCCCTCAGGCTCCCGAATTCCTCTCTTGCCCAGGTCCTTTGATTTCCCACCCACCCCTACCCTTGTGTATGTATCTCCTCATCACCCACAAAGACAGTTCTTTGCAGCCAGACTATATTAAGCACCCCTTCCCGCTGTACCACAGGGGGGCCTTTACCAGCATCCCAGAGACCTGAAGAAGTGTTTAAAAAAAAACAACTCATAGAATTTAAAGAAGGCCCCTTGATGTTGAAACTTTATCTCTGTGGCTTCCAAGGATAGCTGTGGTCTTTCACCGTGAGAAGCGATTGGCTAACATATCCCAATACCCTTCCCTCTCCACAGTAGTTTTGGCGGAGCACTGACACTTGGGTTAGCCTCAGCTGGGAGTGGACAGTGGACACACTAACAAACGGGAGCCCCATTAAGAAGATGTGTGTGCTGTGAGACTCATTTGTGCAATATTTGTGTGTGCCATCTGCTAAGCAGCTGTAGCTTCAAAAAGAGAAAAGGAAGCAATTCGGCAGAATGCAATAAGCCACAAGCTGAGCTCTTTCCTATTTGCATTTTTTAATTGATACTGTCTTTTTAATAGCCAAAAAATATCTCTCTCTGAATTTTGAGTATTTTCTTAATGACTTACAAAGTCTATGTCCTGGAAAGCTTCGATCTACGTTACTAAACACTGGGAAGCTTCTGAAAAACAAATGTGTTTGAAATTTGGAGTACAAGTTACTCTGTAACACCCATATGCAAATTCTTGGCTCAGTGGATTATCTGAGGCAAATCTTTAATTCAAAACTGATTTCCTTTACCACCCACTATTAGTGGTCTGTATGCAGGAAGACAAACTAATTTTAAATATTTTTCTAAGCAAGATGTATTTAGGAAAGATAAATCTAACATACCAGATACATGCTTCCAAGTTTTACAAAGCTAAATATAAATGCTTTCTGAATTATATGCCTTTTAAAAATGTTTTGGGCCTAAAACCTTTAGAATACAAACAAAATGCAATGTAATTTTGAGACTCTGGTACATTATAAAACCAGGAAGTCTTCTAAGCATTCCTTCAGGCCCAAGTAATAAAGAATTAATGTGCTCAGATTTTCAGTGGTACCTTTGCTCAGGTGTTAAAAACCTCATAGGTATAAACCCAGTCCCGTGGAGAATTGCCAGCAATGAAGAGAACTTTCATGTTTTCTAAAGCTCACACAGTGTGAACTGTGGAGAACAAGGCAGGGACTCGGAGCTCTTAGACTTTGTCTCTTCTTGAGTGCCGTGACGGGATCATTTGTAACATCATCTAATTCCTTCAATGGTTAACTGGAAGACAGGAATACAAAACCAACCAACTTCTTAAATATGATTTCTATGCTTTAAAATGCCCCGAGTCTTGAGTGAATGGTGACTTATAGCAAACATGTCTATGGGTAACTCCATTTCCAACAGAAGCTCAAGAGCAGAAGATAGAGTCGGTCTGGAGAGTAAGTGTTGGAAAAGGATTTCCCTTTCAAAACCACACTAAAAATCATTAAAAGGGGGCCTACTTTGTCATGTATTTAGACGGGAATTATAATTGCAGCTATAAATTTCTTTTGATAACCAGGAATAAAAGAAGTAGTTTTCTTCTCATAATTCTCCTACCTAGCTTTATGATGGTGTGATACCATATTTATCCTGTTTATTCACAAAAATGACAGAATACTTCAAGACTTCATTTTTGTCTCAAGAGCCCCTTTAAGCATTTGATTTTCAAACTTTTCTGATAAGTTTGTATTTCATCATTTTTCTCTATTAGTTATTGTTTATTCTCCTGTTTCTACCACCCCCATCTGCCAAGAGCTTTGCATGTGATTCCAACAACCATCAACATCTCTTCTATCAACGTCACAAATTCCCACATCTGTTACAAGATTTGCTACTTTACTTTAGTGGAAGATTTATCCTGTTTTGTTACAGTAACTGCCAAATCTACTGATCACTCGAGAGAGATTTTTAATTATTTGTGTGCAGGGGGTAGTTTTATAACTAGATAACATTAGTGAATTCATGTCATGGCTTTTGAAACTCTGCCCCCTTTCAAAGATTCTACACTTTCTTTACTTTTCCCTTCCTTTCCTTGGCTATGCAAACCCATTTCATACTAAACTAAGATTGTCTCTGGTGTCTGATCTCATAAGATTGGCATCAATTGAATTCTTATCATTTGAATAATTAATAAACAAAAGAAAGATATAAAATAATAAATCAATTCCAAAACAGATGTCTGCTTGTCAAAGTTACTCTTTTACACAGCTTGAATCTAGTTTGTGATCCCACAAATCTATTGTGACTGAAAACTTGACCCACAAGGAAATGGGGGGACCACTGGGAAGTGTGCCCAGTGAACTTTGGGGTCACTGAGAGCCTGAGGTTTTGTCATCATTCTTCAACAATTCTTCCACTTCTTCTGTTCTCCAAAGAACACTTCCATGAGAAGAGCGTTGTTTGGCCCTCTCTGCCTGTTCCTGTTCTAGATGAGATCACTTCCTCTCACACGAACCTCTCCCTACCACACATCAAACAAATGGGACCAACCAAATTAGTTGTTATGGAATGTTAACCTCCAAAGCTGTGAGCTAACTAGTCCTTTTCTCTCTGTAAGTTAGCTACCTGGAGTGTTTGGCTATAGTAACTCGAAGCTAACTAATACAGGTTCATAGCAAAATGGTGAAAACTGCCTTTGTGTTATTTCGTAATAAAAAAACATAACTTTTTAAGAGGTTTCTTGATGGCAAAATCAATTATATATCTACATTGTATATTTCTGTTATTATATAGTAAGTAACAAATAAGTTTTCACACACACACACACACACACACACACACATGCACATGAACATGCACATACACATACACACACATACACCACACACACGGATCCACAAAAAAAGTCATTTGTTTCTGAAAAAAATATCCAGTTGGCATCTCTGCCCAAGCATGAGAAGGAGTGGACAACCTTCCGAGCATCTAATGAAAATAGAGCCGTCTACAGAGGTGTTACTGGCCTTAGCTTCCCTATGTTTCTCCTGAGCTGCCCTTCCCCACATGTGGTAGATGTGTCGTTTTTCTCTGAGATGGAGCCCTAATGTCCAGCTGACTTCTGGTGCAGTTTCCCTCCCTCTTACTCATGTTGCCACATCAGACAACAGGTTGCCTCTGGCTGGAAGACAGTCCCAGAAAAGGGGGGGGGGCATTGTGGATAGGTAATGAAGGAAGGAAAGCTGGGAGAAGGGCATGAAGTCCAGTGGTCAGGGCTATGACTGAAGCTCAGCCCCCCAGAACCTAGGGAGCTGGTCCTCCACCATCTCTACCCTAAATGGTCGATGTTGCCTGAGTCCTCACCTTTCCGTACTTAAAGATGCATTTTTTGAGTGGGCCTCCACAGGCAACTTGCTCACCTTGACTATTGGAGGGACCCTGGGGCAAGAAGTAAGTAGGACGTGTGGCCTTATCCAATCTAGCCATCATGAAGCTAATTCTATTGGTGGGAACTGGGGTGAAGATACGTGGCCACAAGTAAAGCATTCTTCACAAAGGGAACACTTGGGGAAAACTAAAAAGGGACCTAGGAGTCATGCCAACTATAAATGCTACTGGTGTTGACAAGAAAAGGAGATGCTTTGTGACACTTGCATATGGCAATATGTGGGGCATGGCCAAGGGACCCCTACTCCTTTAGACTTCCCCTACTTGTCTCAGATGCCATTTGCAGCATGTTTATTATCTCTAGCTGCTCAGAAGGATGGACATGTTTTTCAAAGATTATTGTTTTAGTCCATGCCAGCTGCCCTGAAGAGTTGGGGAAGCTTTGAGTGAATGTAAGAGCAGGTGAACATGTATTGTTGATATGAGCATGACTATGTCAAAGACCAATGCCTCAGACCCATTGGGAAATTATCAAAGCTTTTCTCCTATGGGCTAGACTCAGAATTCACAAAGCCTTGCTCTGGTGCAAGTGCCAGTTTTGACAGTGTTTAAAAACAATTGACCACTGTATGCCTAAACTAGTTACTACAGCTTTCTCCTGGATGTTTATAGCCTGAGATCGCTCACCTTCAGAGACCTTCTACTGAGACGATCTAACCCCTCTCCCTATAGTGTACATATTAACACATGGCACTTTCTGGTTACTAAGTACACACAACACATCTGAACCTGGCTTTTCAATATGTGTATCATCTCCTTGCAGCACTTGCACAGGTCAAGATGCCAAGCCAGGAAGGACCTGGCCAGTGGATGGAGAAATGGCTCAGCCATTAGGAACACTTGCTGTTCTTCCAGAGTTGGGTTCCAAGTATCGACACTGGGGACTCGCAAATGCCCAGTTCCAAGGGAGCCATTTCTCTTTTCTGGATTCTATAGAACCCACAGGTGCAGAGCACACACACACATACGCACACACGCATACATTTTTAATGTAGGAAGAAATGAAGGAGAGAGAGGGAGAGAAAGAGAGACACTCATTCACACACATTCACACACACATACATACACACATTCACACACGTACATGTGTGTGTGAATATATGATGTATGTGATTCAAATATTATTTGGGTGATTTTTATAGGTCAAGCACTGATTGAAACAGTAACAGTCACTCACTATTTCTTCTTCAAGAAGCTCACAGTTCATTGGGGAGGCACCACACATCAGCAGTAGAAAGCAACCACACCTAAGACACCTGACTTGCCTTTATATGACATATTTTTGCTCTGATTTTAGATGTATTGGTATACATTTATTTGTGTATATAATTTTATTTTATATGTTATATGTGTATATTCACAGTGTATTCAGGTGTCTGCAGAGGTGAGATGGGGGCAGCCAGATGTAGATGCTAAAAACTGAACTGTGGTCCTCTGGAAGAGCATGAAGCATTCTTAACTGCCAAACCCTCGTTCCAGAATATATGTGTATATATGCTGAAAATATGCATGTATTTATATTTGTTATTAATTTATTTTATTTTATATATTTACTGGTTATATTATATATGATATAGTTTATGTAATATATAATTTAATAAATATATAGTAAATTATAAATATAATAACATTATATATAAATATATTTACCTTGAAGTAATAAGGTCAAAGTATAAATGTTGCCTTTTATCTCCCTCCTCCTAATAGAATGTTGGTTCTATGAGGCAGGAACTTTCATTCTCCACTGGATTCTCATTGCCCAAGTCCAAGTTGTACCTCAATAAGGATTTGGTAAATGACTGTACCAGTCACCATTGTTTTCCAGTGACAAGACAGCTAAGAAAATCAACCTATAGGGAGGAAGAGAGGTTTATGTTGGTCAGTTTCAGACATTTCAGTTTTATATTCAAGGAGTGGGAAAGAGGGGGAGGAGAGGACCTGTGGTCTAACTATGCCTTAAAGGGTGCTCTCCCAGGAACCTAACTACTTCCTAGGTCCTTCCCCCAACGGCTCTAGCACTTGCCCACACACGCTGGAGAACAGGCCTTCAGTGAGTCTTTGGGAAGCATTTAAGATCCAGACCATAACAATGACGACTGAATGACGTCATTTGAAGGGGAAGGAAGCAGGATCAAATATACGTTCAGTGGCAATACTGTTTAGTTCAGACTGGAGGAGAACGAGATCAGGAAGGGCAATCCGGACATGAATGAGTTAATTCAACAAAGGATGCAGGCTCCTAACTGACTGGGCACAGGGTAAGAAGAGAGAGAGACAAAGGGGTAAAGTTTGTAGGAACTGAACCCTAAAAGTCTTGAGATTGATAGAACCTGAGAGAGGGTGGTGGGTGAGGGACAACCCTTGGTTTCTGGAGGGGATGGGTACTGAGGAAACCTACCATCTAATAAGCCCCTTGCCAAAGCATTGCTAGAAATGGGAGAGGGGTAGTGAAATCTACCGCAGAGGCTGCCAAGCTGAAGCTCACATCCTGGAGGAAGTACTTGCTGAGGTCAGGGAAGCCAAGTGCACTCACCGTCCTGAATGACCACGGTGTGGAGAGATTCCAGGCTGGCGTTTGCCACGCCCCTCACAGAGTGACTCATCTCCTCTGCCCCAGTTTTCCTGTTAGAACAAGCAATGACCAAGCACCATCATTTGAGGTATAACGTTGCTTAAATCAGATTAGCATGCCTGAAAGTGAAACAGAAGCAAGAGAGAAAGTTGGAGTGAACATAAGCCTTGATCTTGACCAGTCTCAGACGTTTCCAGCCTTCCCTAACGTGCTGTCCTGTGAACACATTACTTCGGTCTTGCATGGGGTCTTGGAAGGAACCCTTGGATACAAAGGACAATCACATTTAAAACATGTCAGCTCCTAGGCAAACCTGCATCTCATTCAGACCCTGATAGGCACTAAGTCAATCACTGTCCCTCTTTCTCACTCACAAGCATCGAAGAAGGTATCTGCTGTCTGTCCACACCCAGGACCCAGCTGTCCACAAGCCATGCACAGCCAATGCCTGCCAAGGGCAGCTCTCCTTCATCGCCTAACTGACGTAAGCTCACCTTTCAAAGGTTTGGATTTGAAGTAGATGTGATGTTTTTAAATAGAAAAGGAACAGACTTGCTCTTTGCAGTAGGTCTCTCTGGAAAGGTCTATTTCAAATATAAACTGTAAAAACAACAACAACAAAAACCTAAGAATAAAATATCGAGGACCAACTTTAGAAACCAACAGGTGTTGTATAGGAGTTTTGCCTCCAAAATACACCGAGCTTTCACTTCACATTTACAGGTGCTCACGAACGGGAGATCTGTGTGCATCATGGCCATTAGCCATTTTGTGTTCTTTTACTAAGACATGTTTGGGTCAGATTATGAAAGAGGGGAGTAGAGAAAGAAAACAAAGACCCTTCCACCAGCATGTGCATTTACTTTAATTTTAAGCCATTAAGTTCTAAAAAGATAGAGCCCATTCCCATAACCTCTCGGGAGTGCCGAAGAGAAGACGGTGTTTTCCCGGGAGCTAATACCCTTTGTTCTAAGAGAGATTGTAATAAATGCACACAATTTATAAGTGGGACTTTGAAGACTATCTCGCAGAATTTAAAGCAATCCAGGATTTAATAGCAATCAACAGAATCAAGGCGGAGTGAGACTATGGCGGCTGAACACGCTGGGAAAGTGGGGCTGGAATTGATACTACTTATTATTCATTTTGACAAGTGCAAACTCACACGGACGATATCAGGAGTGAAGACGGGGGGCTGCAAGGAAGGGTAATACACATGCATTATTAACACAAAAACAAATCTGACTTTAAGCCCGGCTCATCTCCTGGTTAGTCAGAAAAATAATAAGGCCTTGGATTTTCATTGCACTTTGCAAGAAATCAGAGAATGCCCACATTGGCAGGGGTGTGCAATGGTCAGCCCACACTAGCAACTTTGTCCAAAGGAAACCAGTGGCTGCAGTAAAGGTGGGCAGGATGGGAGCAGGTACAGACAGGTAATGGCAAACGTGCACTCGGACCCTGGGGACTAAGGACACAAACCTGTACTGCCATCTTCTTCGACAACCTCTCTCTTTCCTTCCCCAAAGGCTAGGACATCTGAGCAGAAGTTGCTTGGTTCCTGTTCTAACATGGTACTGAGGGCAGCACCAGCCTTGGATCCCAAAAAGCCTCTGACCCTCTTCTCTGTACCGATGGGGAAAGTCCTAACAAGATATTTAAAAAAAAAAAAAATGCCTGCCATGCCAATCTAAGAGACACTCCCCCACAAAGATCAGGCATGCAAAGGTGCCCTAAGCACTCCAGGTGGACCTGGCGGAAGCCATGTACAAGCTTGTATTAAGCCCACCTGTAATGTACAGATACAGTGTCTCTTACACTTCTCGTGTGAAGGGAGTCCTGTTTCCATCCCCATTTTTCCTGAGGAAACTAAACCACAAAGATGCTGAGGGACATGAGAGGGGAACCTATTATCATGAGAGAAAAGGAAGGAATTTAGTAAGCAGACCAAGTCCTGCTCTTTGGCAAATGTGCACACTTCATGTGCTCATCCACTGTATCCAGAGGCTACTCCAGGACTCGATATATGACCAGGCTTTATAGGCTCCCATTTCTACAGAACACTCGCCCATCTCCACACTGTTCCACTGACTCTTTTCCAATAAACCTGTCGACGGTACAGTGGCTAGCCTAATGTCAAGGACAAAGCAAACGACAAAGAATGCACACTCAATGCATGGCTGCTGTCGGGGAAACTGGCTTTATTGGTTTTACAAAGGAATGTCGACAACCTTAAAAGGAGCTAAAGGTATGTGGGTAACAGGGTGACTGTCCCAGGGAGCTGCTATTCTACTACCTCTGCTCCTCCTATATGCAAGAGCTTTTTTTTTATATTTTATATTAGCATAAATACTGAGGAATGTTTAAAGATGTGTTGTATTCTTGACTTATAGGAGCTCGAAGCAAAGCAGATCAGCCATTTTCCTTAAAAGCCACACCAGTGTGACTCTAAAAGACCAGCCCCTCTTCTCCAGAGGCTTGGTTTCTCCATCACCCCACATCTAGAGTTCTCATTAATATCCAAAGAGAATTATACATACCAGGGATAATAAACCTGAATGGATACCCCAAAGTTCAGGTTTTCAGGTCAGTGTGAGTAAAAACCATATCCTTTGATCCAAACACACAAGAGTGATGATGTCACTTGGTAACCCAAAGTCAGCTGTTCGTGAGTTTGGGGTTAAACTCAGGAGGCACGGAGGTCATACGTAGATAAGTTTGAGGAAAGGAAACATGTTTGAATGAAAGTATAGCTTTTTATCAGCCATTGAAATCTAATTTTCAGATCCACTAGGAGCACACTGTTCTTTAAGAATTAAAAAGGAAAGGTAGTTAGTTATCAATAATGTAGTCAGCTTGTGTATGTCAAAGGAATCAAGTCAAGCCACTTTTTAAAAATCGATGAGATAGTTCATATGAATTTGTGTTCTAATGGACAGACACAATCTGGAGAGTGAGGGCATAACCTTTAGTACTTGAGTCAA
Organism: Micromys minutus; assembly: GCF_963924665.1. Lineage (NCBI taxonomy): Eukaryota > Metazoa > Chordata > Mammalia > Rodentia > Muridae > Micromys > Micromys minutus. The sequence continues at coordinate 46,917,889 of NC_137982.1, read as the reverse complement.
GATGGTCAAGTTGGGTCCACAATTTTCTCTCCAGATACCTTTTAGCATCAACCTAAGAGTAGAGATGGTTCTAGCATTGGACTGGATTCTTACCAGCTTGTGAGAGCCTACTGTTAAATGTGAAGGAATTTCCTGAACTGGCCTTAAACTATGAACATCTTAGAATACCTATCCTGGAAAAAAAAATCAGCAGACCCTACAAAGCAAGCTACCTTATCTCTAACCCCCATTTTTGCCAGCTCATCTCCTGCCAAGTTTCAAAGCAGAACCCAGGGATAAACCGGTTTAAATCTAAGGCAATGGCCTTCCAATTTCACACTTTCAGTATTAAAACAAAATGGTGTATCCACTGTCAAGTGGGTGACAAGGAAACTTGTTATGTGGGTTCCAACGCACTAGGGCATATAGGTGTTCCCCAGGAGAGAGTGAGTCTCAAAATACCAATAGTCTGGGGTAGACAGTAATAACTGGAGAAACGGGGTATAGCCTGACTCCCAGCTCTCCCCATCACCAACCCACTGGATGGTCTTGGGCAATGCAATTCACCTTCTTAACCTCCTTATAAAACTTCCATGGCCTCTGTCACAAGCTTGCTGTAAGTTGGCACATAAGACACTATTATCAACTGTGAAGCACTGGAGAAAGGTTCAATGATTCCTTACATTTATCAGCTGACTACATTGTGTCATAATTTTCCCTATCCCTTCCTCATAATTTACTATCTACTACTAACACCCTGACCCTGTCTCCTGATGTTCTGACCTGATATCCAGACTCCATAACTGTCCCGCCAGCTCCTACTGTGGGGATAACATCACATACTCTTTTGAAATGTCCTGTGATAGCTTCAGCAGCCTCTCTGCCACTACAGGTCCAAACACTGGCATCTGTGAGGGCCTCCTGGGGTGGACAATAATGACTGGAGGAATGAATGACCAAGAGTTCTTGGAGCTGCAGAGAAATTAAAATGCTGGGGCTGAGGAGAGAGTGTTTGTCTAGCATGAATGAAGACTTAGGTTCCCTTCCGTAGACTATGGAAACCTGGTATGTTGATTCACGCCTGTAGTCCCAATTCTAAGGAGGAGGAAGCAGGCAATCAAACATTCAATGTCGTTCTCAGCTACATGAGTTCAAGGCCAGCCGGGTCTACAGAGACTGTCCAAAAGAGGCGGGGAGGGGAGATCTGGAAAGATGGCACAGTTGTTAGGAGCATTGGCTGCTCTTTCTGAGGATCAGGGTTCTAATTCCCAGCGCTTACATTTAGACCATTTCGGTCTAGTCCCAGGGTGTGCGACTCCCCCTTCTGGTCTCTGTTAGTACCGCACTCATGTGATGCACAGACAACATTCAGGGAAAACACCTTTACATCAACAGATAAAATTGTTTTTAAAGTTAAAGGGAGGGGAGAGGAGAGGAAAGAGAGAAATAAAATCCTACAGAGCTGTGGTTTGTGATTACTGTGGCAATCTAAACTATCACGGACCCCTCTAACAGAAAGCTTTACTCTTTTAGCAACTACAGCTTTGCTTCAAACCACTACTTCAAATTCAGTGTTGTTTGGTATTCCTTCATCTTCGTGTTTCTGACAGTTCTCGCTGTGTTTCTCTTTGTATTAATTTAGAAATTGATTGTATTAATTACAATCCATGCAGCCCCTTTCTTTTCCTCCCATAGAATCACATGGGATGGGGAACTGGTCTGGGCGGTGGGACTCGGCTGATCAAGGTGCAAATCTCAGCTTCACCTGTCCATGGTTGATTCAAGTCCCTGAGCTCCATTTTTTCTCCTCTACAGAAGAGGACCAAGAAAACCAGGGAGGCGTGTGAAAGTGCAGCACCGAGCCTGAGCACACAGCTCCTTGTGTGCGATTGATCCTGACTACAGCTTCGCTCACAATCTCTACTGTAATCCTTCCGGACGCCGGAGGAGAGCCTTAGGCACGTCCACAGTCTAGCTTTCCATTAGAAAGCAAGACCTAACCTTCCAGTCTGCTGAATTAATTAAGTTAAATCATTTCCTACTGTTACTGAGGCGTAGTCTAGGAACGCTCCCCCTGACTGATCAAGAGTGATGTGATTCACCTGGTTGCCCCTGGCTCTTTTGGGGTTTGGATTTGGGATTGGGTTTGGTTGAGGGCATTGCAAGTCACTGGGTCAATGAATGTGACCTGCCTACAGAAGCCAGGTACCAGTTTTGCAGGGCCTGAAGTTCCATACTGTTTGGGAGACCCTCTTATGAAAATGAATATAAAGCCCAAGTACAGAGTTAGGTATCAAGTGTATGTTTGTTAGGATACAAATTAAATAGGGCCTGCTGCTTAAAGCTAATTTGTTCTGCAGGAGGCACTGGTTTACCAGGCACCGTGTGAGGCTCTGGGGATGTGACCGTGCTCCAGTGTCACAGTCACATGGGTCCTGTGGTCTGGTAACTTTCAGACACCTTTTTATACATCTCCCATGGCCTATGTGAGGAGGACGATCCTTTAACACCAAAGTTCTGCGTCTCCTCCCCACTCTGGACTAGGACTAACCCGGAACCTTCTCTGTCCAGTGGCTATCTGCTGGCTCACATCTTTCCCCACGGGAGCAAAGGATTCTCTCTCATACGGGCATCCATGACAAGTGAGACTCAAGTTGAAGCCAGGCATGTGCAAAGGAAGAGACGGGTTCCAAAGACTGAACAATATGCTTTAGGTAGGAAGAGAGTTTGCTGGCGCACTGTGTCCTGCTTGGACTTGAGGGACTTTTGTTTCTATCTTGGCTACATTCCTCCTCCGAATGCTGTCCAAATGAGAAGTAAGGAAAGGCAGAATAAACTTGATTTTCCCCCCGGAGAGGTGTGTTCTCAAGACAGTGTTCAGATGACCATGCCAGCTGTCTCCATTCCCCTCCCGAGTCTGCAGCCAAGCAGTCAGTAGGCCGCGCTCACCATGGTTTGCTGGGATGACTGTTGTTTTGTTTTCTTTCTTGTTTTCATTCATTTGGCTTTATTTAAAACTTCACTGAGGTCCAGGAAAGAGTTATGTCTTTATAAAGGGTGATGAAAAAAATATTAGCACACGACCCTTGCACGCCTTCATTTCATTAGATTTCATTACACACTCTCCACATACATGGGGGGGGGGAGGACACTAGAGCTCAGGCTAGCCTGGAACACTATGAATGCAGCCCAGGCTGGCCACAAACTCAAAACGGTCCTCCTGCCTCCTGCTCCCCAAGTGCGGGGCCGGGGGGGGGGGGGGGTTACAAGTGTGAACCACCATGGACGGCTGCACATCTTTGATTTTTAACCTTTATTCTTACTTTCTCCCTGATGTGATACTATGAGTCGATGCAAAGGAATGAGGCCTTACTAAATTATTCTCTCTCTGCTCTGCATACGAGAGCCTGCATGTGCAGCGGCTGAATCTTTTATCTTAAACTGACAAGGCTTAGTCATGAGATGCGCCTCGAAATATTCATCACTGTCTAATGCGTGCAGGGTGTACTGCTTAACATTCGAGGCACCATAATCCGGCCTTTGCTTGAATTTTTGTCTTGATGAAATGCCTCTAGTATCCGAGGAAGAGAAACCGCAGTCTCTGGAAAAGCCGCATGAGTAAGATAGACACTGATTCCATTTTAGAGTTAGCAGTAGACCACAGCAGCGCTGTGAAATCATCCAATTTGGGTTAGAAGGCTTTAAAGAATGAAGGATGGAGAATTTATTGCCCGATCAACATATTGCATCTTTGCAAGAGCAGAGAAGAAACCATGTAGCAACTGCGGCTGAAAACATCAATGCAAATGTTATTACGCCCCACTTCTCTGTCAGACTGGCTGCTGACATCTCAGCCGGCTGTCCTTGGCGAGGCAAACCTATTTCCTATTGGCTCGGTACTGTCATGTGACGCACTTCTTGCACCAACCTAAATTACCAAGTGAACTGTTGTGTGAAATCATTCCTACACCCTTTGGTGACTTGGTGGTGTGACAAGCATTCCAGGAATATATTAGATGCCTTCAAACCACATCTGCACCTTCTTCAATCCACCCGGGAGTCTGAGGTTTCCCAGCTCCTCCGAGGATTCCTGATTTTGTTGACTCGGATTTGCAGAGGTTTGTGGGCTCAGCTACCTCGCAGAATCATCACCCCCACGTTCATTTGCTCAGTGTTCCTCCGCCTTTGTGCCAGGTTTGTGACTTCAGCTGCGCATGACACAGGCTTTCCAATTGTGGTTTTCCTGCGTCGGATAACACGTTCCATGCCTCGTGGGATGATTTATGTGGTAAAGACGTCACAAAAAAAAAAAAAAAAAAAAAAAAAAAAAAAAAAAAAAATCAGACTGGAAACACATCGAGACGTCTTCTTACCTGAAAGGAGAAAACAAAACAAAACACTCAAATTGCATCCTCAATTTTAAAAGTGAACGTTTGGCTTCTCCTTCCCCTCCCTCCCTCCCTCCCCCCCCCCCTCTCTCACACACACACACACACACACACACACATTTTATTTTTTATGCTCATAGTGAGGGTAGAAAATCGTATAACCTTCCCAGAGGTCATTTTGACTCTAGGTAAAGAACAGACTTAGAAGGATGCTAAGTCAGAACTGTATATAAAAGCAGAACAACTATTTAGAGGGTTTTTTTTTTTTTTTTTTGTATTTATAATTGCCACATACAATTATTATAATCTTTATAAATGCAAAAATATAAAAGGTAGATGGTTAAACAATAAAATAACATATAGATATATAAAAGAGCACAACCCAGATGTTGGTAGAAATGTATAATATTCTTCCCTAAGTACTGAAGTTTTTAAGATTATGTTTGTAATCCTAGAGGACTATAAAGTTTGGCCCACCAATCTTTAAAACAGCAATGAGTTTTCATGTACGTGTGAGAGTGTATGTGTATGGCATATGCACACATGTGTGCACACGTGTATGTGCACTTATGTGCAGCCATAGACAGATGCTCTATCGCCCTGCCTTATTTTCTTTAGACAGGGTCTCTCACTGAACCTGAAACAAGACTGGCAGCTGGCACGTCCCGGCCATTGTCCAGTCTCCGCCCCACCCCTGACCAGTGCTGGGCGTGCACAGCCATGCTCAGCTTTCCATGTGGATGCTGGAATCCCAACTCACTTCCTCAAGCTTGCATAACAAGCATTCTTACTCATGGAGTCATCTCTCCAGCCTCTGATGACAATGTTGACTCCATGCGAATGTAACATTTTTACTACGTGTATTATTGTGTGTGTGTGCACATGAATGCCACAGCACACACAAGCAACAGGACAAGCTTCAGCAGTTGGTTCCTCTTCAAGCATACAGGTCTTGGGGGCCTGAATTCTAATAGCCAGGCTTGTTGGCAACTTTACTCACTAAGCCATCTCACAAGCCAAAATGTAACACACACACACACACACACACACACACACACATATATATATAATCACCCGCCATAATAAAGGCAAGAAAAATATAACACACATATTGACAAAATGTACATAGAGAGCTTTGGGGCTTGACAGGAGAAAGGAAAGGAAAAAGATATTCGTACAAAAATAGGTAAGAAACACAGATAACTCTTAGAAAGCCAATGGCTGAAGGGCAAACATGAAGATGCTTGGCTTTACCAGCAATCAATGAAAGCGTATAAATGCTGTAATTATGTATTTTGCAGCAATTAAACGAAGAGAAAGACCAATGTATCAAGAGTGAAAAACTCAGAGCATAAATTGATGCGTGTTTGGAGGGCATTTGGAGACACCTAACGTGGTGTGAACACCTGTAAACACACACCGTGGTAATTGCTTGCATTCACTGACACTTGGTATACGTTCAGACTAAGCCTTTTATGTTTAGGTGTATTAAACAATGGATTCTCACTGTCTCCCTCTGAGCAGTACTGTGAGGCCACAGACGCTTCCCACACCCCTCAAAGCTGCAGCAAGCAGTTTCCCCAGCTTTGAGGTCCCCACTTTACACACGAGACACCTAAGCCCTGACCGCATGTATAGTCTTCCCACGGCCACAGCCATGGTAAGATAGGATAGACGAGTGTGAATTCGTGTGCTGCAGCTTATTTCAGACATGACATCACTGAGCATGGAGCTGGCAGACGTGTAGAACTGACTTTTGCACACCAGCTTTGCACACCAGCTCCAGCCAGTACAGTTTCCAAGTCATGGAAGCAAGATGCAAACTCTTCAGCTTGCGCTCGTGACCGGAACTCAGTTTCTGGTCCTCCGAGATAATAAATAATAATAATAATAATAATAATACGGGAGATGAAAGTTACCCAGCAAGAGTAGAACATTCGTAATGGAGACAAAAATAGAAACAAGTTAAACTTGAATTTGTCACACGTCAATCCCTAAGACAGCACTGCTTTGGGTGTGATAAAGAAGACACGAGTTCACAGCGCTCTGTCCAATGGAGAGTCAGAATGAGCGCCTCAGTTATAACTCAGCTTCCGAGGGATAGTCTGTAAATGGTAAAATTACGTATCTTTTCATTTATGTACATCTGCAAAAACACAAAGTTAGAAGTGTCACACAAATCACTTCATGGAATGTTTTCTTCTTTAATTATACATATGGGCTACCTTTGTAATTGCCATAAAATGTAAACATGATTGTGGAGCAGTTAAGTTTCAAAGAAAGTAGCTAAAGAAGTGCTTGTATAGTACCATTTTCCCTTTCCAATTTAAATAAAAGAATAGTTTGCCTAGGACAAATGCCAACAGCGATATCAGTTAAACTGCCAACAGTGGCTGATTAAATAATTCTTTTACCTTCCTCCGTATTTATTTTTATTTGATTTTTTTTTTTTTTACCATGAGCATGAATAGTTTTTCAACGAGGAAGATAAACTGTAAATTAATTTTAATATGTGAAAAAGAACAAGGCCTGTCTGCGTTGCTGTGTGAGTGAGCTCAGAGGCTCTTCCTCTGCAGCAGATTTGCCAGTGAGGTAGCTATGGGGTCCTGACTGTGGAAGGCACTGAACATGAGCCGGTTTTCCCTTCATCCGGTGTTTGTCAGCCCAATCCAGAGGGAAAAGAGGGAGCTAGCTGCGCAGCGACCTCTCCACTGGAAATCACTGTCAGGTTCAAATGAATTCACACAGCTCACACATACCCCACCCCCCCTTCCAGGAACCCTGCCAAAGGTCAACGTATGGCCTCCATTCATGCCAATATGACGTGTGGAAACCATTGTAATTCTTAGAAAAAAAAAAAAAAAAAAAAAACACAATGCATAAACTGCACCAGAAAAACAACCACCCAGCGAGGGGGGAAAATTCAATAGCGCTAGGATTGCTCAACGGGCCAACAAAAGCCAGGAAATTCAAAGTTAAGTTTTATGCTCCCTCCTAAACTCCTAGCTATTGTGAAGGAGAAATAAAAACACAATGGCGTGTGTAAGGGGTGCCATGTCAGTGGTAGTAACTGCACTTCCAGGCTTTATTGACTCGTGTCATAACCTTAACATTCTATAAACAAGGGGTCCGGCTTAGCACCTGGGTCCTTTAAAGGAGAGCTATCTTCTGGAAGCCTGGGCCAGGACAGCTCCCAGAAGCTCCGTGTCCTAGGTGGACACGGTAAATCATGCAAGAGAGAGGAAGCGGATGAACTTGTGAGATGGCAGCCTTTCTGGCCTCTTGGGAAAATAAATAATTACAACAAAGAGATACTATTTACCTCTGAGACCGGGAGAGACTCATGAGGAACCTGGCCCACCAGCTGACTGGTGGGAATAATGGCGCTAGGAGACGGTCCTTCATGGGCCGCGTCGTTTAACGTTTATTCGCAAATGATCCATGCGTGAGTCAACTGAATTTTTAGCCAACTCAAAACATTTTTTAGAAGTTTAAAAAAAATACATAAACGGGCTTTTGGCTCGGAGGAGGCAACGGTGCAACTTTCTCCGGTCGTCCCGAATCTGGGTTCATCCGACACCAGCCTCCTGCACCACGCGCCCAAGTTCGACCACAAGCAGATCAAAGTCGTGTACCTGAGGTACACCGGAGGTGAGGTCGGCGCCACATCTACCTTGGCCCCTAAAATCGGTTCTCTGGGTCTGTGTCCAAAAGAAGTTGATGATGGCATTGCCAAGACACCGGTGACTGGTAAGGCCTCAGGATTACAGTGAGACTGACCGTCCAGAACAGACAGGTCCAGACTGAGTGGTGCCCTCTGCCTCTGCCCTGATCATCAAAGCCCTCAAGGAGCCACCAAGAGACAGGAAGAAGAAGGAAAACTTTAAACAGGGAAAGCATCGCTTTTGATGCGATTGCCAACATTGCCAGGCAGATGCGACACGGGTCCTTGGCCAGAGAGCTTTCTGGAACTATCAAGGAGATCGTGGGGACTGCACAGTCTGTGGGCTGCAATGTGGATGGCTGCCACCCTCATGACGTCATAGATGACTAACAATGGCGCAGCGGAGTGCCCAGCTAGTTAAGAAGTAACAAGAAAATATTTCAATAAAAGACTTATCTGATTATATATATGCATCATTTTATTAGCAAGCATCAAACCTGTACCTCTGTTGAATTTTGTAAATATCCTGGTAGTTAAATTATAAAGGAAGTTAAATGAATGAGTCCAAACACATATGTTTTTGTGGATCGGCTTGAGGGAGATGGTAAGATAGAACAATTTCATCTTATGGAGAAAATTCCAGAAGGTAATATGGAGCAGCTTCTGAGGGCTTTGTCTTCACTGAGGGGCAGTCAGATAAAAAGCTTTGGATTCCTGAAGACTTAGGATTTTTAGCTGCTTCACCCACAGTCAATCATGAGATTATTTTAGAATCAAGGTTCCTCCCGGTGGAGAAAGCTGTCCAACTGAATGAAAACCATTTCCTACCTTTTTATCTTTGGAATCTGCACTTTCGGAAACTCCACAGATCAGACCTGGTGTAAATAACATAGCCATGACCCTGGGCTAAGTGGATGTGGAAACGCACTGGGTCATCTTTCAAAGGGATCCGATGTTTTCTTTCCCTGTGATGTATTAATATGGTGAATAATAATGGGTTTTGTCATGGTAAGACCATCTTTGCATTTTTGGAATAAACATCGCACTGTTCACATGCAGTTAGCCAAAAAAAAAAAAAAAAAAAAAAAAAAAAAATGGTCACAGGAAATGTGGATTCTTTGTGTGCTCCAGAGGAAAGGGAACTGGGTTGGGCAAACACTCTCTAGCGGCCAAACTGACAGGAATACCAGGCCAACGAGAGGCTCGGACAGAAAAGGCACCAACACAGACCTTTCTTCAGTTCACCTCCAGCTCAAAGTAGTCATCAAGGAGGAGGACGGAGAGGCTCCTGAATCTCCATCAGCCTCAGAATGACACACTCCCTGGGCTCAGACCTCAGTGTCCTTTAAGACAAACGGGAAAGGTTTACGCTTACTCCTCCTCCGAAGGCCACCGAATCCACTGTCACCCGTGCTGTGGGTCTTGGTTTTGTAACCGTATGATGATACACGTTCTCAAACATTTTCGTCCCGTGCCCAATAAACCAAATGGATATCTGGCACAGAAACCAAGTTGTGCGCTTTCAGTTTAAAGCAGGACCGGAAAACCAAGGCACAGAAGAACACACGCAATCTGCTGTGGAGTAGATGCTCAGGTTTTGAGATGTTTTCCAGCTGCAAGCCCTATAGCCACCAGCCATCCATTTACCCGTGGGCAGAGATGGGTCTCCCTTTCCTGTCTGCCCAGAAACCACATGTGTGTTTGGTTTCTTCAAAGTATGAAGGATGCTCAGCAGGGCCGAGTCCCATCAGCACAGAAGGCAATTGCCTTACCTTTCTTGCACTCACGCTTTGATTGATCAGCTGTCTTTTGCAGAGGCTTGATAGTAGCTACGGATTTTGAACTCAATTAGACGGAAGCCATTGATTGCTACAGTCCCTAAGTCCGTTGACACACACTTCCAGTCTGTTCATTTCCTTCGAGACATAACAGGATCTCGAGCATTTACATAAAATACCTAATGAAGGTTTACATTTTCTAAAAGGATGCAGTGAAGAAATACCAGAAGATATGAGTCCCAGTACATTGGCCCCCTTCTCTCTTTCTGGTGTTCTTTTGAGCTGGTCTGTCTTGCACAGCTCTGAGAAGAGCCACTGTGAAGTCTTGGATCTCCTGTACAATAATCTGGCAGAGTTAGGAATGAGTTCTCCTACTCTGATTACAATCCAGCCATAGAGGTGTCTCGTGATGTAATAAAGTCACTCATCTCCCCAGCTAGGGTCTCAAGGTCAAGCCTCCTGACAGGGGTCCTATGGGATGTTCATGTGCTGCCCCTGCTGTGCCACCAAATCCTTCATCCGGGTGTCGGGCCCTCTCCCAGACTTGAGGTTCCCAGGTTACTATTGTCCTTGTTGCGAACGAGTCCCTGTTTGTTCTGTTTCTGTGTTTAGGAGGTGGCCATGAGATCTTTGTCTTCCTGATCCTGGTGATCTTACACTTGTGACACAGGAGGTCCTCCAGGTCAGGACTCCGTCCCTTCTATCTGTTTCTCCTGCTGCCATCTAATTTCCCACCTGGATAATACAGTGCCCTCCTATCCGTCACCAACCTCTCCCTCCTCTCCACTCCAGTCTATTCTCATCCACACGGTTCCTTTGAAACCCAAGCTGGACTGTCACCACCGTACTCAAAACTCTCCAGATTAGCCATCAAATCAAAACCAAATGAGATAGCACTTTACACCCAGGGGGATGGCTACAATCAAAAAGACAGACATCACACATGCTGGTCAGGCTGTGGAGAAGTGGGAATCCTCATACACTTCTGAGGATGTAAAAGGTGCAGCCGCTTTGGGGCATCCTCCAGCGGGTCCTTAAACTGTTCAACCTTTCTCACTTCTGCTTCTCACCTACGAGTGGACTTTCTGGCTGAGCCCCGCCCACAAGCTCACCAACAACAGACCTGGGAGGCTTTGACTCAGAGAATCCAACTCCTGAGTGGGGAATGGAAAGAGAAACACAAAAGACTGCTTCCTCCTAGATGACTGGGGAGAATAAAGAAGAGCGTTTGCCCTGGTGACCTGAGTTCGATCCCTGGAGCCCACAGTAAAAGGAGAGAGCTGGTTCAGGAAGACACCATTTCACGTCCACTCAGAAATACACCAAAAGCCACGAAAATACACACTTTAGATGAATTGTACGGCATATGACTCCTATCAGTTAAGCTTTTATTTAGCATCATGTAGCACAGAGAAAGAACTGATCCTCACAAGTTTCTCCCGGCTTCCACATGCATACACACGTATGCATGACATGAATGCACACACACACACACACACACACACACACATTCACACACACAGAGATAAAAAAACGAATAATAGTCTTGAACTCTAAATCCTGGTCTTTTCTGAATATATGGAAGAAAAAGAAGTGGTAACTCCAAAAAGGCTGCATCAACAACCCGATAACCACAGATTTGGATACATGCCACCACATGCTAAGTGAATCAAGTCCATTAAATATGTATGTACTTCCTGGTCTGCATGTTGGTCCAGCCTTATTTGCTAACTATGGGACTTCAGAGAAGCTACTTGTCTATTTAGAGCCTCGGTTTCCTCTTCTGCAACAGAGAAATCTTGACAGCGGTCCTCCCTCACAGGACTACTCTGAAGAGAGATAAGACACCAGTGTAAATGTCCACAAATTACCACTAGCAATAGTAACAGGCGCACAAAGAAGAAGGAACCAGACTATGGGTACAGCTCAGGGGTAGAGATTTGTGTGGCAAATACGAGCTCCTGGGTTCAAGTCCCACTACCAAAGTGACTTCTGTAGATCTGGGAAGGAGGTGACCCATATATGAGTATTGTAAGAGAGGCTGTAGTTACCCACGGTTCCTGGAACTAGACCATCTGGAGTTCTGACGCTGAGGAGAACCCTTTCTAGCTTTGGGGATTTGGATGAGTTACTGCTCGTTACCATCATCTCCTTACTGTTAATATAAAAACATGTATGCTGTGGGCTTGCGCTGAGAATCAGTAAAAGCTCCAGTATGTTAGATGCGTTCAGTAGATGTTCAATGTCCACTGGTGGTGGCTGTCATTCACGTCCTTCTACTCCAAGGGAGTTGTGCCTGGCACTTTTCAAAGCAGCCTTCTTCTGGGACATGAACCCGTACCACAATCAATGCAGAATCCCATGGTGTCTCAGTGATTCCTGGAGGGTCACTGAAGTGAAAGCCATGTTCCCTTCCCAGCACTGGCTTGGATGCTTTGAGTAGAAGATTAGAAAGCTCTCCAGGGAGGCAGTCAGTGTTTCTACAGAGAGCTTTAGAGATGGAGAGTCCACTATAAAGCCCACCATTAAACAAACTGTAGCCCTCCATAAGCCGATATTGATGATGCGAACAGCATTCCCATCCGTCCAGATCCAACAAGACACCAAAGACACGGCAGCTTCCTGAAGAGGAGGGCAGCAAAGGCAATAAACGCATCAAGAACTTGCCTTTGGTCTCAGGAGGATGAAGTCACTGGAGCTGCCGTTTCAGCCTTGCTAGTCCTCTCAGAGGCCTGGTAGAACTAAATCACAGATTTCTTATCGCCTCTGTGATTCTCAGACTTTGGTGTGCATCAAAAAGACCCGGAGAGTTTGCAAAAACACCACTGAGTTGGCCCTTCCTAGAGTTTCTTACGTGGGATCTGTGGCATGGGACTCCCGTCCGTGGATTTCAGTCAGTTTTCCAGATGAGACAGTGCCAGGCTGAGGAAAACACCTGCCTCACCTAACAGAAGGTGGTTTTGAAAAACACATGGCATTTCAGTTTACTTTCCCCTTTAAAAGAACCCCGACAGGAGTTGAGCCTTCCTGATAAAGTTCAGTACGCACAGCTTGGAAAGTTTCTTAGGGTGGACCCTCAGAAAGGCACTGAGTCAGGAGTTGATGTCTTGCAGCTGCTCTGATGAAACATCCTATAATCAGAGGCTGCTTGTCTTCGGCAGACCTCCCTTAGCACAAAGGGTTCCCAGCCCAGCTGTCTGCTCCTAGTGTCCTGGAGCAAAGCCACAACTGGTCCCTAGGCCGCTTCCCTAATGCTGCTAGGAACCAGTGGGTGTGGTGAGGACCTGGGGCCTCTTTGGTGGATTTCCTCCATCTCCTGATTTCCTCCCAGAACCACTGTCTTGAGGGAAACTGCTGGAGGTTTGGTTACCATGACAACCGATCCTCTTTCCAAGGGGAATCCTGGTGTGTGATTTGCTGGGTGGGCCGCATCATTTCCCCAAAACAACGGCTATTTTGCCAGAAAGAAACCCTTTTTTTTTTTTTTACAGTAAAATATGTTTTCATTCCTATCCAAGAACTTCATTTTACAGTCCTTGGAAGAGTGTGGATTCCCCTTCTCAAATGGAGCCTGTTCCATCCAGCAGCAGAGGACAGTCAGCCTTCACCCACAAAGGATACTGATAACAGCAATTCTGCCTTCACCCAATTGCACCAAAGTCCTGCTTGAGGGAATCATGGGGAGGAGGGGGTGGCTTCCTAGGGGTTAGAAGGGTGACTGAAGCCACATACATCTGCACACACATACATGTGCACACACACATACACACATGCACACACACAGTACATATATAGGCCCATGCATTACTTCTGCTTGTCACAAGATAGCTGGAATGTCTTTTAAGACTGGAGTTCCACTGCAGAAATATCTATGACAATTGTACCTTTGTGGTACCTTTTTTTTTTTTCTTTCTTTTTTTTTTTTTTTTTTTTGGCTGTCATCTATTCTAAGACCTTGAGTCGAGTTACACATAAAAGAACTAGATTCAGAATGTTTGGGGGGGGATAACAGATGATACTTAGCAAACATTTGGATGGGTCATAAGGAAACATCTGCAGATAGTGAGTTGGCACTGGGAAAGGCAGCTGCTTTAGGTTAGGAATTGAGCTGAGCTGAGCCTCGAGGTGGCGCAGTTGAAGAAACCTCCAGCAGGGGGCACCCTTCTGCAGTAAACTCCGTGGCCTTTATAGACTAGCTTCTCACCGCTGACCTTACACATCATTGGCATTTTGATTTCTCTAACCCTCTGCTTCCTCCTTCAAAGCAGACACTCCCCCGGAGAAATCTCCCTCCCATCTCCAACGAAAATGAACACGTTGATGGGGGGCGGCTCTTGTGGCAAGGATTAAAAGTAAAATCTGAAGAAAAATAAGACAGTCAATGCACTTAAATGTAGGTTGTGAAGAAGGTTGAATGCATGCCCACGACAGTTAGAAGGTGGTCTTGCCTGCTTTCGTAGCCGACTGAAAAGGCACGGAATTCTTAGACTGTCTCGTATTGGCCTGAGCCAACTGTGCACATGGGCGTGCACAGAGGTGTCAGTGTTAAAGTGGCTCTCTGTTTCTTAACTTCTCAAGGATGAGCTGTGTTACTTGACAGTGTGGTTACCTGTGAAAGACACCCTATTTTCTCCAGCCCCTGAACAAATAATTAAAACAAGTAGCCCGCTCATAACCCAAAACGATTAGCTCCGTTTTTTGTTTTTGTTTTGTTTTGTTTTTAACGGGCCTAAAACATCTTGAAAACAATTAAGTTAGGAACATACAGATGACGCTCTCAAACCCGGAATCAGTAAGAGGGGGCTCACAGCGGCTTCCCCCGTAATCGCTTGCCTCAGACTCCCCAGTGCTGGGATCACAGGCAGGCACAGCCACACCTAACTAGATACTTTAAATAACGTATCTGTTTTTATTTCAAACACAATCAGACAGTTCAGTTCATAGACACATTTGGGCAGTGTTCTCACTTAAAACTTGTTATGGATTTTTTTAATTTGATAGGTGGTTTTTTTTTTTTTTCTCCATTTTCTTGTAAAGATTTTCTTGCTAGGTTGGTTATAACATGGCTAGTTCTCTCTGGCCACAAGGTTTCACACTACACTATTTCAGGAACATTTGAAAAGCTGATTGAATTATTAATCAAACTCTCATGAAACCTGAGTGGTTTCTCTCACTGTCTTGGGCACTCTGAAAGGGATGTTAAGTCCTCTGAGCCCCTATTCTTCCGTGTTATCATACAGCAATAAATTGAGGCAGAGTTTGAACCCAGGAAGTCTGAAGCTTAAATCCAAATACTTCACCATGCCTGTATCCCCCCTCTTTTCTCTCTCTCTCTCTCTCTCTCTCTCTCTCTCTCTCTCTCTCTCTCTCTCTCTCTCTGTGTGTGTGTGTGTATGTGTGTGTACGTTTGTGTTTGTGTGTCTGTGTCTGTGTGTGTACTAGTAGTACCCATATTCAGCTAGTATATTAAATGTCACTGGTACATATTAGATGCTCAACAACAATTAGTAGTGAGAGAAGGTTGTGAGTGTGTATATACTGACTCTTAACACCCGTGTATAGAGGCAGTGAGCACCAGAATTCAAGTATTTCCAGCCCTCTTGACCACTGCTGCCTATAAATCTCCTGAGTTTCCTCAGGCTCAGCTCTGCTTCTCCATCTCAGGATAATTCTAAGAGAATCTACTTCTCAGGCCTCTGGTCTGGATGAGGCCTTTGAAAGATTAGCTCTGTGTGGATCAGGTTGGAAGATGCTGGTTCTTGCTTCAGTCTCTTTTAGATTTTAGCAAAATCTTCACAACCCGTCCCCCAAGTGAGGTCAAAGAAGAAGCAAGTTCAACTCTTTCTTGAGAGACACAGAAGCATTTGATGATCAATATCGATCCAGGGAGGGGGTGAGAGGAAAACAAAGATTAAGTGCGCTATTAGAAAATCGGTTATGGACTGAAATCTGCAAGGTTTACAGAGCTTCAAGTTCAATATTCCACCTCTAAAGCCAACGTTCCTTAATGTGCGCAAGAGGAAGCTACAAAGTCTGCCCTTGACAGACCCAGGGAACAAAGAAATGGTAAGGGGAGCTCAGCTGGACCAGGCTCTGGACAACAGCAGTGGGAGTAGGTTAGCCCCCTCCTTCCCCCTCCCCTTGCCCCTATGCCCCCTGGGGAGTGGGGTGCTGCTAGCTGGCTTCAGACAGTGACCGGGGCTGATCACTGCCTGAGGTGGGTGTCATTTCCTCAGATCACCACAAATATGTCAAGTCCACCAGGAAGTTCCGCTCTCCTGCCAATCTTGGGGTCCTCCTGGTCATCTAGCCACGTTTCCAGTAAGGCTTTAACAGCCTTTTCCCCACTTCTGGAGGGTTTCTCCCTGTCCAACAGAAATGCAGAACCATAGTATTGCAAGATATATGAATGAAAGACCAGGGCCTTGATGGCATTAGAAATGTGGACAGTTCCAGAATTCTCCAAGGACTTCCTGACAGTCCTGGGAGCTGTTCTGTGGTAAGTGGTTTGTATTTATCTGAGTCCCTCAAAAGGCAACTGAAGATTTATCAAAATGATTGAGAGATAAATCTCAGATAATTTATTATACAAGCCAAGTCTTCACATTTTGAGGTTACAGTGTGTGTCTACACTGGGCTAAAAGCCACAGAAGACAAGGCACGTTTTGTTGTTATCGTTGTTTGTTTGTTTGTTTTTTGCCTTCATGGATCTCTTGATCTGTGGGGGAGAAACAGGAGACCACCCTCCATAGGGTGTGTAAAACATACTAAAGACACTGTGGATACCACAGAAAAACTCATGGAAGTCTCATAACCTAGATGGGAATGTCCTGGGAGAAGCTGTGTAAACCATTCATCCTTTTTACCCAGTGGATTAGAATGACAAGAGGGCAGGAAAAGTCACGAAAGGAGGCTTATTGATAGGAAAACCATAGAGGTGTCTTAGTCAGGGCTTCTATTCCTGCACAAAACATCATGACCAAGAAGCAAGTTGGGGAGGAAAGGGTTTATTCAGCTTACACTTCCACATGCTGTTCATCATCAAAGGAAGTCAGGACTGGAACCCAAGCAGGTCAGGAAGCAGGAGCTGATGCAGAGGCCATGGAAGGATGCTACTTACTGGCTTGCTCCCCCTGGTTGGCTCAGCTTGCTTTCTTACAGAACTCAGGTCTACCAGCCCAGGGATGGCACCACCCACAGTGGGCTGGGCCCTCCCCCCTTGATCACTAGTTGAGAACATGCCTTACAGCTGGATCTCATGGAGGCATTTCCTCAACGGAGGCTTCTTTCTCTGTGATGACTCCAGCTTGTATCAAGTCGACACAAAACTAGGCAGCACAAGAGGTGTACGGGCCACACTAAAGAAATACTTCTAGCTTCCAAGGGTAAGAAAACAGCTGAGGTAGAGGTCTGAGAGTAATATCCAACCAGAATCTGAAAACATCAATCTGTCTATGCACGGCAACCTTCTACATGCTGCGGTAAAAAGAGAGACCATTGCCTGGGCTCACTCCACCTCTCTGTCCCCAACAGGAGCGTTTGATTTCCCTGCAGAAGAGCCCTCACAGTGCAAGCATCCAGCTGAATCAGGGCCACATGTTATTTGCAGCTTCTTTCGAAGACATAAGAATTCCTATTTCCCTTGGAATTAGGACTGGATGTAGGTTGACGTTGACCTAAACCTGTGGCAGTCCTAAGCAAGCCCAGGTCACTAGCAACCTTGAAGCTTCCGTGTTCACCCTGTTGAAACCACCAGCACCATCAAACCCCAGAGCAGCATTTTTAGGGTTTGAAAGAGGAGATGAGCATTAAGCCACCTCCCCCACCCCAAAATCTTTTCACGTGTGAATGAGGCCAGCCTCCACCAGATAGACCCCCAACAAACCTGCCCACTAATGGTGGCTGCACCAGAGACCTCAAACAGAACAAACAAAAGAGCCAGCTAATTGACCCCAGTGCAAACTACCAAACCAAGAATCAGAGGATGGTAGAGGGGGGCTATTGCTTCACACCGCTCTGCCTTGGCCGGTTAGTGGTACCACCGTGGATAAGGGGCCCTCCTCACTTCTGCAATGAGGGCTGACAAGCTTTCTAGGGTCACTGGGATGAATGCTGTCTGGAGGGCACATGGGCCTGTGTGCCCTGTCTGAGCATCCTTGCTTCCAGAGTGCCAATTAGGCTGCCTGGCTCTCCCTTATAGCTCACTATAAATGCACCACACTGATTGATGGGACATCAATATTAATTAATAATTCAGAGTACGGTCAGACTTTTTCACATGTAATCACAACTTTAAGTCTCAAGAATGCTTCTGGAGATAGCTAAGAAGGAGATTTTTTTTTCCCCCTTCAAATCCTGTTTTGATTTTCACACACACACAAACACACACACACACACACACACACACACACACACACACACACACACACACACACAAAGTTATCTAATGGTTTCTCAGACATTTCAAAAAGAAGTAGGTGACAGGGTCAGAATTAGCCACAGATGCTGTATCTCTCTTAATTTCAGGGCACCAGACCTTTGGAACGTAGCTTTCATACGACCAGACCACACTGTGGGGACAGACAGGCAAAAGACAAACTGAGTGGGTATTTGAGGCCTCTCCTGTTGCCCTCTCGGATCCCATCTGGTGAGGAGTGGGGGAGGGGTGCTGAAGGAGGCTCTGGGAGCCAGGCTGATGTTATGAAATTCACAGCATCGAAATTCCTGAGCGCACATCAAAAGGGAAAGAGCCTTGTTGCCATCCACTTGAACTCAGGCTGAACCTGAAGGAACTCTCTGTAGAATTCTGCCCTGCCTTATTTTGGTCCCATAAATCTAACGTTAAGTTCCTGTCTCTCTTTTTTTTTTTCTGTCACCACATCATACCCAAATGGCTAGACAGATTTTTATCAAATTGAGTGGATAGGTTTGGGATGTCCTCACTGAAATAAATAAATAAAAACAAGCAACGAGGCTCGCACACCCGGGAATCGTTTCAAGGAGATGAACGTGTGGACTGAGAGGTGGCCAGAGGACAGTAGAAGCCAAAGTCCCCTGGGGCTCCTGCTGTGGGCATTGGTCTAGACAGAACCTCTCCTCATGAAATGCCTTCTGTAAAGTCCTTCAGCATCCACGAAGCAAGGACTTATTTATTTAACATGAGCCCAGGAGTCTTGGCCGCACCTGGGGGAGACTCTGAGTATAATCAATACCTAGGGCAGTGCTCCTGGGGCACGGTGCGAGATTTAGAAACAACAGTATGTTCTAACCTAAAAAGGGATGTCTCCTACCCCTTCCGATAAGGCTCGTGTTGTCTGGTAAGATGATGGTAAGGTCACTCACAGCCCAGAGAAGAAGAGGACACTCAGAGACAAAGCTGATCAGGCTTCTACTCGACTTGGGCATTCGTAGGCACTTACCTGATGGTGCTCCACAGGCAGCAGCTGAATAAATGCAGGGATGAGTGAGTGAGTGAGTGAGCGGATGGATGAGGTGTCCGAGGTGCTCTGACAGGCAACTGTACCCTTCACAGGAGGCTGAGCCTGTGAACTGCACTTCACACAGAACGGCATTTTTACCTTCATTACTTAATGCGGTGTTGAATATTTCCGGACTGTAGTTAAGGATTCCAAGTACAAAGGCACAAGTGTGACAGGGATTTTACACCGCCTCCTTGACGCTTTCAGAACTGTTTACCTCATGTTTAATATTGGCAATGCCACTGTTCCTGCAATGAATTGACAAACACTTCAATACACCTCATTTAGAACCATTATGGGGTATACCATCAAAGATCCGGTTAAGAATATCTCCAAAGAAAAGATCAATGGGTTTATTATTATTATTATTATTATTATTATGATGATGATGATGATGATGATGATGATGATGATGATGGTTGGGAGTAATTTCTTTAAGGCAAGGTGACTAAAATGAAGAGTGACTGGACCATTTTATTTCACCAAAGCTAAGCATGGTTTCCATTTTTACCATAGTCTATGGCCACATATGCTAGCCACGTAATTGTTTATGTTTCAAAACCCACTCGATAGCAGTTTTACAAGCAGCAAAAAGATACAGTTCTCAGGAGCCTGTGCCCTGGGACTTCCTCAAACAGAAAACAGCCTTGTAATTAGCACATTTGGTACATTAGTGATAAAGCACCCGTGGGAGGCCTGCAGCTCGCCAGCCTCCTTTCTTAGCTGTTCGGAGACTATGAGCTCCTACATGGCTACTATTGGGCCGAGAGTCCCCAAAACTGTGGTCTTAATTAAAGATCTCATGAAACAGGGTGCTTCAGGTAACCTGTTCGTATGTTTTCCATTTATGAAATGCACTAATTTGGCTTTAATGTGGCTCTTTTTAGATCAAGATAGTTTTATAATTTAATAAGAAAAACACTTCGAATTTGTGTTCACTGTTTTCCTTAGTTTGCATCAGGAAATCAATAATTTGTAGGGAATGGAATACACTTTAGAAAACTATAATTTATTGTATAGTGTGTGTGTGTGTGTGTGTGTGTGTGTGTGTGTGTGTGTGTGTACTTTTGCATGGCCTTTTAAAAATAATGGTCTATACCTATTGTATTTCAGAAACATGTAGGGGAAGCATGTGAGAGCAGGTTTCCTGTGATGTCAGCCAAGGTTCTTTGGTGCAAGCTGTAGAAACAGACTCGGGCACTACGTGTAGGTTGTGAGAAAAACAGGAAAGGGAGAAACAGGCAAAGCCCAGGCCTTCCCTTCAGACATAGCTCCAAGCGTCATCTCTCAGGGTGGTGATCTGATCGGGCCTGCTTTGGGGTGGGAAGCAAAGACAAGGTCAGAGGGGGTCCCACGTGTGACCATCTTCTTCATGTCTACTATGCTCCAAAATTCTACCCTGTAAGTATTCTCTGGGGTCTTTTACGTCTACCAATGGAGTTTCCTTCTTCCTTCCTTCCTTCTTTCCTTCCTTCCTTCCTTCCTTCTTTCCTTCTTTCCTTCCTTCCTTCCTTCCTTCCTTCCACCCTTCCATCATCTCTTTCTTTTTTTCTCTCTTTTCTTTTCTTTAAGAGCAAACTCAACAATGGCAAGGCTCACGTTCCTGTGGTGGATTCTTACGTCTTTAAATACCTGGTGCTCATTATTATTAGCAACACATTTTTGCAAGAAACAAAGCCAACATCTGTTGGCATTTACTGACTTTCTGACAGTGCCTGCCATTGATAGTGTGCTTCTGACATTCTAGGATGCTCCAGGCATTTTGAGGTAATCTCTTACCCTCATACCAAATTATCAGTTTCTTATTAATATCGAGTTAGACCATTTTATCTAAACAATGCACTCTAAGTTAAAATTATAAATTTAGAAACTAATCAACTTAAACCATGATGGGTCCTTTCTATATGAACTCATTTGAATTTCCCAAAAATCCCTTGGTGGAGAGTGACGGGGGATCATTCATATTACAGACAAGAATGCTGAGAACCAAAGAAGGAAAGAGCATCTTCCGGTGCCTCCAGCTCTTCACAGTCTTCTTTCCAGTATCAGTTGACAGAGCTGGAGAGAATCTATACTGATACTCCTCGTGCTTTGACAATCTTGGACAAACTCAGTTTTAGGCTTGGTATATCTAGAGTAATTACAGAGACAAACTCTTAACTGGGCTCATTTGTTCTATTTATTTTCTCTGACATGGGAGAGGAGGAAGAACTCCATTAGTACAGCCTAAATTATCATAACTAAGAGATGCCAGGTTTTAAGTGTCTTCCTTTCCTACCTGTAAGTCTTCAGCAAGCCAGGGGACAGCAGGGGGACCACCAACAGAGGCTTTACATCCTCAACCTTTCCCAGCCAGCAGGGAGGAGGAAGAGGGAAGCTGAGAACAAGTAGCAAGATTCAATCCAGAATCCGAATGTTCTCACTGCAGCTTACAGCCCATTGGATCAAATTTTGTCACATGGCCACCCTTAACAGCCAGGGAAGCTGGGAGACACACTTTTGTACCAAGGTGATATGACATACTTAAACCTCAAGAGGAAACGAATAATTTCCGATACAAGGAATAGTCTTGGATGTTCTTTCTGTGTGAAATCAGAATTTGAATGGTGGTGGTGCCTGCCTTTAACTCTACACTTAGGAAGCACAAGCAGGTTAGTCTCTAAGTTCAAGGCCAGCCTGGTCTACAGAGCAAGTTCCTGCACAGCCAGGGCTATACAGAAAAAGCCTTTCCCCCTAAAGAATCCCACTCCCCCCGCCCCCATTGTCATCCTTAATCAAGGCATATTTGAGTTTTTTTCTGGAGCCTGAGGTAGGATTGAAAGCAAACATATTTTTCAAGAAAAAAATAGTACACAAATTTCTAAGTTTTGAACATGTTACATGTTACAAAAACAGACTACCAGGGCCTTACACAGATGATCTTTGTACAAACAAGAAGCTGGAAGCTTAGTTTATACCACAGTTGCCTTTTTCTAATTTTATTCCTGCAAATGTTGACCAAAGTAAAGCCATGACTGTATATCTAAGATATCTGGACCATGGCAAAGCAGTGCACTTCTGAGATAACATCTGGACCGTGGAAATAGCAATGTGCTCCTATGGAAGCCAACTCTGGGTAGTGTCCTGCTAACCACATAGCTGGTGGCTCAGAAGACTTTAATGTGATGCACTGGTCAGCTAGTTTCTGCCTGGCCATACACAAACACACCCATAATAACGGTTCATAAGAAGCCAGTAGCTACGCTTGTTTGGGGACTTGAGTTATTGTGGTAGGTTGAGCTGAGAAAGCTAGGCCTCAACCCTGACCATTTCAACCCACACAGGTCCTGACTCGGGAGAACGAGCCAGTGGGCAGGGCTGGATCCTTTCTGCCTTCTCCCTGGAGGGAAGACTCTGGTGAGATTTTTGTGTAATGTGCTCTGGCCTGCTCAATGTCAAGGGCCTGAGTCCAAAGGAAAATAATCTGTCATTACAGTGGCCACTTAATCACTTGCCCAGAGCAAATGACAAAATATGACAGGTTCCATTTTACTGAAAACATAGCTGGAATGAAGGAGCGAAAGCTGGATATGGGCGTTTACTTTTCCTCTTGGGATTTCCAAAATGTGTCATCCTTAGCACAACTCCAATGCTCACTAATTTCATTCATTCAGCCCAAGACCAGGCTCTATGCAGGTAAGCCTAAAGAAAGGCTTTGTTAGCCAGAGCAAGCCCACACCACACACACACACTCACACACACACACTCACACACACACAGAGAGACTCACACAGACACACACACACTGACACACACATATATACACTCACACACACTCACACACACACTCACACACACATACACACATATACACTCACACACACTCACACATACACTCACACACTCACACTCACACACACACACACACACACACAGATGCACACATGCACACACTTACACATCAGAGCAAGAAGACTGTAGTACCATATTTCTGTGTTCGACCATGGGAGCTCATACACATTCCTGATGTTGGGGGTGGGGGAGGCTCCAATAGAACAGGACACTTTAAATGAGTCAGGAGAAAACTTCTCTTATCACTGGCCTTCTAGGTTGGAGTAACAAACACACGTTAAAGAACAACTGGCACCTTTCACAGAGTCTTCAGCTTCCATCTCCTGTGACACCCACTGTGTGTCTCTGGATGTTGCCCCACAAGGCCCTTCTCTCTCCTTCTTCAGTAGAGAGACATTTGAACAGCAACCGTGAAAAGAGAACACTTCTACCTACTGAGCATCTGTTTACGGTAGATCTTTTAGATATTCTGTTTTATCTAAACTTCATCTCACAGATAAGAAACCTGAATCAGGAAAAAAAAACAAAAAACAAAAGAGAAGAGAAGAAAGAAAAGAAGAGACAACCTGAGGACTTCTGTCTGGGCTCGTCTAACAAGTAGGGGAGAAGGAAGATTTGCAACGGGTCATCTCCAACTGCAACGTCACCAAGATCCCAGGATCTGAATCACTTAGCTATCGTTTTATCTCCTGCCTTGTTAGTAAGGAATCTCTCTGCTGAACTGACAGTCTCTCTGGGCTGTTCTTCATG
Source organism: Micromys minutus (assembly GCF_963924665.1). Lineage (NCBI taxonomy): Eukaryota > Metazoa > Chordata > Mammalia > Rodentia > Muridae > Micromys > Micromys minutus. The sequence goes on along the minus strand of NC_137982.1, from coordinate 46,894,020 downwards.
GTCCTCAGATTAGTAACAAGAAAACCTACCACAGCTGATTTCTCCTGATAGAGACATCCGCTGGCTCGGGAAGACGATGCTGAACACTGGTGCTTTAAATAATGATCGCTTGGCAACAACTTTCCACCCCAGCGCCATCAGAAAAAAGGACTATGGCAATTAAATACTCCAGAATAGTGTATCATCCAGCCCTTTGCAAGCCTGTGCGCTGCACTTTTGTTTCTAATGGAACAGCAGACCCACCCCTAAAACGAAGAGGAAAAAAAGCCATTGGAGACGATTTTTAAACTGGTTTTTGTGCTGACTGGCAGGCGTGTGATTTAGTTGTTACTGTGTGACCAAAAGCTAATTTTCTTATTTTACTAGATCCTATTGCCTTTGTTTTTCTTGGTACAGCATGAGCAAACATTACCTGGTGTTTCTTATTTATTATTCTTAGAGAGGAGCCATCTTCTATTATCTGTTCTAAGCAAAAGGTAAGCAGGTGGTTTTTAGTTAGCATTACTATTGCTGACCCTTAATTCTATGTGATTATTATGAAAATAACATAAGGTAGACAGTGTGTGCTCATGTGTGTGTAAGAGAGACCACAGCAGATACAAAGGCTCTAACTCTGTAGTCCTGGCTGGCCTGGAACTCACAGAGATCCACCTGCCTCAGTCTCCTGAGCCCTGGGATTAAAATGTATACACCGCCACACTCAGATTTTGAGAATTCTTTTAAGATTTTTGGTCATAACCCACCTGCTATACGTTGTTCTCACCATGAAAGTCAGCAAGCATGATTTCAAACTGACTTTAAGATTTTATACAAACAAGCAAACCCATTCCAAGAGTCTCCTTTGATGCTCTGAGGCCCAAATCCTAATGCTGGAAAGACCAAACTTGGCACTAAATGTTTGAGGTGACTGATGGTGTTAGGCACACTTTTAACAGAATCCAACTCATCTAAACAGTTAGAAAACCCTCAGCATTGTTTAGTGCAATCTCTAAGATGGTTCCAATAGCACAGGCAGTGACAATGGCAGACAGATTATTCTCAAAAATGCCCAATATGTGGGGCTGGCAGCCACAGTGAGCAGAGCAGAAAGAAACAACCGAACTGAGGCAGTCAGCTGGGAAGAAAGGAAAACTGTCCCAGGAATGACCTGGGCAAAATAATAATAATCATCATAATCATAATCATAATCATAATGATGATGATGATGATGATGATGATGATAATGATAACAATAATAGGTCCTATCAGCTTGCTTAAATATGAATTGAATTTTTCACTCTCATCTCTAATATAGTCTAATACTTTCTCGTGCTTGGTAAAGAGAAAAATCACCCCGCTTCTTTTAGTTGAATCTTTTTCTTCTTCAATGTACTGCAGCACCATAGAATTTATGAATCAGTTGAAAACAGTACGGCATCAAGAAGCAAAGCTACTAACCCAAGTTCAGGGCTCTTTAGAAAAGTCCCAGGGAGAAGCCAATCCTTCAAACCAGGGTCTCTCAACCTTGGCACCAGTGACGTCTTTGAACAAGTAGTTCTTTCAGAGGCGGGGACAGCCTTTTACTGGATGTCATTTTTTAAAATTTCAGGTTGGAGAGCTGCAGCTAAGGGAACACTCGCTGCCAAGCCTGATGACCTAAGTCTGAACCCTGGGACTCACACGGTAGAAAGTGAGAACAAACTCGGCCAAGTTGTCATCTGACCTCCAGACAAACACTGGCAGCCAGGACACATGGGCTCAAGTACACACATGTACACACGTAAATAATTAAATGTGTGAAAAATCTGAAGAATAAGTATCCACTTCATTTCAAGTCTGGTATAAAGAAAAACATAATTCCACCGCACTGTCCTCTTCTTCTCTAACTGGCAGCAATGTGGAGGCGAACAGCGTTCATCAGCATCCGTAGCTCTGTCCATGATGCCACTGTCAAATCCCCTCAGTTTGACAAACAAATGCATCGCCAGATTTGTCAAATATCTTGTCTTAGTTGCAATGCTATGGCTGTGAAGAGGAGACCCTCACCAAGGCAACTCTTATAAAGTATTTAACTAAGGGTTTGCCTACAGCTTCAGTAGCCTATGAGCATCATGATGGGGCGTGTGGGAGCAGACAGGCAGGGTGCTGGAGAAAACATTATACATGGATACACAGGCAGCAGACAGACAGAAGTACGGGCTTAGCATGGACTTTTGAAACCTCAATGCCCACCACCACAGTGACAGATTTCTTTCAACAAGGCCACACCTCCTCCAAAAGGCCATACTTCCTAATCTTCCTCAAACAGTTCCACTCACAGGGCGTCCATTCAACCATATGAACCTACAGGGTCATTCTTATTCAAACCACCATCTCCTCTGAAGCCAAAAGTCAACCTAGATGAGATCTCTACTCCAGACCCATCTTGAATTTGCTCAAATGCAAACCAGCCCTTCTATATCTCCAAGCCTCTTTTAAATGGGCCTGTTACAGAAAAGCTCATAGATTGTCTTGGGAGAGATTATATTGTTCTAGAAAGAGCAATAAGATTGAGCAGGGGCAGATTTATGTTCAAATGGTAGCTGTGCCGACGCATTTATTTGGGGCCCTCAGACAATAATTATTAATTTCTCTGAGCCTCATGCTCTCGATTGTAATCAGGAATTACAAGGTGTCTTCCAGGGTGAAGTATTACACCAGCAGTCTACAAGAACTATGACAGAAAGCCTGGCACATTAGAGAAGAACAGTACTAATTCTCTCTCATCAATTCTGAAGCCAAGACTACTGGGAAAGAAGAACCATTTGCCAACGGGAACACAGGGGAACTGAAATGTAGAACTGGGAAACTCAGGCTTGGACAAGCCAGCATCTACTGGAGAACTTCATGACAAGCTTTGCCAGGAAACTGCAGGCCTCCCCAGAGGACCAGGAGGACCAGGATTCTAGCTTTGCATAAGGCTAAACTATGAGAAAGTCACCAGATGGCCAGGGTCCAACTAGAAATCCAGGAGAGAAACATGCAGGAAGAGTCAGGCTTTGAGTGAGAGGTGAGTGGATGAGTTCTGGGTACATTTGTTAGAGGTGGGGAAGGAGCTGGGAATCCAGGATGTCCTGCCACAGAGTCTAAGGTTCTTATTTCTCTCACCAATTCTTCCAAAACAGAAGTTCCTTTCTTGGTTTGCCTTTGGTAACTTAATGCGTTAAGAAATGAAAATAAGAAAGAAGTGAGGGAGTCCAAGTTATCTTCCATGGAGAAACATCTTGAAAAGCTTTGGCACACAGCGAGGCAATGTATTCCTTGGAAGGGCTCTCAAAACAGGACCAATGTTTAGTTGAAATTTTCCAGTTTAAGTATTTATCTTGCCTGTGGAGCATTATTATTTCTTGGATAGCGTCCATGACAGTCTCTTACCAGTGAACTCCTGCCACACTCCTCGCAGTCTCCATTTCGTTTCTATATCCAAATTGAGAAAGTTGATTTCCCACCCCTTTTGTATTGCTTGCTAATTTTCGCACTAGTGACACATACATGAATACCTAGAACGTATGCATCTGTGATACCGCCGGGTACCCGCAACACGTGCATCTACATTATCACCATCGCCACCGTCTCCAACGACAACAAAACAATGAAATGTCTCTTCTGAATTAAAGTGTGTTTGCAAAGAAAGACTAAGTCTTAACCCCCAGTACCGCAGATACGATATTATTTCGAAATAGGATCTTTCAAAATAAAGGGGGCTAGAAGATGGCTCAGTTGGTAAAGAACTAGCTGTACAAACACACACACACACACACACACACACACACACACACACCATGTGCATAAACACACCAAATACAACAGAAACTACTAGCATGAACCCCAAGCAAAGCCCGAAAGATTTAAACCCCAGATCTTCTCCGAGAAGCGCATAGGGAAACAGGAATCAGATTCGCTCTCCATGTCTGACTGTCAATGAACGTCGATTAACCAATCACATCAAAGGAAATATCGGGTTAGTAAAAAGCTCCTGTTGCCCACTGTTTTCGGTCCACTGAGATGCAAGTCAATCTGTGAGGAAGAACAGCTTGGTTTTATAAAATCAAAAAAAAAAAAAAAATTATGCTTTTTTTTTAACCCAACTAAGTATTTTATGAAAAATTTTGTAAAGTTACATATGGTAGAAGTATATGGACAAAGATTAAAAAGTAACCCCCAAAGTGAAAATCATTTAATTTATATCTAAAACACAAAAGACTAATAAACAACCCAAGCAAACAAACCAGGAGTGCTGCCCTTAAAGTAGATTCTGCAGCAGCGGCATAGCAGCAGCTTTGCAATGACATGTCCCATGTCCCATGCTGTGAGCATGTAAAAACCTCTCTCCACACAAGGCCCACTGCCCACTTAAAACCCCCAGTGAAGGAGAAAGCACTAAGCTGTTCCTTTTGATGTCTTCATTTCTTCCTGTTTCTAGAATGATCCAGAGTAAAATGGAAATAGAGAAATAAAAGTGGCCCAAGAAATCTTTTTCACCTTCTTCATCTATGTTAAAGCTATCATTAGAGAGTATCAGACTTTCCTTCTTCCCAGAGCTAACACTCTCCAAACACAACTCTTGGCCCATGTCTGTGACTGGTTTTCCCTTTACCTTCTTCAGAGCTCACACTTCCAAAAGTCGTTCAAAACTCAATGTGAAAGAACTGTATACATAGTTTGGCTTCCCTCTTCTCTCCTTGACAGGAAAGCCAACTGACCCTTGGCTGAGAATAGGACCAATTTCATTATGGGAAAAGCCCAGAGCAGATAGTTTGGAAAGAACAATGACGGGAAGGTCTCTCTCTCTAGAAACAGCTTTTCCAGAAGAGTCCAGGCACTGGGACTCATCCCCTGATCTTCAAGACGCCTCTACCTTCAGGAGCTACCTCTTAAAATGCAGCCTCGTAGCTCAGTGATGGGAACGCTGTCTTCACTCTGGATAAGCATCCCCCTGCCTCCCTGAATTGATCAGATGTATCAAGGCCCAAGAGGACAGAAACACAGACAGGGCCAAAAGGTAGGCAGAGTGGGAGAAAGAAATCTGGGCGTAATCCCCTCCTCAAGCAGTCTGTGAATAGCCACTTTATTTGGCACTTTAACAGGGTACCTCACATTTCTCTCTTGGTAATCCTCTGAGGTTTAAGTGGTTTAAGTGATTTGTTCAAGGCTGTACACACCACAGAGCTCTGAGTTAAAACTTAAGCCCGAAACCATCCTGACTTGGAAATGCATGAGCTCTTTACACCATGCATGTGATCACAGGTAGGTGCACAGGGTATTTGCTAAAAGCACTGAAAATAACTCCTGCTTTTTTTAGACTTTAGGGAGTTATTTAAGAAATAAACTGTACAGGCTGGAGAGAGGGCTCAGCAGTCAGAAGCACCGGCGGCTCTCCCAGAGGACCCGGGTTTGGTTCCCAGCAACGATGTTCATCTGTAACTCCAATCTCGGGGTGTCTGATGTCCTCTCCTGACCTTGTCACTATGATACTGTTGACTAAAAGACCTGGCTGAGAGGTAAAGCAACAATGTGCTGGTGATTTTGTTTGTTTTAAACATGCATTCTGGTAACTATTGTTGCATGGCAAACTGTTGTACCTATTTTATTCTATTTTTCTCTAAAAGTATAGGTCAGGAACCAAAGAGATAATGGGCTGAGTTGTTCTCAGGGGAGACCCTGTAGACGTCGACAGATGTACCACTAGAGATGGGGTTGCAACTGGTTGAAGGCCATGCTGTGCTGGGTGCTCTCCCTGAAGTAAGGTCCATGCCTGACCTGTCCTTATAACATGGGAGTTCCAGGTTGTTGGACTTGCTTGGTAACTTGCAGCCCCAACACAAGCACAAGAGAGAACAAGGCAGAGATAGAGCCTTTTTTTTTTTCTAACCTAACTTTTAGTCCCATAAAAATCATTTGGACATGCATTGTTTTTTAAATTGGATATTCTCTGTATTTACATTTCAGACATTATCCCCTTCTCACTCTATTCCCCCTCCCCCTCCCATTGTCTCCATGAAGGTGCTCCCTCTCCCAACCACCCACTCCCACTTCAGCGCCTTCCCCTACACATGGAAAACTACCTTTCACTGGGCCAAAGGCCTCTCCTCCCATTGATGTCAGACAATGCTATCCTCTGCTACATATGCACCTGGAGCCATGGGTCTCTCCATGTGTGCTCAGTGGTTGGTGTTTTAGACCCTGGGAGTTCTGGAGGGTTTGGTTGGTTGATAATGTTGTTTTTCCCATAGGGTTGCAAACCCTTTCAGTTCCTTCAGTCCTTTATCTAGTTCCTTCATTTGGGGTCTTCGTGCTCAGTCTGATGGTTAGCTGCAAGCATCCTCATCTGTATCTGTATGGCTCTGACTAGGTCTCTGAGGAGGCATCCATATCAGGCTCCCGCCAGTAAGTATTTCTTGGTATCAGCAATAGTGACTGTGTTTGGTGGCTGCATATGGGATGCATCCCCAGGTGAGGCAGTCTCTGGATGATCTTTTCTTCAATCCCTGCTCCTCTATTTGTCTCTGAATTTCCTCCCATGAGTGTTTTGTTCTCCCTTTTAAGAAGGACTGAGGCATCTACCTTCTGGCCTTCCTTCTTTTTGAGCTTTATAAGGTCTGTGGATCATTTCTTAGGTATTCTGAGCTTTGGGGGCTAGTATCTGCTTATCAGTGAATAAATATCATGTGTGTTCCTTTATGATTGGGGTACCTCACTTAGGATGATAGATTCTACTTCCATCCATTTGCCAAAGAATTTCATGAAGTCATTGTTTTTAATAACTGAGTAGTACTCCCTTGTGTAAATGTACCACACTTTCTGTATCCATTCCTCTGTTGAAGGACATCTGGGTTCTTTCCAGCTTCTGGCTATTATAAATAAGGCTGCTATAAACATGGTGGAGCATGTGTCCTTGTTATATGTTGGAACATCTTTTGGGTATATGCCCAGGAGTGGTATAGCTTTGTCCTCAGGTAGTACTATGCCCAATTTTCTGAGGAATCACCAGACTGATTTCCAGAGTAGTTGTACCAGCTTGCAATCCCACTAACAACTGAGGAGTGTTCCTCTTTCTCCACATCCTCACCAATATCTGCTATCATCTGAGTTTTTTAGCTTAGCCATTCTGACTGGTGTGAGGTGAAATCTTAGGGCTGTTTCGATTTTCATTTCCCTGATGACTAGGAATATTGAGCTTTTCTTTAGGTGTTTCTCGGCCATTCGGTATTTCTCGGTTGAGAACTCTATACCCCATTTTAAAATAGGATTATCTGATTCCCTGGAGTCTAACTTCTTGAGTTCTTTGTGTATATTTATTGGATATTAGTTGGGCATACATTCTGTTGGAAACAAACAAGTCACAAATCTGTCTGGATTCAGGAAGATGGTGAAATGCTGAGGCATTTACAAGTAGTTTGCAAGATGCCTTAGCACTTCTAAAGGACGCACCCAATAATGTTATGCTTTTTTTAAGTACAAAACTAAACACAAAAACAAATGACAAAAAAATTTTGAACAACTTTCTCTTGAATTTAAATACATTTTATTTTCACTTTGACCTAAAATTTTATGCTGAATTTCTCTTAATTTTGTGATCACACACACACACACACACACACACACACAAAATCACATACAACATTTAATCTCTAAAGTGGTTAGGAACACTTGATCTCTCTCTAGAGTCTCCAGTAAACGCCCCCCCCCCCATGGTCCATCTCCACAGAGCATGCTGCCTCACGAGTTCACCCCTGTTCAATGTCACATTCACGTCAATAAATCTCCTCAACATCATAGACCTCTGGTTACCTGCCATCCTAGCAACCGTAAGTGGCGGGGGAACACAGTGTGGGATGTGACATGTGCTGCTTCGTGGTGTGGCGTTCTCAGGAAAATCCACATTCCTTCAAGTGTGGCTTGTTCCCCTCACAGAAAGCAAAACAGCAGCAACAATCTAGCAATCTGTTGAGAACAGTTTCTGTGGGAAGGGAAAGGGGAAAAAAAAATGTATCAGTTAAGTCCTGTCAATCAAACAATAGGCCAGGGCTGGTAAGATCCATTCATTTAGGCTGCTTTCCATGCCAATGTCAACAGTACAGACAGAAGGAACAGATGTCTTTCCGTTAGGGGGCGGGGGTGCAAAATAAGCCCAAATATTCACAAAAGCCTCAGAGGCTAGACCTCACTAATAACCCTCACTCTTTCTTCCTTCATCCCCTAAAACACTTAAAAACTAAGGTCGCCAGCTGTTGTATGGCATCAAGAGTGAAGGAATTTATGGCAAGGGTCCTATTTAATTACAGCTCATGAAACTGATCCTGTGATATTGCAGACCTTATATATAAATATTATTTATATCCCCAACTTTCAGGAAGGCAAGGTCTATTTCACAGGCTTGCCAGAGGTCAGGGATCTGCCCCTGATGTTAAACATAAAAGGTGTTGTATAACATAGCTAAACAGATTACGGGCTGGTGTGCAGACATGGTTTTCTTCTCCACAGAACTCTAGCTCTCCTTCTGTGACAAAGAAGAAAAACTTCATTCAGTGCACATCTCCTCAGAGCCCTGAGTACCTCTCTAAGGAGCATACACTTAATTCAGAGGACCATGGGGAGCCATTGAAGGCTGACACCCAACGGCATAAGCTGAACTGTACCTTAGGGGGTTTAAAGATGGAATTAGTAAATGAGAAAAAATAATAAATATAAAGATTTGGCCCTTTGAAGGGACTAATACAGCAGTTCTCAACCTGTGGGTTGCTATCCCTTTGGGATGTTTTAAATAACTCTTTCATAGGATCACCTAAGACACAGGTCTTTACATTAGAATTCATAACACTGCTATACTTATGAAGTAGCAATGAAAATAATTTTGTGGTTGGAGGTCACCAAACATGAGAAACTGCATTAAGGGTTCACATTAGGATGACTGGGAACCACTGAACTAACAGAGTGGGTTCTATGCAGCTGGTCTTTGCTACTTTGTGGGTTCTTCTTTCTTCTACCCTTCCCCACACCCTTTCTACCTTCCAACCCCTGACACTGGGTAGTAGAGAAAAAAAAGTAGGGACTTGCTGCTGACTGGGGGCATTGTTTGGTCTTCTCCATCAGGATCTGTAATTTCTCCTTGTCGTTGTTTCTCTTTTACATGCAACTACGTAACAAACAGCGACCAACAGCAACCAGCCAGCAACCAACAATCCACTCCACACAATGAAGCACAAGACAAATCATAGTCAGCTACGTAGACCATCTGGAGCAACTCCACATTCCCACAACTGGATTGAAACAAAAGAACATTCCTACTTCTGAGCTTTTTTTTTTTTTTTTCTAATGAGCCCAATAGTAAGGTAAGACATGTGAATGGAGCATGAATAAAGATTCTAGAGGTGTTTAAAAGACAATAGAATATCACATACAAGACAGTTGAAGCCTAGAGGAAACCCATGAGTTTCTAGAGGAACACAAGTCTTCATATTTAATCCAAGAAGTAATAAGTATGTGGGGACAGAAAGAGTGACTGACTGTGTGAACCCAAGATAGGTTAGACAAGGATTGTTGGTAAAGGGTAGGAAAGAGGTCTGTGAGACTAGCACACTTCTGTAATTAATTGAATGAAAACACTTCTTTTGCACACAGGGAGATCAAGAGAAGGATGTAAATCTAGGGGAAAGGCCATGTATCAACCTGGAGCATCGCCAAGGTGCGCCTGGACAGAGATGTGCATCCAAGTGTATGGTGTAACATGACGGCAGCCATTGATGACACCTTGGGACTAATCAGGATGGCATTGGTACTATGAAACAAGAAAATAAGTTATATGTATTTCATTATGCATATCTTAACTTTAGACACTCCTGTTGTTTTATAACATATGATAGTTTAAAATCTTAGTAATATGAGTGGGTAATCAAAAATAACAAGTTGTGTATCCATACAGTAGAATAATGCTCAGATACGAAAAGGCAAGTTGCACCAACATACACAACGTAAGTGATCCTCAAAGATGCCATGTTGAATTAAAGAAGTGTAAGAACAAAGAGTGTATATTGTATGATTCCATTAATGAAAGAAAGGAAGGGAGGGAAGGAGAGAGAGAGAGAGAGAGAGAGAGAGAGAGAGAGAGAGAGAGAGAGAGAGAGAGAGAGAGAGAGGCAAATAGTCAGTGTGATAGAAAGCAGACCAGTAGTAGCCTGGGGTCCGAGGCAGACAGAGGGATGCGTTGCAGAGACGCAGGGAACGCTTTGGCCCATTGGAAACACTTGTATACCGACCATGAAAATGACTTCATAGCTATACGAATTCATTAAGTAGACTATAAAATACACACATTATGCCTAAAATACAGTTAATTTTTTTACAGGTCTGATAACAACAAAGGAAAGAGTTCTACAACTGCTGTGTCTCTCAGCTATGTTGTAGCAGAGTTAAAAAGAACACCCAAGTCACAGTGATTTACACCAACAGGGTCCGGTTTCTGGTTTATGTTCAGTGTTGGCCGCCAGTCAGCTATGGCTTCGCTCCATAGAAGCCCCTGGCTCCAATGTCCACCCCACACATTTCACGGACATGCTCTGAGGCTCCTACTGGAGCATCTTAGAATTAGCAGACAGCCAAGAATCATTAGAGACGTGATGAGCACAGTTAATGAGAAGAAACGAGGCCAACAAAAACAAGCAGAAGAGGGGTGCTGAAGAAAACAGATCTTAAAAAGAGGGGGAGGACTAGTGGAGCTGCTTTACTGAGCAGCTAGCCCACTCCAGAGGCTGCTTTGCTTCCGGGAGACGTTAATTTACACTCAGTGTGTGTTTAAACATACGGAAGGGGATCTGTACAGTGTAAGTTGAAGTTGAATTTGGTGATAAATACATAGATATTAAGTAACAATAATGATCTGTTAAAAGCAGGAATGTCTAAATAAACGTTTACATTGTCCTGATTGTTTAAACGAAGCACGAATGGATAAAATTACTAAAAAATATCCAGGGGCTAGAGGCTACAAATGGTATGTGTGTGTTTGGAGAGCAAAGTGAGAGTCGAACTTCACCTTCCAAGTATAAAAATAAATCTGACAAATGACACCTGAGGCTAAAAAGTGGTGTCCATATAAGTTTGAAATTAAGGACTGAGTTGCAAGAAGATAGGACCACTTGCCTCCGAGATAGGCTTGCGTCCAAGAGAGAAAAGCAAAAGTTAATTATTGTTCATATGGACCCTAGAGAAGAGAGAAGCTAACTCTGCCTGAGGACCTCCTCCTGTGTCAGCCTCACACCCTGCCCTCAAAAATGCTAAGACTATGGACACAACCGCCGCACCAGCCCTGCCGTGGGTGCTGGGAACACACACCACCGGTGCTCACACTTGCACAGCAGGTACATCAGCCACGGAGCCATCGCCCCCACCTGTGTGTGTATCTCTTCAATCTTTTCTTTTGGTTTCTCATTTCAACTTCCTTTGTGGTACTAAAGACCAACTTCAGGGCCTCGCACGTGCATCTAAGGAGCTTTGAGCTGAGTTTTAACTGAGCACATGGTCACTGGAGTCAATTTTCCAGTTTCTCTTTCTACTAATACGGACCAAGTTACCAAATTTACAGGGTCACAAAGTAGGTGTTGGCGACTTCTGGAGGCCCTTGCTCTCTTGTCCCTCTCGTACGTCTTCTCTGAGATGCAGGTGTTGATAATATGAACAGAAACATTCCTAAGAATTGCTTAAGCAACCAGATAGGAGGCGGGTTGTGTCTCTGTGCCCAAGGGAACAGAGCAGGCTGCCTGGGCCATTCAGCCATTCACACCTGCCTGAAACAGAAACAACCCTTGCTGTAGCCAAAAGACTGAGTAGCAACGAACCAATCATCGTTAAGTGATGCTTGTTAAGACAGCCACACCAGTGGCCTAAGGAGCCAGGACACCTGGCCAGAGTGTGCGGAGGTGCAGACAGAAGAGAGGCGTGGTGCTCGGGAACAAGCCGTGGGTGTTGAGGAAATATCAGCAGAAGCTGAGCAAAAGATGTAGTTCATGGAGCCATACGATGCAATTTCGTTTATATCTTCTTAAAAATTGAGGACCATCAGCTCCTGTGTACAAATGGTGGCAACTCTGCCATTATAACCATGAGAAAGCAAACTGTAATCTAACCCATGTGCTTAAAGGAAATTCGCCTTACCCAAAGAAGGTGCACAAACCGTCTGCTATAACCAGCAACCGTACTCGCTTATCTCCAGGAATGTGCCGGGCGAGCCTAGGTTGCTTTTCCTACAACATTGAAACTGGTTTTTTCTCCATTCAAAAACTATGGCCTCGGGGACTTTAGAAATAGTTTATTTAGTATAGCATAGAAAGATTTTTTTGTTTGTTTTTTTTTTTTTTTTTTTTTTTTTTTTTCCTGCAGGGACTTGGGAACTAATTCCTTACTTAGTACAGCATTTAAAATAGGCATTTCTAATGATAAAATTATATTTTCACTATTTTTTAAATTGCTTAGGAAAATGTCATCACTTTATTAAGCAACATTTCTAAATATTATATGGCACTGAGTAAAAATTTAACTAAGACTAATAAACCAATTGGAAAAAAAATAAGTGTTTTTAAACCCGTGGAAAGTAGTTTGCCAGTAGAAAAACTCGCTGGATGTCATGGGGGGGAAGGGGTGGTTCACTTTCTCGAATGCATATAGGAATACATTCTAGATAAGCTAGAAATGTGTTACATTTTAAAGGAAAGTTTTAAAAACGACAATTCTCATCTCAGTAAGGAACATTGCATGAACTTATTGAAAAACTATCACCAAGACAGATGAGGGCAGCTAAGAAAGAAATGGAAAACTGTTCACCAGATGGAAAGAAAACAAGAGAAGCTGGAATGATTTGCATTGCACAAGAATAAAAATCTTAATATTTCTCAAAAATATGTATAAATCAAGGCTTTCTTCAAGTTATAAAGGGTAGACCACAGCCGAGACAATGTAACAGTCAAAGTGCTCAGAATTACATAGATTTCCTGACATTAAAAACGGAAACCCAAGCAAAGATGACCTCACTCACGCTGTCACACAGGCACAAGTTTTGAGTTGCGGGTACCACCAGCGTGACATAGTCGACTGCTTAGGTGACAACCTGCACTAATCTGCCTTCTGACAAAATGACTCATTTTGATCAATAGACACCCGGGGGAACATTAAAATGAAAAAAACACCTTACATAAAGATGTTTCTAGAATTTTGTATGTGCTATGTGGATGAGGGAGAGAGACGTGTGTGAGCGACCCTCATGTGTGTGATGTGAGCCATGGCAGTCGTGGGTACACCCTGAAAGGGCACGTGTGCGGAACTGAGGTTCCTGCTTTTGCTGTGGGCCTAAAGGATCAAATGCCAGTGGCCAGGATTGCACTTTGATCTACCAGGCCGTCTCATCAGCCTGCTTCTACAATTCCTGCTGTAAGAAAATTTTCCGTAAAGAAATCTAATTGTGTTGGGAAGTGGGTATGTGATTTGGGTGTAACGCTATTGTTGTACAGTGTTATGCAAATGACGTTAATATGTACACAACTGTGTGCAAAGATGTTTAAACATCGGACATGTGAAACAGAACGCCAATTATTACGCTTAGTGATTGGATTTCTATTAAACTGTAAGTCTCCTCCTTGAAAAGAATCACAAAATCTGCAAAATGAATTGGCGTTTGAAACGTTGTTGTTCCATAAAACATTAGATTGAACCATAAAAGTTAAGAGATGAATCAGTCAAGTGAGAGAAATTATTTTTCCAGCTTATAATCATCTCTAAACCAAGTCATAATTTCAACAAGTACTATTTATTAACAGTCTGATGTGGGCTGGCAATTCTGCTGGCTTGAGAAATACAAGAGCCACATATTGCAGCCTTCCAAGCAAGTTCGAGGCCGTCAGCGCTCACTTTACAGATAGAAATGGAAGCTCGGGAAGATTAAATCATTTGGCAAGCTACCACACACTTGCTGTTGGATAAAGCCTAAATTAGAATCAACTTCTGCTTCCAGGTTATTTCATTGAAAAGCATTTCTTCATGAGAATCCACATAGCACATTCTCATGGAGGAAGACATAGAAAAGCACTAATACTATCCAAGAAAAAAAAAAAAAATGAAATTCCACAGTCCAAAGACGATCACTTGATATTTTCCCAAATAGCCTTCCAATCTTTCCCTAGCATGCTTTCTCTCTCATAGTTAAATTCATAGTCCATGTATAATTTCATATCCTGCATTTTATTTAACATTACATCATACTCGTAAGTCTTAATGACAGCATAATACACTATTACATGGATATTCTGTTGCTTACTTAACCATTTAATATACATTCGGACACTGCCAGTTCTTCACTGTTAGAAAAAGTGCCACAGTAAAATCCTCAGCCTACAAACCATGCTTGGCAAGAAAGTTACCTAAAAGATGAAGCATCTGGATAAAAGGTGTGGGAACCTCAGAGTTGTAGTAAATTTCTTCCCAGGAAGGTTGTATCACTTCACACCAGCAGTGCCCGGGAGCATTTGTCTCAAGCACAGCCTTACCAGGACATTACTGCCTTTTGATCCTTGCTAATGGACAGATGAAATATTGGGCATTCTGGTCTAATTCAGTCTTACAGATGACAGTTTCGAAGGTTTGTTTTTTAATTCAATTTTCTTCAGAGGACCTCCTAAGTACTCTAAATTCATTTGGTTCCAGACACATCATCATAAAGCAATCGTAAGCCCTCAGCTTTTTCTCACATGCTCCCTCCCCAAAGACTGCAGTCTTTGCTTCATTTAGTCACTGGCCCTGCTTACAAAGACAGAGTGCATGGAAAGCATTTTGACAAAAAAAAAAAAAAAAGTAGCAATTTGTTTGCAAAATGTTCATAGCCTTTGAGCCAGTACAGGCTGTCCTGAAGGACTGTCTCTGCAGACCAGCTACATTGAATTTAGTTTCTAAAAAAACAGTGAAGAAAATGAATCAAAAGAAGTAGCCGTGACCTTTTGTGTTTCTTTGTTTCTCTCATCTCATTTCACAAGAGTCAAACATCTTCCCAAGAACAGCTGTACTAAAAAAAAAAAAAAAAAAAAAAAAAAAAAAAAAAAAAAACCCGGCAGAAAGAAGCAGGTGGTACCACCTGTGGCTAATCAATTATAAGCTCTCTAAGTAAATTCTCCACTGACACCCGGTTATTCTGAGCTTTTTTGCAAGAAGCCTTAGGAAGATTCAAGTTGAGAATTTTTCATATAGGTCATATAGATGGTAGGTGGGTGGGTGGATGGATGGCTGGATGGATGGATGAATAGATGGATGGATAGATGAATAGATGGGTGGGTAGGTGGGTGGGTGGATGGATGGATGGATAGATTGATGTGTGGGTGGATAAGTGGATGGATAGATTTATGGATGAATGGATAGATAGATGGATAGATGGATGGATGGATGGATAGATGGATGGATGAATGGATGGATGGATGGATGGATGGATGGATGGATGGATGGATGGATGAATAAATGGATTCTAAAATAGTAGTTATCAGTCATCTTGCTCTAATTTAATCTGCTGTGAACCAGGTGGCTTACTAAGAAATGGTCATGTCAGCTACCTGCAGTGAATGGCAGGGTCACTGGTATGGTTCGAAGGTGAAATGTCCCTCATAGCCCCTGGGTTTGAATACTTTGTCCCCATATGATGCCTCCAATTTGGGAATTTGTGAAAACTTTAGGATGTTGGACCTAGACAGAAGAAGTGGGTCCTTTGGGGTGAGGTGGCTTGAGGGTTATAACCCAACCTGCCATGTGCAACTCTCTGCTTCCAGGTCTGTGCCACATCAGAGAAGAAGGAACTGCAAGTGCACTTCTGCTATCACAGACTGCCCAAGCTTTCTGCCATACAACAAGTATCTGCTGGAGAGAGGGGAAAAAATAATACAAATGAAATCTCCCTGCCCATTTCCGATCCTGCGACTCTACCAAACGTTGTTTTACATTTGTGTGTATGAAGAGGAAAAATGGCTATGTCAGGGACCACCACCTGCACCTTACACTACTACAAACAAACAGCCTTCCAAATGAGCAAATGTTAAAGCATGGACTAGTACTAACAAGTGGATCAGGTCCTTCCCGTGTGGTCAGTTCTGAAAAGGAGGAAGAAGTGGAGGGGTTGGGGTGTAGCTCGGCTGTAGAGTGCTTGTCTACCAATGACAAGGCCCTGGGTTCAATCCTCAGTACCATACAATATGCAAGGGATGGAAAGAAAGGAGGGAGGGGGAGATGGAGAGGGAAAAAAAACAAGGGAGGAAAGGGGGAGGGAGAGAGAGGTAAATAAGCTTTCCTTCCATGCCTAAGACTCTTATAGTGCTAAAATATAAAGGGAGGACAGACAACACGAAGGAACAAATACACAAGCAAGAAGATGCAGACTTCTGATGCAGAGTGAAATAAGGAAAATCAACAGAACAGTGGAACATCCAGGGGCTGTCCATGTCTAACTCTTCCAATGAACCCCGGATCTCCAACTATCAGCCCAGCATCCTCCAGAACCTTTCTGTTCCAGCCAAAACCTAATTCACTTCCAGTCCCCTCTCAGCTGCTCTGCCTTTCCTCTCCCATGCCTGTCACCTTTAACGCATCAGTGCTGTCTCATTTGTTTTTTGCTATCAGCCTCCCACGCAGAAGTACATTCCACAGGCATTGGCTTCTGGGGTTTGATGTATTGATCTATCTCAAGAGCCTGGAACCATAGTGGCAGAACAGAAAGACCTGTGTCTGGGATGACATGGTCAGCCATGGGCTTCCCCTCCTGGAGCCACATGGCCTTCTTGTGTGTCTGGTAAATTGGGGATGACACCCTTTCTGAGTGGATTGATATGGAAAGCTAGACACTCTGTGCCCACCCCTGCCAACACACACACACATAACACACACACACTGCCAAGGCCTGGCTCCTGTGTGGTTATAGAAGTAAGAATTGAGACTGTATGTGTGATCAAGGTTGACACTCAGCAACGGGTTATCCTGGATGGCTTAGGGAAGCCAGCTGCAATTGTGAGGACCTTCTGCAGTATCAGAAGAAGTCAAAAGACAAGCCCAGCAGTGTGCAGAGGATTTGGCTGGCCACTGAAGGAGGAGTCCGTGAGTGAAGAGTTTGGGCGTTTTCTGGAAACTAGAAAAAGTGAGGGAGCCCTGCCTGGGCAGATACAGTTTCACTGTGAAGGTAAGATAGCTCTAAAAACCAAAAATGATGACGTCCATGAAAAGGTAAGTCAAGGGCCAGTGAGATGGCTCAGCAGGTGGATGTGCTAGCTGTGCAAGCCTCAAGACCTGAGTTCAATACCAGGGACTGCACTGTCATCTGACTTCTACACATGTGCCGTGGCATGCATACCCCCAACACATACACACAAATAAATGTGATAAAGAAAAATGATAAAATTTCAAAAGACATTTTAGCAAATCATCCAGCAATTCCACTACTTATAGTATTCAAAGGCGATGAAGTCCTGCCTAAGACTGTACCACCCTGAACACACCTGAAGCTAAGCAGGGTCTGGCATGCTTGGTACTTGGATGGAAATGAGGCTCTACATCAGAGACACCTGCACTCCCAATCTCGCTGCAGCACTGCTTACAACAGCCAGGATGTAAAGCCCATCCTGATGTTTGTATAGGAATAGAAACCCTGACTAAGACAGGGGAGTCACCCCAATATGAGGAACTGTGTTAAAGATTCACAGAATTAGAAAGGTTGAGAACCACTGCATTAAGAAAAACAAAGCAGGTGACTTCACAAACTTGTGTGCAATCTAAAAGAGCCCATTCCAGGATCCTGATATGGATGCCTCCTCAGGGCTCTGCCAGCGTCATACTGATACAAATGAGGATGCTTGGGACTGAGCACATGGACCCCAATGAAGCAGCTAGAGAAAGGACTGAAGGAGCTGAAAGGGTCTACAACCCCATGGGAAGAACAACAATATCAACCAATCAAACCCTCCAGAGCTCCCAGGGACTAAAACACCAACCAATGAGCACACATGGAGAGACCCATGGCTCCAGTTGCACATGTAGCCGAGAACAGCATTGTCTGGCATTAGTGGGAGGAGAGGCCTTTGGTCTAGTGAAGGCATGTTTTCCCAGTGTAGGGGAATGTCAAGGTGCTGAGATGGAGAGGGTGGTTGGGAGAGGGAGCACCTTCGTGGAAGCAAGGGGAGGGGGAGGAGGGCATAGGAGGGGGGAAGGAAAGAAGAGTAAGATGGGGGCCAGTGGGCTAAGGTTGAGAAGAAGGGGTGGGAGACTTAATCAAATGGCTCAAAACCACTACTGTATGCGGCAGAGAGATATCTAAGTAAACATGAAGATTAGGAAGAAGTGACTGCCGGGTTAAGAAGGGTCAGGGGTCAAGTGGGGAAACGGAGAATGAGCTAGCTTTCCTTGGTGGTGAAGGTGCTCTAAAATCTGTCATGGCGTGTACAGTGCATAGCTCATGAGAACACACAAGACAAACTGAATTGTGTGATCCAGGTGAATTCTGACATGTGAGCTCTCTCATTAAAGCTACGTGTTTGGTTTTGTAGCTTGGTTTTGTTCTGTTTTGTCTTGTTTTTAAGATCACAGAACACAAGGGGAATTTTCTACCACTGCAGCTCCTGGAAGGTTCTCAGCTTACTCTCCTGCATCCTGCTTCTAACCTACAGAACTGTGAGGGAGTGAGTCTGCAGTGTCTGCAGCCAGGAAGCTCGTGTTTCTGTGTGTTCTTGTCCACTAGTCAACAACTAATACAGGAGGCTGCTCACTTTACTCATTCAAATCTCAATCGAGAGTGAGGGTGTGCCACTATAATCTAAACAGCAGGGGGGGGCTGTAAAACATTAGAAATAACACACTTATTTGTGACATTTGTGACCAAGACTATCCTATAACATATCTCATAGATGGCCATAACTTAACTTCAACAAGTACAGAGTCAATAACAACTCAATCCCATATGCGGAGCAACTTCCTGCAGTATGGAGAACCCAATCCCAAGGTTTGCCTGGAGTGTGGGAGGGAAATGAAAATAGAGAAAAGGCCTGTTGCCGTTTTCAACGAAGTTTATGATGAAGCCAGACAAACAAATGCCACCGAAATTAAGGACCTAATGAGCTGATTTATAGGAGAGCTGTTTCTTGGCAGTATCTCAAGATGTCCTTGTGCCAAGTGGCTCTATACCTCCAGGGAGGAAGGAAATGGAAAACCTGGTATTTCACCACCCTTCCTCTCCGCAGTGAAGCATCCTTATCCCTAAGTGTGATGAGAGTTTCTCCCCAAGGCAGGCTAGAAAAATAGAGAACAAAGGTGTACTTTAGAGAACTCAGAAAATATCTGACATATTTATAATTGAAAAATACAGGGAAATTTGCCTATCAAGTCCTGAAGATTGTGTGTGTGAGTATGTGTGTGTGTGTGTGTGTGTGTTTGTATGTGTGTATGTGTCTATGTATGTGTATGTGTGTATGTTTGTGTGTGTATGTTTGTGTATGTATGTGTATTAATGGGGGGAGGGCTCATTTAAAGAAACTATCTTCAGTGCATTTCTTGTTACACAAGAAATAAAAAGGGCTCTATGCTGGGCTGAGCTTGGGGAATTTGCCTTGGGTATTGAAATGGGAGCAATAAGACCTGCAAGAGGTAGAGTTAAATGCACAGGAGCCCTAAGGGAATTAACGTTGAACATGTACAAAGGAATGCAAGAAGAAAGATGTAAATTTGAAGGTTCCAACCTGAGAAAGGAATTCCATTTCCTGAGATCACTGGAGCAATGCAGAGTCCTGGCATGTGACGCTATCAGCCTGGGGAAGGCCCAGAGGCCAGAGGTTGTTCTGGTTACTAGGAAGGGACTCCAAGTACCAGAACAATTTCCTGCACCTTGAAGAATAGGGAAAGATTACAGCTCATTTCTCTTGGTTTAAGATATACATGGGAAGAGAGTCGACCTCAAGTAAAAGATCAGGAAGTCTGTCGGAAAGCACGGGTGAGCTGTATTTAGCTGATTTTCTCCGGTGCATTGAGAGAATGTTCAGACAAAAGACATATGAACCATTTAGAGAGAAAGTTGAACATGCTGACCAATGCAGACATTTCGGGGGGGGGGCGGGCAGTGAGAAACTTTGGGGTATCACATACAAGATGACAGTTACACAAAGCAGATGTGGTGAGGTCAAGGCACCTGGAATCGGGTTCCCATGTGGCTTTTCTCTGAGAGGTGAGGCCAGGGAACATTAGGAATATGAATATTGATTGGTGGGAAAGCTGAAGACCCAGCACAGGCAGGGCATCTAATCGAGTCAAAGACCCGTCTACCCCAGCTCTTTATTCCCAACCGCTCCACCACAGAAGAAACCACAACTCCCATCCAGTTAACGACTTCTTCACTTTTGTCAAGAAAAATGGTCCTGCTCCATTCCGAGTCTTGAACTCTCCGTAGCTTCCATTGATCGATATCTATTATCTCGCCTTCTTCAGCATCCAGGGTACGTCCGGCTCCGTTTGCTCATTCATTCAGTCCATACCGACATCCCCGGAGTGTTGGGTGCTAAGGAAGATGAATAAGATGCACTCTGACTAGTCTGAATGTTGAGCACTCTCCTGGGGGAAACTGAGCCAGAAAGGTTGTCTCTGTGTTCTTTGATTCATCTTTTCCACATTTTCTCAGCTGCCATCCTAGGTAAGACTCTCTTCCAAATGCCCCATGACTTTATCAGCCATATAACGTGAGGCCAGTGGCCCGTTCCACTCCTTGTAGACAGTGGGAATCTGACCGCAGCACACTCCCATCTCTCACTATTCCACAGGGCCAGCTGTGCCTTTCTCTTGCTCAGCAGAATAAAAGCATGCCTCAGTTTCCCCTACCAAAAGATGTACCCCTGCCACTGACCAATGGTTAGGATCTGTGTTCATCATTCAGGAGACATAAAGAGCAGCCTTTGGCCGATCCTAATTAATTCCTTATCAATTCCAGCACCTATGATATATTGCAGACACAGACTAGTGTATGCTTTCAGTCTCTAAGTCATGTGCTACTCTTAAGGGTGGCCCCACACTCAGGTCCTCTCTGGCTCTTGGATGGGAGTTGTAGGCTTTTCTTTGTATGTTGAAGCCCTTCACAGACTTTACATTGCCCACAGTGACGGAGCAAGTCCAGGTTCAAATATCACCACAAACTTACTGTTTCTCTTGCCTTCAACCAAGAAGTGATTAGATTAACTCTGGTGGGACTGGATCAAGCGGGATGCCCCCGAACCAGTCTCAGCAGTTGAGCAAGAGAGACTTGACTGGCCAGACTAACACATGAGTGAGCATCCATCCTGAGCTGAAAAGACTGTCATTTAAGGTGACACTGAGTTCTGGAGACAAAGTCCCACGTGTTCACTTCTGAGGGCCAGGTGAAGGCTGCTCTGAGACAGACTGTAGCGAGAGAATTCTAAGACTTCAAGCAGCTTTGAGGGGCGCACTGTTTCGCTCTGACCCACGTTCACTGGGTGTAGGTTTAACTGGGTTGCTGGCTCTGTGTCTGTGATTCAGTTTCTCTGACCATGAAACGGAAATACTTACCCATCTCAAGCAAGTCAAGAAGTTGCACTTGGCTCTTCAGACGTGTTCAGTGTGGGTTCTCTGTGGTAGAAACAGCAAGGAAGGAACATGTATGGAACTGGAGCAGACGTGATGGCCCACGTCACTAAACTCTTACATGTGCAGACCTGTGAGTAGAAGCAACGGCATGATGTGCTTCCAAAAGCCCTGAGATGGGAACACAGGGTCATACAAGAAAAGGATGAAAAGGGAAAGGGAGAAGGGAGGAGAGGGGAAAGGAGAGAGGAAGGGAGAAAAGAGGGGAGGAGAAGGGGAGAAGAAATAAGAAAAGAGAATGGATACGTAATTAAAAGAAAAAAAAATCAGTGTTGGGATTAATGCAAGGACCTTGCTAGTCAAGTGTTCTTTCACTGAGTCCTATCCCTGGCTCCTAAATTAAAATAATAATAATAATAATAATAATAATAATAATAATAAAGGCAGGATGGCTATTCACTCCTCCGGTTCTGCCCACCTTTTCCAGCGTAGGCCTTCTGTGAGCACACAGTATGCATTTCATTAAGCCAGTGAAGGCTAGAGCTAGCTAATTGCATACCTGGTAACAACATTCATTACAGCAACCCCTTGATCAGATCCTTAGCTTGAGTGATCCCCTTGGCTGGTGACCTGACCAGCATCCGAAAACACTCACATGTCTAGCTAGGTTGATGGAGGGCAGGAAGTGTAACCTTTGACCAGGCGAGTGGTGACAGTGTGGCCCTTTCTGCGAGGAGGAACCAAAGGAATTAAAATTGAGTCAGTCACCAAGTAGATTGCATTTAGGGCCACCTATAAATCTCTCTGAAAGACTCACCAAAATGTTTACTTTTCTTAGTAATTTAAAACAAATGGGGAAAGGTTTGGGCCAAACCTTGCAAAAACAAATTTGGTTCCCTTTTCTCCTTTTCCATCACAGGGCAAGGTGTTCCTTCTGCAGGGTTTGTGCCTCCCCCTTAATGGTGCCACAAACCACAGCTGCATTTTCTGACAATTAAGACTACTCCTGTCCCTTCGGCCTTATTAGGCTGCAATTGTTCTGTGATGGACACATGGGGGTGACATCGAATTCTCACATGCTAAATAAAGCTGAGATGACGAAAATTTTACTTCATGCATTTACTTGAAATCTCTTTGTTTTCCACTTCCCCCTTAATAGCATTCAGATTGTGTTTTGCAATGCCACCAAGAGTCAGCCTGGGACATAAGGGCCCTGGTTCTGTGGTTGCTCCTGTTTATAGTTACAATGTTTATCCTTAGGGTGGGGTGAAGCTTGGGTAGAGGCGCTCCTAGGAATTAGATGAAGTCCAAGCAAATGGGAGCCCAAAGCAGCCAGAGTCGGGTTCCCAGCTTAGTCCTTTATTGTCAAGTTTGGCTACTGGAGTGTAAAGATTCAGGTCCTGTCATTAATTCTTGCTGGCTGTTCTTGCTCAGATGTCTCTGAATTGACCAGGGCTACTTAAGGACCTACACAAAGTAAATGCAGCTCTGTTGATGCTTCCGACTCTGACACCACATCCAGCTCTCCTTCTTGAGCAAGGTATTGATCTGAAAATTAGCTTCCTGACTTCTAAGTAATTGTCAATTTTTTTAAATGGAATTCCTGTCTACTGACTATATACTCCTTTTTCTGTTTTTCTATTGCTCTAAGCGAGGTGCATCCTGGGTCCCCAGAGTGATTCTTGTTTTCTTAGTGTAAAAGGATAGAAGAGAACAAATGATGCTCTGATTGGTCCCCAGGAACTTTCTCTATGGATAATTCATCAATATTCATTCTCTGTTCTATGGCAACCCTGGACTTTATTTTCAACACAGCATTTAGCATTTTGGTCTAATTTTAAGAGAAATTATTTTGTTTCACATAGCAAAAATTTTCAGTCTGTGGTTTCCATTTATTTTATTTAAACCATCCATCCAGTATTGCTGGCATTTACCCCGTAGGCACTACTGGGAAACACAGTGTACTTGCCTTGAAGTTCTGCCTAATGAGCTGAACTTTAAATACATGGTCAGGAATGAGTTAGACATGCTGTGTGAATCTACAAATTGTTGGTGACAGAGAAGGGAAACTCCTGATATATATATATACGGTTATTTGTTAATAATATTATTTATTATTATGTCTAGGAAGATCAAACTTTCTTCATAATTGGGAACTTATTTTCTTCCCCTAAAGGTTTTTGAAAAGTAACAGAAAATCACTAGAAAGTGAACAATAATCTCCGGTGAGGATATTATAGAGCCAGGAAAATGAGGCCCTTATCTCTGGCTCCTTATCTTCTCCTAGCCCTACTCCTAGGCCTATTAAATTCCCACTAGATACCCTAGACTGCTATGTCATGCCGGTCCAAAATGTTCCTAAGGAGGAGTCAAGGCACCAGCTCTGAAGCTGAAGAAGACAAGCTTGACTATGCACTGGTGTGGGAGAGAGAGGGTGGCCCAAGGCCCAGGGCCTCTCGTTCACAGTTTCGCTTACGGGCCTCATATACCGGGTGTTCGGTAGTGAAGAGGAAAGTTGGGCCCCCGCACATCCAGAGCCTCCAGCCCCGAGACTGATGGGGATGACATCATTAGAAGCGATGGAACTGCAAACGGTGCGAATGCTTCCGCTTCGGGAGCCTCTTATGTATAGAGAGAAGGTGTGAGCCAAGGTGGAGAGGGTGAAAGTAGAGACACCTTCCTCCAGGAGGCTCCGCCCACCATCCCCTCCCAGGATTCCTCTAAGTCACACCAGGATCCACGCTCTGTGCCTCAGTGTGCAAAGCTCTGGTTTCCTCTGTTCGGCACGGCTGAGGAGCTGACTCTACTGATTACAAGTCTTTCTCTTCCACGTTCCTTCTAACGGACTCCTTGTCATAGTGTTTCTTCCGTCGACAGCTGTTTTCGAAAGTAAGGCGGCGTGATTTCTGAAGCAGGACAATGGTGGCTGGGGTGCCAGCTCTGAGCCATCAATGGGGTTGCTCATGATGAGACAGAGCAGAAGGAAATGCTCATACATGAACGTCGCCACGCTTCTTCCTCCGCTCTGCGCTAACCTTCCAACCCCAGGAGATATCGGCAAACTTTTGAAAAGGGAGAGAGCGGTACCCAATTTTCAAATTTAATAACTCTCCTACTTCAAGGCCATTCCCTCCCAACACACACATTTCTACCAGGATAAAAACATGCTCTTTTGGGAGGTTGAGTGGGCATAGGATCTCCTTGTGTAGACACAACCCAGCCTTGAAAGCATGACCCCGGCTCAGCCACCTGAGCGTTAGGATTATCTGAGTACAGTCACCACATCTGGCCATACTGCATGCGTTTAAAAAAAAAACAAAACAAAACAAAAAACAAAACAGAAATGTATTCCTTTAACTTGAAAACTCATATGATAAATACAGATATCATCACCCACATTTGTGTTTAATTTTCTCCTAAACTTCTGTTTTAAAACCAGGGACATTAATTCCTAACCCAGAAAGACTGTTTTGGAAAAGAATTGCTGGCCTTCCGGAAGTGAGGCACATCTTGACCCTTGGGGTACCTCTGAACACTTCCTGCTTCCTGCTGAGGTCCGGAAAGAGCAAACTCCAGACGCTTCACCCCTTTAGCTTTGCTCCCCACTGACTTCTATATTCCGCTCCTTGTTTTACTAATAGCTTTGCAAAAATGAAGTTCTCAGATAAAGAATCAAGATCTAGAATTATCCAAACTCCAGTAACACTGAAGACAAGAGAACCTGCAGGCTCCTAGCTCCCCGGGGTTGACAAATGGCACTTTTATCCCCACCTTGAGCTTCTGATATAAGAATAATGTAATCCGACACTTCCAGATGTACTACTGTCCCTGCTTCTTTTATTTGTAGGAAAAGATACATCTAGCCACATATGATTTTGTTTTGTTTTGTGAGGTTTGGAAAGGAAATGGATCTGTAGGCGCACAAATACATTATTTTCCGTGTAGTGTAGTCAGTGGAGTCTGATAAACGCTCTCTGAAGCAGCATGGTTATCTCCATTAACTAACTTTAAAGGTTAGGGTAGTTTGGAAGTCTGTTTTTAGTTGTTGAAAAGAAATAACAGATGCAGTAAATAAAATGTTACAACAATATACAGAGGAAAAAAACCACACCCGTGTCTCTCTTCCCTCCCCTGAGCACTTTCTCCATTTTCTGTGTAGTTTTTGTCTCATTTTTACAGAGCATTCCATTTAAATGACACCGCAGGCTTGGCTTTCTCAGGCCTGTAAAACAGTACCCAGTTTTCTCGGGAACTAACTAATTTCGCCTGTTCACGAGGAACTTATGTGGTTTAGTTTCCTCTAGTGACCTAAACCATGGATGATTTCTGTTTTGCTAATTTCTATCTTTTGATGAGTCAACAATACCTTAAAAATAGCACCTTGAAAAACATATCAGAGCCCAGAAACTATCTATCTATCTATCTATCTATCTATCTATCTATCTATCTATCTATCTATCTATCTATTTATTTAGTCTGTGGAGACAGGAGCAGATAGTCCTAGAGTTATGGGATAATATGAAACTCCAAGTGTGGATTTTGAGAGCTGAGGACTCGGGACCTCTGGAAGAACAGTATATACACTCTTAACCACTGAGCCATTTCTCCAGCCCTTTCCTGTCTTTTAAAACCTGCTCTTTATCTCCCCAGAGCTGAGCCATAGGTTCTGAGATTGTGAATCTCAGGGTCCTTGTGTGCCGGACGGACAAGACCACCACGTTTACGCAGCTCCTACTTAGGAGTCCACGCTGAGGACTGAAGCGGGGTTTACTGTGGTAACTACCAGGGATCGCTCAACTTGGCTCTCTGGGGTAGGGTGGGAGCCTCTTTGCTGCCTGGTTCTTCCAGCCATAGAGTCAATTCTCAGCCAACTGGAGTCATGAAGGAAGGATTGGCTTGGCAGGATTAGGGCAGTCACTAAACCACAGGACAGGCTTTTATCCCAGCCCGTGTTATGGTTCTGAGGGGGCCCTGGGGAATGATCTGAGAAGGTGGGAAGCAGGGGCCACGGAGCTCTGTGTCTCTTGGAGAGTTTCAGTTTCCACGAACACCAGCTGAAGTGGTGATTCTGATGGTGGTGTTTCCCAGCTGTTGACGAGGAAACCTTTCCAGCAGGACAGGCCTGCATACAGCGCTGGTGAGTCACGGCTGAGCCGAACTGCCTTTGAACTGAGAGCCGGTGCTCCCTACGAGAAAAGGTCCATATCCCTTTACAAATCCCCCGGGCCTCGCCTTCTATTTGATACGCTCGCTCCGCGTTTCACACCATTTCCCATACGTTAAGCCCCTGCTTCAAGGACCCTCTGAGACCGGGGAAGAAAACCGGCCCTGGGTATATTCTGTCTACCATGGTTGCAATCTGCTTTCCGGTGCACAGTTCAAGGGCTCCATTGCAGGCAGGCGTGTTGGTTAAGGACTCCGGGCTTTTTCTTTCCCCGGGGGAAATCCATCTGCCGGAAGTAATGTGCTAGAAAACACTGACACAGCAGTGCAGACATTTCTTTGTGAAAACAGGAACAGAGCAGCCAACAGGGTTTCAGATCCATGCAGATGGATCTTCTGGACAATCGAGCATTTGTCCCAAATGTTGCACAAAGAACGGTCTATGCGCATGACATGGTTCCTGCAGCGTTAGTTCGGTACAGAACTCACTGAGGGGAAACCATCTTACTTCATGAGTAATCTTCTCTTCGGTGCATGTTCTTTGATAACTGTAATCATGTGCTTACGATGTATACAGCCTCCTCAGTCCTTCGTTTGACGATGTATGGTCATATGTGTCTATCAAATTGTATATATGCTCATTAAATATATCATCTGACGGAATAAAAGCTTCTAGAATACTTCAGAAATTTGTGTTTAGTTTTTGTTTTTGTTTTTGTTTTTTTAATTAGGCCTCTCCTTTTTGTCATACATCCTAACATTAAGAACTAAAACGTACCAAAACCTATCAAATTTGACATAACTAGAAATTCTGGAATATGTCAGAATTGCGGTTTAGGGACCGGGGTTCGAGATTTTTCCCTCCACTCATTAGCCCACGCCCGTCCTCCAGAGTGTTCGAATTTTCTTGATAAACTATCCATGCTTTTATTTAAAAAAATTTTTTTTTCAAAAATAATGGCAGATCTGTGTTTTTCTCTTTGTATTAGGGTTGTTATTTTACCACTTCCTGGTGGATATGGGATCCAAGTTCATTGAAATCATTTATATCTAGCAGAGTTGGCTGTTGCTTTCTGCTCTGCAGCAGAACGCTTTAGTAGTGGCATGTTTTAGAACAGACAAAAATATTCATGGCACCAAAAATCCCTTCTTTTCCCTCATACAGATAGTTCTCCAAAGGAAGATTGCTGTCTTTTGTAGATTTATTTTAAGTCGATATGTGATTGGACATTGCAGAGGTAGGCGGGGAAAAGGTAGGAAAATGAAAGAGGAACAGAGATTGAGAGAGAAATCAAGATGGAACCGGAAAAAGCAGACCTGGATCCTTGTGGCATTAGGTAGAATTCAATACTTTAAGGGATTTCGTAGGTCTTTTATCTCTTATAGAAAGGCATATCCTTGTCTATTGGATGCAAGCTTATTGTGGAGAGGGTTTGTGGATTGAGAATTTAACATCATATAAACCTGCATGAAAAGCATTTTGGGCTATGGAGTGATGTTTGTGACGGCAGCGGAGGAAAGAAAACTCCTGGGTGGTAATTCCACCAGGGCGGGCGGACTGAACCGCCTGGGAAGGGAATCTCGTGGAGAGTGTAGTTCGTGGACCCAGCGACAGAGTCTGTGTGTTCGGCTCCGCACTAGAGCAGCATCCGCGGACTGAGACCTCGGGAGCCGATAGAGATAAGTCAAATTCATTTTAATAATTACTGCAACGGTCTTTGTCTGCCTGCTGCCCCACAGGATGTAGTTAGGAAAACTTTGTGCAAATATTTTTAATGTTCCTTTAAGTTTGAAGGAAGAAGGTGGCTGGAGATATGGCTCAGAAGTTAAGAGCACTGACTGTTCATCCAAAGGACCTGGTTCAAGCCTCAGCACCCACATGGCAGCTCACGACTATACGTAATTCCAATTCCAGTGAATCTGACACTCTCACACAGACATACATGGAGGTAGAACACAGCACCAGTGTAAAATAAGATTTAAAAAAAGATTGGAGGAAGAAGTGTAAAGGCTTAGAATGACTTATTTTCAAATAAGATGCCAAGTACAATAATATATGCATTTAATGGAATATTAAAATTGATCGTTCCAAATAGAAAGAAAACCTCCAAAACACCCTTCTCCTGAAGAATGTGAGTTGTGGCTCCTCACTGACGGCCCCGAGCAACAGCGGCATTTTCCTTAGAGGCCTTTATAACCCCTGGACCATTTCTTTTCATCATTCCTGCATTTCCTGCAAACATAATTTTTCTTTTCTCTTTTTAATTTTGCTCACCAAATATCTAAAATGCAAATGCCCTTTAAGATGGACCCTTTCAGCCTAATATGACCTCGCTACCCAAGTCCCAGGCTGAGGGTTGAGGCGGGGCTTCTGTCCATTACCCAGGATGCTCTGCTAATCTTTATTCTCATCCACTGCACGGAAAGGAGAAGGTTAAACATTACGTTGCTCGATATACTTGTGTCAGACTTAGGAAAGCTAATGATCAAAGACTGAGCAAAATCGAGGCTCTGTGGCAAAGATGTCACATCTGAGTGTCTCTCCGTGTTGTACCTGGAGGAGGAGGAGGAGGAGGAGTGATAACCTGAGTTATACAACTTTTTGCTAATTGTTCTCTTTGACTTGCAGGCGATTCCCTCCTCATTCCCACGCCCTTTCCTTGGTCTGTCTTGTGTCCTAATCCTGCCCTCTGATAAAGGTATCAGTCAGATTGAGTTAGAGCCCCATTCTGCCTAACAACTTCCTCAAAATCACTGTCTCCAAATATAGTCCCATTCTGAAGTATCATCAAGGGTTAGGACTTTAATATAACAAATTTGAGAGGGGACACAATTCACTCCCAAAACTTAATAATTATGAGAAATGTAATTGACAAGGCAGGTGATATTGGTTTCAGGCACCTGTTATGCTCTTATTAAGTAATCTATCTGCCTGTGCGTTGGTGAAGGACAATAAAGTTGACATTGAGAAACACCTTAGAATGTTCTAATGGTAACCTGCCTTGGAGGCAGTGCCATTAAATGATGCCGTATATCTAAAACACAAACTGTGTGGTGTTGTCTGATCACTCCTGCCACCTTCACTGCCTATAAAATAGAAAAATTAAATAACATACTTTCTAGCATTGCACTTGATTCTGAGCCTAAGGTAGCAGCTCCTCTCTTGTGCTTTATGAATCTCTGAGTTACTACTTGGCAATTGCATAGCAACATTAGTAGACATTGTAAAACCTTAGGAGCGAACTTTCTTCCCACTATTTACAGTTACTAGAGGGAGCAGAATGGGTGGAATGATCCTTTCCGTGGCGTCCTTAGAACTTTCTTTAATGCTGTGACATCAGTTCTTCACACAGAATATAGTCCAGCGTGGCGTCCCCTGTGGCTCATCTCCTCCCTGTTGCTTCCCTGGTATGTATGTACTACCCTAGAAATAGAGTTTGTTCCTTTTGCTGTTACAATACCCAGTATAGTACTTGTCATAGAGACTAACAAATCATTTGACAATGAATAAATACGCTAGCTAGTATAAAAGCCCCTTTCAATTAGAAAAAGTCAAGCAATCAGGGACACCTGGTCAGGCCTTTCTTTAGAGCCCTTAGATAAAGCCAAGGGATCTGAATTTTAGTGAGTGACCCAGTGCCCATATGAGCAGGCAGGTGTTAGGAACACTATCTTAAGCCAAGTAATAGACCATTGGAATACACCTTTGGGAATGACAGTGGGAAGGGTGGAGACCAGGTGCCCTCAGACGCCCTTAGACATTAGGAAACTGTGGGAACTGGCTGTAATAGTCTAATCTCTCTATACAATCACTATCTGTATTACTTAACGGGACTAAGACGTATGTAAAGTCTGCTTCAGAGGTGCCACAGATGCCTAATGAACATTTCATTTAAAACAGTCAGAGTCCCTGAAAGCCAGCATCTCACCAAGTACTACCATCACCACAGTCGCCACACTCACGATTTCCAATTCTCCTCTGATCACCGATAGAATTATTAAACAAAAAAATCAACTGAGTTATCGGAAAACCAAGACCATCGTCTACAAACAGACAGGGTTACAGGGACATGCATGAGCAAATAGATATCTACCAACAGGAGCAGAAGCCCTTCCTTGCTAAGTGGTTGTGGCAGGCACACACCAAAGCAGAGGGCCGCAGAACAAGTTTCGCCAAAAGAAATGAAACCACTCGCCCATGTTTACTGACAAAGCTGAACTCAATGACTGAAACTAACAAAGACACCACACAATAGGTAGATCTCCAAACATCTGGAAGATAAAACAGTACATTTCTAATATTCCATAAGCAAAAGAGAAATAAAAATTAAAATTCCATAGAACTCGACTGTGAGAGAAGTACTTAATTTGTGGGGTCTGACTCTCCAGTGCGGAGAAGAAAGCAAGGTCACATTAGCAAGTCAAAAACCAAAGTCCAAGTCCCTGCCTCAAAGAACAGACAACAAATCCAGTGGTCAGGAAGCAGCAGGGGAGAAGAAATCAGTGAAAAGCAGGAAACGAGAGAGGGAAACAATAAACCAAAAACTGGGGTTGTTTTATTCAATAAAGTTTGCAAACATCTAACAGCAACAACCAAAGACACAGATCAACTATCTCAAGAATAAAGCGAAGGTCAATTCAGACCCTAAAGCCACGAAAGTGACAACCAAGGGTTAATGCCAACAGCTCTTTCTGTCCCAAATTTAACAACATGGAAGCAATGGATGACACTCCTAGAAACAGAAACTAGATTACCAAGTTCAGCTCCAATGATGTAAGTAATCTGCATATTCTTCCAACCATTAAAGAAACTGAAGTTATTCCTTACAGTCTGCCCCCCACATACTACCCATCCTCCTACCTCCACCCCAAAAAAGAAATCTATGGACATTTTCACTGGAGAATTAACACATGCCTCCAAGATCTGCTTTAGATATAGAAGAGAAAGTAACATTCATTGTATGAAGACAGGGTTATCCCAATGTGCAGAACCAGAAGAACAGGTAAATGGTCCCCTACAGACAGAAAGTATAGCAAGTCTAGGCAGAAAACTCTCACCAAAAGTTTAGCACATTGCAATCAGCAAATTCAAGCCCAGCTCCTTAGTCAAAAAAGAAAGAAAGAAAAAAAAGAAAGAAAGAAAGAAAAAGAAAGAAAGAAAGAAAAGAAAAGAAAAAAGAAAAAGTCAAAGAATGAAATCAAAGCAACTAATATATGATTTGGTAACTCATTGAACTCAACACCCTTTTTTGTTTTCAGTTAAAAAAATAAAAAAGAACTCATCAAACTGGAAATTAAGACAAACTTTATCAACATGATAAAATCAAACACTTCTGCAGTTGCTACTATACTGTGACTGTCACTTCCTCCCCAGCCAGAGAGAAGGCAAAGATGGCTGCTTCTGCTTCTGCTTCTGCTGCTGCTGCTGCTGCTGCTGCTGCTGCTGCTGCTGTGACTTTGGTTCTGCAGAGTTATTTCAGAAATGGAAAACTAGAAAATGTTTAGAGAAGAAATAGGAAATCTTTGGAACCTAAAACATGGAGAAGAACTTTTGATTGACATCAAACGCACAAGCCATAACAGAAAATGTTGATGGATTGGGAGCTTGTGCTATGGTTTAGTTAGAAGGATGAAAAGAGCCAAGGACCGGGAGAAGATATTCGCAAAGCACATATCTGAGTTTTCAAAACTTAACAGCAAAAAAAAAAAAAAAAAAAAAAAAAGAATCAACTAGAAAACAGACAAAAGAGGCATGAGCCACCCTTTGATCCAAGAAGATCTCCAGATGGCAGATACGCACATGTGTTCAACGTCATTCTGCTGTGAAAATGAAAAACAAAGCCACAAGGGGACATCTGTATGCTCCTGTCGGAGTCGGTGGCTAAAACTGAGGCCAGTGGCAAAGGGGGGGGGTGGTGGTGGAGAGAAACGGGACAGAGGCACACCGCTGTGTGAGCAGACAGTGGCACAGCTACGGGGAATCAGACAGGGTCTGATGAAGCGAACGCAGAACTGTCATACGACCTAACACTTGTTCTCGTGGACATCTTATGCAAGAGAAACGTAAAGTTATGTTCACACAAAAGCTTGTATATAAGTATCCATAACTCTATTCGTATTTGGAAAACAACCCAGCGAGCAGGCTGCAGTACAGCCTTATTATGGGATGCTATTAAAAGGACAAAGGGCCCCAGCCATTGACCACACTATAACCTGGATGAATCCCCAAATAAAGAAAAATGAACAAATAATCATAAAGCTATGCCAGAATGGGAGACAGGCTCCTGGGGTAGAGGTGCTTGCCACCAAGCCTGACAGCATGAGTTCAATCCCCAGGACTCACAAATCCCACCAAGATGTCCTCTGGCCTCCACATGTATGGCATGGCACACACGCGCGCGCACACACACACACACACACACACACACATGTACAAATAAATAAATAAATATTTTTAAAGAAACAGAATTATTCCTCAAATAAGATAATACTCCCAAAAGCTGCACATTATATGACCCCGGTGGAATAATAATTATCAACTTAAAATGTTTTAAGGGAGAAAGTGAGACACGGCAAAGCCATTAAGAGCGCTGGCTGCTCTCCCAAAGGACCTGGGTTCAGCTTCTAGCACCCATTGGGAGGTTCGCAGCTACCTGCAACTCCAAGAAGGAGATTCTACACCCGATTCCGGCCTTTTCAGGTCCCAGGCATGTACAATAATATGAATGCATACGTACATCTAGGCTAAACATTCACGGGAGTAACCACATTAAAAATACTTTAAAACACTTGGAAACCATACATTTATAGAGACAAAGAACACATGAGTGGTACCTACACTTAAGGCTGGGAGCGGACAGGAATGGGATAAATGCAGAGGGAGCCACAGGGGGGGGGCGCTGGGGGGGTGGATGGTGACAGAAGAATTTGGTTTCTCCATCAGGAATTGATGGCAAGTCCCACACATGTTCAGGCACATTAATATACACTCAACACTCACGAAGCCTAGTTGACCGTTCAGTATGGGCTTCTAGTAAGACCAAGTGCAGAACTGTGCAGGTGGATAGCTTGCGAGAAGAGGCCAAGACACCCTCCCCCCGGACGTTTGGCTGTTTGTTGCTGCTATGAATGTATAGAGAAGATAAACTGAGGAGGAAATACAAGAGAG
The DNA here is from genome assembly GCF_963924665.1 of Micromys minutus. Lineage (NCBI taxonomy): Eukaryota > Metazoa > Chordata > Mammalia > Rodentia > Muridae > Micromys > Micromys minutus. The sequence goes on along the minus strand of NC_137982.1, from coordinate 46,860,092 downwards.
CAGGGTGGAGCTGAGTGAGTGACTCTTGAACTTTGCATGCTTCCAAGAGCGGCTGAAACAAATCTGGAAAACACAGATATTGGGGGAGGAAGAGGCCCCTCAGATTGATGGACCCTTAGAATCTCTGATTCGGGAGATCTGGAATGGAGACCAGGAATGTGCATTTCTCGTAGGTTCCAAGGTGAGCGGACGTTGCTGAGCCTGGAAAAGCTTTGAGACTCACTGATTAAAGGAAAGAGGAAATCAATTCAATCCTTGCATATCTGGTCTAATCTAAAAGTGGCCCTTGATCTGGTGGGTGGATAATTGCTGAGACTAATCCGAGTTATCGGTTCGAATCTCATTTCTTTCAGACAAATAGCAGTTCAGATAAAATGACTTTCAATTCAAACCCATCACTACTCAACTGGATTCTGGGATGTGTTTGGGGGGGGGGGTGGTAAATGAGAGATGGGGAGGAAGAGAGGAAAGAAATATAAAGAAATCCGTTTGTAAAGAGAAAGGTCCACATGATCAACATCAACCCTTCAGAGGCAGCCTCTGTGAAATGCCTTTCTTCTAGGCTTGGAGCTCCGGGGTGCCATATTTCTGTATCTGCCACCACAGAAGGCTCACCGTCTCATGGGGAGGGATGCCGGCATAACAGTGAATCCAGTGTGAACTCTCTCATCCCGTTCTTTCTCAGTTACATTTCATGCCCTTTTCCCCCAATGTTTATCACCACCCAGGGTCATATTTCTGTTTGAGTATCTGGCAAGTGACTCCCTGCTGAACAAGTCAAAAGTCCCATAAATCAGAGAGTTCTGGAGACTGCATCCAGACTCCCAGACCAGTAGTAGGGCTCTCGAACATTCTTCAAAGCTGAGCGCTTTGGAACATCTCTCTTGAAAATAAAGACCCAATTACTCAGCACTGGATGGCATTAGAAATGCTCCAGGTCCCCAAGTGGGCAGAGCCCAGAGAGGGCCTGAATAGTCTCCTCAGTTTCCTAAAGAGAGCAAGGAACAGTTGCCTGTTCCCCCATCTCAGACTGTCCAACATGAGAGCAAGGTACTCCTGGGGACACTAGGAGACAGAAACAGTGTGAAAAATTGTGGGCTTGTAATTACCAGTAAGAAACTAAGAGGATTCAGGAAAAGGAGGCTCAGTACAAGCATAACACTTCTACTTTCGGGGGGGGGGGGGATGTGAGGACTTTGGAACATGAATAAATGATTCTGAGTACTCTTGAGTCTCTACTACTCATGGTTTGATCTTTAGCCCAGTGGCAAAGGTAACACCAAAGCTTATCTAGACTGTACAACCTAAGCTTGTACTTTGCTTGAGACAAATAGCCCTGGCTAACCTGGAACTCTCTATGTCCACCTCAAGCTCACAGAGAACCATCTGCCTCTGTCTCCCAAGTACTGGGTTGAAGGTGCGGGTCCCCTGCCTGGCCAAGTCTTCATTCTTTTAAGGTTTGTATGTACTTGGGAGCACACGCATCTTTTTCACTTTTACAGTCCCGCTGTGTGACACTAGCCCTTTTGGAGGAAGTAAGTACACACTGGGGCCAGCCTCTTGGAGTTTATGGCCTTACCCTACTTCATTTGCTCTCTCTGCTTCCTTATGCCCTTGAGATGTCAGCCCCTGCTGTGTGCTGCTACCTCTGACTCTGGCTGTGTCCTCCCTTACCTTAGTGGACTCTGCCTCTGGGACCATAAGCCAACACAAACCCTTTCTCCTATAAGTTGCTTTTGGTCATGGTATAGAGAAGCAATGGTCCAGTCACAGTTATAGAGAAGCCATACAGTGGCTGTAGCAATCATAAGACCTCACTGAGAAATGCACTGAGACCAGACCCTGTCAATCAGAAAGGCGCTGACACCTGTGGTCCTCCTCCCCATCAGGTGACTATTATTCTAGAATCGAGTTTGACTCTAAATTCATACCTCACTCCAGCTGAGCCCTACTTAACGTTCCCTAATGCAAAGTCTTCTCAAAGAGCTGCTTGTTTGAGTTTGCTGAGCCTTATTGCTGGGGGACATTTGAAACGCACTGAACAAATGACCCATTTTGGGAAGACTGAAATTTTACCAGAGACAGTTGTAATTGTGACCCGTCCCCTCTTGGCTTTCAAATCTCTCCTTGTTTGTGATGAACCCACAGACATCCACAACAGAGAAAGAGACGTGGGGGAGGGGGCAGTGATGGGCTACAGGAAAATTTCCCTGGTAGGTGTATTCTGGAGACTTGAGTTTGCTGGTGTTCCAAAGTTTCTTGAGGTCTACATCATACATACCTTTTCAAGATGTGGCTTTATGACAACCATAGCAAACAGCAGTACTCTTAAATATCTGAAGTTCAGATTAATAATGGGCAATTTCAGCATTCATTTTAAAACATTCTCTAACTGCACAAAATACAGACTAGTTATTTCAATATGGGATTAGAAGAGTCTTACAACTTTCCTTCTGAAAAGATATTTTAATAAAGACACACTGGGGAACCTGAAGCGGAAAAATGAAAAAAAAAATGAAGCTAGTCTGAGCTATATAGTGGGTTCAAGGCCAGCCTGGGGTACACATTGAGACCCTATCTCAAAAAGGCAAAGAGGAGGGGAAAGAGGAAGGAAGGGTGGAAGAAGAGAGAGAGAATACACCTAGCTCTTCTCCATAAATATTGTGTAGTATTGGAGAAATTCATCTTCTGAAAAGGAACTTGTTAATCTTTTATTCCATTACAGTTTCATTACCTCCTTTCGGGAGCTGGCTGTCTCAAAGGAGGAGGCGTAGAAACACAAAATCACGAGACACAGTAGACTTTTAAGTCGGATCACTACTGACTACCAGGAAAGGGAAGGGAGGAGAGACACGAGTCAACTTTGAAGATTAGAAGCTACTGCTAGAGGCTGGAATGAGAGGGTGGGCTCTAGTGAGAAGAGCTGCACTTGGAGCAATGTGATGGGGATGGTCCTGAGGCATGGACCATGGAAACCAGAGGAGGGGGAGGAAACAGACCAGCCTGCAAAGGAATAGAGTGGTGCGAAGCTTCATGGAGGACCCACGATCGGTTTGAACCTCAACAGAGATGAATTTGCTGACGATGAAGTCATCAGTTCGTGGCAGATCTGTCAGCGCAAGAGGTGCCTCAGGTTTCACTCTCTGAGAAAGAGACACGAATGATTTTTAGGCAATGAGTGATGAAAACGGTGTATAAGGAATTTCAGAGTTTAAATTCCCTGTTGAGAGAAACTGGAATCAACATGAAAAGGACAGGAGGGATGAAAGACACACTTCAAAGGCAAAAATAGATACAACTGTGAATCAAAGTATCTAGGAGCCAGAGAAGATGAAAAATGAACCTAACTGGGAGAGGTTGCTGGAGCTCTTGACAAGGACCAGGCGGAGAAAGAGGGAAGGTTGGTGAATAGCTAGAAGATAAATCCAGAGTGGACGTGGATCTGTGGTAGTCAGAGTGAAAGTAAAGCGCCCAGGTTAAGAAGGTGTGGACAGTTGGTGCCTCTGGTGGCCTCTCTGAGAATAAATGCTTCCTTAAACTCTTACACCCCAATCCTTGTGGGAATCATGCAGGGAGAAATATGAATTTGGTATCATACCTGATAACACATGCCTACAATCAAAGCCTCTGAAAGGCAGAGGCCAGAGGCTCAAAGCCACCTCAGCCTCACAGTCCTCCCATCCCCCAAATAGTTGAAGTACTCAAGAAGACCTGACTCTAAATAAAAGGTACAAGACAATTGAGAGATGCCAACCACACATGGAGCTATAGGTTTGATCCCCAAAAGTGCAAATTAATAATAATAATAATAATAATAATATAATGTAAAGGGTAAAAGAAAGATATATGAATTCAAGTTCAGACCACAGTTTTCTGGACAGAGTCAGGGAAACAAATGAAGTGAGAGTGTGGGAAACTGCAGATCTAACTGCAGCACAGAGCCCAGAACGAGGTTCGAGGTTTGGGGAATTGGAGATGCCTGGTTTGTAGTGGAGTCGGAGATAAGGAAAGAGTCTCCACATGAACAATTCCTTCTCCCATAGAACATCAAGAAGCTGGGAGCCTGGCTTATGGCTGTCGAGTTAGATTCCTCTCTAAGAAAACTAACCATGCTGAAGAAAACCAAAAGCTTCAAGCAGCTTGTCTAGTCCCTCGAGTGAAACCAGGATTACCTAATATCAAACCTGGTCGGGACTCGGAGAAGTGGAGGGAACAGAGGTGCACACTTCTCACCCCCCATCACCCCACACACACTCAGCTTCCAGGACACGGCACAGACTCAAACTCTCCGACCGTAATGGTTCACCAGACCTTTAGAAAATACCACAAATGGGAAAGAGGAGACGGAGAGTGAGGAGGAGAAAGGAAGGCTTGAGGAGAGAAGACAGCTATCAGACTCAGCAAACAAGTAAACAAGTAGGAACAAAAAAAAGCCAGGTTTTTTAAAATGCTATGCAAAATATTTTTTAAGCAGTGAAGAAGTCATGGAAATTATAATCTCCAAAATGGAAGTAATAGAATGATCAAAAGAAAGATTCAATATCTGGGTATGAACATGAAAGGAAGACGTGGGTTAAAAAGGAAAGTCTAACTTACCAGTTCTACAAAAAGTGAAGAGGAAACAAACCAGGGAAAGAGAGACGAGAGAGAAGAGGGAACACCTTCCACAGCGAGGGAAGAGTGTGCACCGGCAGAGTCAGGAAGTTTCAGAACTCTGGAAACCAAGGGACTCGGAGGAAGCTTTAGTCAGGCCCTCTTCTCATATTCAACTAATCCGCTGTAAGAATAAAATAAAACAAAGTGAAGTCTTGTAAATGCAATACGGAAATGCATCTTTTTTGTACTTTGTTGGAAAGCTGACTGAGCACAGACTTACAAGGCAAAAAGGAAGGCTCATCAAGAAAGAGAGGCATCCAGGATCCCTATGAAGAAAGGCAAAGGCAATCTCAAGGATGCTGTAGAAAGATCTCTAGGCAGTGAACAGTCAGCCTAGGGGTGAGCAGATGTCACACGGTCCTATTTTGGGCTGAGAAAAAGGGGTGCCCTGGGAGTCTGATGTGCTTCAAAGATTTGTGCCTCGATCGCAAATCTAGGAATAGACTAGAGAAAGGCAAAAGAATAAGCGGATGAAATAGAAGGCGAGGGGAGATAAGGGAGGAACTATATGAAGAGGGGACCAGGAGGGTGGGCAGCAGTTATGATGTAAATAAATTAATTTCAAAAAGAAAGGAAGGAAGGGAGAAAATAAAAGGAAAATGAAAGAAAGAGGGAAGAGAAAAGGAAAGGAAAGAAGAAAAGAAAAGAAAAGAAAAAAAAGAAAAGAAAAGAAAGAGAGCAACAGGTTACTGGAGAAACAAAGTATCAGTAAGGAAAAGGACCTCCTTCCTGCCCACGTCTCAGCTGTGTAGTAAGAGAGAGGAGACCAAGCCGAGGAAGCAGATGGTACCTGAAGCAGAAACGTGAATCGCATTTAAGGGTGTTTTGGAAAGTGATCACAACATCCTAGAGTTTGTGTATTTGAAGAATGTAAAGTAGTTGCGTCGAAGAGAGCGGAGAAGAGTGTTTGAAATAATTTGTCTTTTGAAGTTTTACACATCAGCCTAGCATGCTGGTGTACAGTTGAAATCCTAGCCCTTTGGGAGATGGAAGAGACGGGAGGTTCAAGAGTTCAAGGCTGTCCTCTGACTTGTAGTGAATTCAAGGCTGTCCTGGGCAACATGAGACCCTGTTTCAGGAAACCAAAAAAAGAAAGAAAAAAAAAAAAAAACTAAAATCATGCACCTTTAAAATAGAAAGAATAAAATAAAAGGACTAACTATAATAGTATAGAAATAGAAAATGAATGCGTATTTTGGGAGCAAATACAATCATGAAAGGGAACGCACATGTCAAATGTAATGATAAATAATTTCCAACTTCCCAGCTCTAAGTGACTTTGCTTTTCAGAACAGGACAAGGTGACAGACCTGGAGTTACAAGGATGAAGCCTTTGAGACAGCCTTAGTCAGGGCTAGCATAGTTTAAAATCTTATGTGTTTTCTATTCTTCTGATAGCACACATCAATTTCTCTTTCCCAAAGGCATATTCATTAGAGTCATTCTTATATCCAAAACCACAGTGGACAGCTGTCCAAGTAAAAGATTTCCAGTTGTCATACATGCAAAGTCTTATTTCTCATAATCTGCTAGGTTTGTATCTGATGAACATCTTTAACAATTACTTTTCTCTCCCCGCCCCTCCTTGTTGTTTGTCTTTTTCTTTTTTTTCTTCTCTTTTTTCTTTTTCTTTTTCTTTTTTTTTTCTTTTTTTTTTTTTTTTTTTGAGACAGGGTTTCTCTGTGTAGCCCTGGTTGTCCTGGAATCCACTATGTAGACCAGGCTGGCCTTGAACTCACAGAGATCTGCCCGCCTCTGTGTCCCAAGTGCTGAACTTGAAGGTGTGCGCCACCACCTCCCAGAAGCACTGATTTTTCTTTTTCGATTCACCATCTGAATAACATTTCCCATGCGTGATCCTGCTCCAAACCACGGTTTGATGCTCATGTCAACCTAAAAACAAACATTCAGTGGGCCAGGAAATGGCACTTTATTCAAACAATAGATTAGGAATGAAATAGTGGTTCTGAGGTTGTTTTTGACACTTAAAGGGGGCTGAAATATTTTTATCCCTTTGCTAGCCGTTGTTCCTCGAGATACCTAATAACTCTGAAGAGACAATCACAGCCTGTTATGTGCAACTGAAACCCTGTCCAATGCAAAGTGATATTTCCCTCCCTATTTTTCATTTCTGCACCCTGGCTCCAGTCAACAATATAATCATTTTCTTTTATTGATTTTCTTATAAAATGTATCCTTGTTAAATTCATTGATGACTATACATTACCGAGCACCTGATAAAATTGCATTGTGCTATTACCGCTGCACAGGAAATGAGATCTGCTGGGCAAAAACCACTTCTCAAGGAGCCGAGGAAATGGGTTTTGATACAGAACGCCACAGAAGGGCATATGTGTATCGAAAACTGAGCAGCAAGAACCCCCGCCCTCCGGTCAATTCGTTGCCGCTCTCTGCTTCTGAGATGCACTGTAATGACCTCAGTTCCCCTGTTTAAAAAAGAGAGAGGGCAAGTGAGCGTTTAAAGCACTGTTCTTCCAGAGGACCTGGGTTTGACTCCCAGCCTCACACAGTGCGTTGAAACCATCTAACACTCCAGTTCCAGGGGATCTAATGCCCTCTTCTGGCCTCCATCTGCCCCAGGCAAGCATGTGGTACACATACCTACATGCAGGCAAAACTCTCATACATATAAATTAGTAATTTACATGTATACATAATAATTCAACAACTATTTAAAGAGAAAGTTTCACTTTAAGCACTTGCAGTTTTAGAGTTTAACTCTTCATCTGAGGCTCCTATAACCAAATCTTCAGATGAGAATATATACCCTGGAGTAACTGTAGAAGCTGGAAAGTAACTATTTCTGGGTCAGGAGTAGTGGGGGGCAGCAGAGCACAGAATAACCATGTACAAGTGATCTCATCAGGGAGATGGAAAAGAGGAGGCTCTAATTAGGGAGGGGGCGGGGGGACAAATACAGATGGAGAGGGGGAAAAAACAGCAGCAAGGATGTTAAGAAACAGTCATAAAGAATTATACTATTAACTATTTACCTAAAAATAACTATAATATATGTAAGTTTGTACATAGATATGAAAATACCATTTAAATAAAAATTTCCCATCTAGACTCTAACAACACTCCCTCCAAGAGCCAACGACTAGCTAACAAAATCCCCCAGCAACAAGCATGAGACGTTCTCTTTTGGATCAGGTCAGGGTTAACCAAGAGACTCTCAAAACGTGAGCTACGGCTGTTACCCTTGGTTGCCCCAGGCCCAGAGCTGGAAGGTAAGTTGCTATTGCTGAAGAGATCTTATACTTCCTACACAGTGCCCAGAGACCCCTGAACTGGAACTGACTTGAAAATGTCCTCCTTGAGGACTAGTTTTCATGGTATCAGAAGACACTGTACTTGCTAGTTTTGTGTCAACTTGACACAAGCTGGAGTTATCACAGAGAAAGGAGCCTCAGTTGAGGAAATGCCTCCATGAGATCCAGCTGTAAGGCATTTTCTCAACTAGTGATCAAGGGGGGAGGGCCCCGCCCATTGTGGGTGGAGCCATCCCTGGCCCAGCCCATTGTGGGTGGTGCCATCCTGGGCTGGTAGAGCTGGGTTCTATAAGAAAGCAGGCTGAGCAAGCCATGGGAAGCAAGCCAGTAAGTAACATCCCTCCATGGCCTCTGCATCAGCTCCTGCTTCCTGACCTGCTTGAGTTTCAATCCTGACTTCGTTTGGTGATGAACAGCAATGTGGAAGTGTAAGCTGAATAAACCCTTTCCTCCCCAACTTGCTTCTTGGTCATGATGTTTGTGCAGGAAGAGAGACCCTGACTAAGACAGGCACTGTGCATGCTTCCAATGGCGGAAGGCAACCAAGGCTCTACTCTTCTCTGATGCCCATGAAGCACAACCACTCCCATCATGACAAGATACCCTGAGGGTGTAAATACCTTTGTGGTAACCAGCAGCTCTCTAGTCAGACTCAAGGGATGCTCAACAAGAGGAAATCATACCTGGTACTAGAAATCTAGCCAAGTACCCATGGCTAATGGAGTCATGGATCTTGAAGGAAAATCCTAAGGCACCACTCTCCTAAACCAGCACAATCCCGAATTACATTCTAAATATTTGTCCTTAGACCCACAGGTATGTGTAGTCCTCGCTCATCTAGGAAACTTCTCTTTGTGACAGATGGGGACCATTACAGAAAACCACAACCAATCAAAATGCAGAACTATGAAGCCCAGTCCTAAAGGCTACAATTACAGTTCAACTCCCCTACCCAAGACTCGGAGATCATCAAAGAAGAGTATGTGGAAAGACTGCAAGAGCCCAGGAACCAAGGGGTTTGCTGTGGAACTCTGTCCTCTAGAAATGTCAAGAGCTACACCCAAAAAGTCTCACCAACATGACTGGCTAAACATAGGATTAACAACAATATTCACACTAAAGTATTTGAAGGAATGCCTCCCAAACCTCAGTCTTATATATACAAACCAAAAACCCTCCATGCAACCAGGGACTGCTGAGATTGGCGGAAATAATAGTCTTCCCCAGGGAGGAACACTACTTGGTACTTGGTTATCCAGTACCAAATAGTCAGTCCTGAAAATATACACATGAGACTAAAAAGGGTATATTTGTGTGTGTGTGTGTGTGTGTGTGTGTGCGAGAGAGAGAGAGAGAGAGAGAGAGAGAGAGAGAGAGAGAGAGCAATCGAATAAAAAAAGGCCATGAATTTGGAAGGTGAGATATATATAGAATGGAGGAAAGAAAGGGGGAAATGTTGTGATCTGATTGTATTATCTCAAATAAATTAAAATAATAAATAAATAAAATTAATAAAGCAATTGTGGTTTGAATGAGAATGGCCTCTGTAGGCTTATATGTTTGAATGGTTGGTCCCTAGTTAAGAGAACTGTTTGGGAAGGACTAAGAGGTGTGGCCTTGTTGGAGTAGGTGTATCACTGGGGGCGGGTTTCAGCCAAGCATACTGTTTTCCTCTCTGCATGTAAAACAGGATGTAAATTTCTCGGCGATTTTTCCAGCATCATTCCTGTGTGCACTCTGCCATGCCCCAACCAGGATGATAATACTCTAACCCTCTGAAACTGTATGCAAGCTAACGATTAAATGTTTGCTTCTCTAAGTTGCTTTGGTTGCGGTATCTCTTCACAGCAACAGAACACTATGATATGACACAGTCTTACTAAATAATTGAGTTTTTAGTTAAATTTCCTTCCAGCCTCTCACTGTTCCTAACAGATGGCTCATGCAGATACTGTTTTCAAAAATAAAGTTAAATTTTCCTCTTCGTGGAAAATGATTTTTTTAAATGCAATTTCCTACTTAAAATTAGAATGGTTGTTAATTTTGCAGAATGAAAGTATTCAGAACCCCAGAAAGATTAGATAACAACAAATTCATAAGTAGAGCTAATTTTTCAAATTAAGACATTCAAAGCTAGCACTTTCTTCCCCATGAAAAATGACATTCAATACTGCACTGCTTCGTAATTCGGTCTTATCTGAATTAGAGAATATTTTAAATCAATGTGGTTTTATTTCCTTAAACCACACACAATAACTCATGCAGCTGGCAGGAATCTACTTAATAAGAGATTATTTAGGGATCTGGCTAACAAATAGAGAAATATCATGGTTAGCTCGCCCTCTTTACATGGCTGGCTGCCTCCGCAGAGTTAAAATAGCGTGGATTCTAAGTCCTTCTCCTCTGCTGGCGCCTGGCTTTCTTGGCGCATGCGCTTCCCAGTCTAGGCATGAGAGCGCTGTTACTTTTCTCGCTTTCAGGCTGCACATTAGCTAGGTGATATAAAAGCTGACTGTGTTCCTGATTAGCTCCTGTCTTTGGCTTTCACCGGGACAAGCCCTTTGTGTATCTGAAAGCCTTAATCTCCCCCATTTAAAAGTGGGAGGAATGATCTACAAGTTCAAGTGAGTCGTTTGTTAAAAGAACTTGATGCTTAAAGAAATAACCAGGCAGATAGGATTTTTCTCCAGACGTCATCTTAAGGGATTTCTGACCGTTGTAACATCTCCCTTGGCCATTGTAGTAAATGTGTTTAAACAAAGCAACTCATTCAGCCATTCTAAAAAATATCCACTAAGGGACTTATAAACAGCATATTTCCACTCATTAAATCATTTTTAAAACGGGCAATGAATGGCAACTTAAAAGCGCTTAAGAAAATATTATTCATTCTGCAAAAGAGTTACTCTGGCCTAGAACACAAACTGGTCATCTGGGACTATCAGAAAATTGCAAGCAGGAAGCGGCCAGGGTCACTGCGATCCTCCCTCTAGAACGAGCCAAGCTTCTGAGACTCAGCCAGACAAACCCAAGTCAAGGGCAGGCCATCTGCTGGGACATCTGCGAGGTTTTCTTGTTGTTGCTGTTTTTTGTTTGGTTTTGGTTTTGTTCTTTTTTTTTATTTTTAACTTGAACACAAAACCAAAAACAACCTTGCAGCAAGCAAAAGAATGTAGGTTGTGTTTAATTTTATTTGAAAACATTTATTCAGGCTTCTCGGTGAATTCAAGCCCCACAGCCTTAAGGCATTAAACTATATTGAAGTTCAATGGCCTGAGACGTTTCCTTTTGAATTAAAGTGCATCCAGTTACTAAAGCCATCGAAGGAGGGTGTGGGAGGGCATCTGCAACTAATCTGAAAATTCCATCTCAGATCCTAGACTCGGGGAATGTAAAACAACTGTCTGTACAATGCTCTCCTATGGCATAGGACAGAGTCATTTTCTGGGAGCTGCATCTTGGGAGCAGAGGAAAGGTAAGGAATTCCCCACTCATGACAGGTAACCTGAATACAGAAAGGTTTGTGGGGGTGCAGAGGAAGGAGTAAGACAAAAGAACTTTTACCTAAGTTTCTTAGACTCTGTTATTAGCAGTTCCCTTACTGCTAAGGCGATTCTAAAACCTCTCATTTTGCAGATGAAATGGGACTGTTGATTCCAGACCAGCAGATTTCAAAACAGAAAGAATCCATGTCAGTATAGACAGAAAAAAAATCTTATTTTTTTTACTTAGATGATCTCTCATTTTTTAGCTTGGAAGATACAATTCACAGACCACATGAGCTTAAGAAGAAGGAAGACCAAAGTACAGATGCTTCAGTCCTTCTGAGAGGGGGGAACAAAATTATTCTCAGAAAGAAATACGGAGACAAAGTTTGGAGCAGAGACTGAAGGAAAGGCCATCCAGAGACTGCCCCACCTGGGGATCCAGCCCATATCCAGCCACAAAACCCAGACAATGTTGCTGATGCCAAGAAGTGCGTGCTGACAGGAGCCTGATATAGCTGGCTCCTGAGCGGTCTGCCAGATCATGACAAATACAGAGCTGATGATCACAACCATTGAACTGAGAATGGGGGTCCTTAATGGAGGAGTTAGAGGAAGAATTGAAGGAGCTGAAGGAGTTTGCAACCCCATAAAAACAACAATACCAACCAACCAGAGCTCCCAGGGACTAAAACACTAACTAAAGAGTACACATGGACAGATCCATGGCTCTAGCTGCACATGTACCAGAGGATGGCCTTGTTGGGCATCAATGGGAGGAGAAGCCCTTGGTCTTGCCAAGGCTCGATGCCCAGTGTAGGGGGGTGTCAGGGTGGGGATGAGGGAGGGGGTGGGTGGGTAGGGGAGCACCCTCATAGAAGCAGGAGGAGGGTAATTTGGGAAAGGGGATAACATTTGAAATGTAAATAAAATGTATCCAATTTTTAAAAACAAAATATTATAAATAAAAATATTTGGCTTGGTTTATGCAATATATATGTAATAGATCTATTATCTATCTACCATTAACTATCACCTGTCTACTATCTACCTATTATCCATCTTCCCTATATAAGTAAGTATACCTGAGTGGAGGTATACTCCGTCAAATAAATCCAAGACAAATCAATTCTCTAGACAATAAGCAAATTTTTTTTTTAAACTTCTTCCCAAGAGAGGGCGCAAGCACAGGGGGAGCAACGAGGCGTCACACAATTTGACTTTTAGTAGTGACAAGCCAGAAGTCTCCATCGGGGGCTAAATACGTACCACAGCCATTCACGTAGAATGTGCGTCTTCGTGCATAAAGATGTCAGTGGGCCTAGGGATGGCACGGAATGATAGATTTCAAACATTGTATCTTATTGTGGGATAATTTACATGAATGTGTGTTTATAGCACAAACACACATGACTGTTTTTGTTTTTTGATAATGATTCTTTTTAGGAGGTATAACTGTAAATGGATTTCGGTTCCTACACTTTGTTTGAATAGTTTATCAAATATATTAGAAGATCAAAGACAAGTCCTATTTAGAAGATAAAAATGTATTGCAAATGATTTATAATACAACACTTGCTTCCAAACCTATAACAAAAGTACTAGACTTTTAAGGCAATTTTCCAACATGAAGATAGGAAGTTAAGCCAAAAGGTTCAGAATAAGGAAGAAAGGTTGTTGAAGAAAGAAACCATGCAAAGGCTAGAAGACAAGGCCCAATGCAGCAGTTATGCTCGGCAGGATAAGGGCAAGACTTGAGTTCACAAAATAAAATGTCATAAAAGTGGAAAAGGAAGCCCACAGGGAAAACCTTTTGGGAAAGAAAACTGTGATAGTCAAAAGAAAACTGCAAGGGGAAAATATAAGCACCAGACAACTTAGAGAGTATCATCTAAATAGTGAAGGAAGACACTTAGACTGAAAGTCTATGACTCTGAAGTTGAGAGCCCTCTATGAGAAGCTGCTAAGAGCCTAGCAGGATTAACGAAAGATGCCCACATCTGGAAATTTTAGGCTAACAGGAAGGAAAAGTCCTGATGATTTCAAATGGACAGGTGACATTACTGACTCCATCCTTTTTCTTCAGGATCCTTGTTAGTCCTCTCCCCCCTTCCTCTCTCTCTCCTTCCCTCCTCTCTTTCTCTATCTCTCTCTCCTTACACACACACACACACACACACACACACACACACACACACACACATGGGGGGGCTATAAAGGCTTCATGAAAATGGAGGTTTAATGAAGGAAAGAGGCCAGGGGAAATTCCAGACCATGAGCCTCCAAAATATCCCAGTCAGATGGCAGCAAGAAGGTCCAGGTTTCAAAAGAGGAGAATGCTGGGGGTGAGAGCTGGCGGCATATCAAGAATGCCCATGGTGAAGACGGCACTGAGAGCATTAGAGACTCTGGGAAAACGGATGGGCAGAGAAAGCAAAGCCAATGATAGCCAGGAAATGTGAAACTCCCATGATAGAGGAAAGCTGACCACAGTGTGTAGCCTAGCTCCAGCAACAGCATCAGCGCATGAGTTCCGGAATACTGGTACAAACTGTATGGTGAGAGACTGAAATATACAGAGATAAATCCTCGCCCTCATAGGTAGTCCAGGATAGCTGTTAAAGCTGATGATGATGATGATGATGAGAGAGAGTTACAGAGATACAGACAGAGAATAAGCCATCATTCAGTCAGAAATACAGAAGCCACCTCAGAAAATGCCATCGAAGAAGCTATAAGAACACAGCCACTCACAATTCAGAGGGTTCCTCCCTCAAGCAAAATATTGGAATCTTTGTCAAAATATTTGTCAGACTTTGTAGTGGGTTCTGATCATCCAAAACCACACTCTTGCTTCTGCAGTTTGGAAGTAGATGGCTCTGTCTTCGTTAGAACTGCTACCAGTGGAGAATCTCCCTCCTCCCCACCCTTTCTTCACAGTCCCGCTCAGTCCTCTACACTGGGTCACATTTGCTGTCCTGCTGGCGGGAACAAAGCATAGGCAGGCTCCAAATTACAAATGGATTGTTTTTCAAAAATCTGAGGATGCTGGCTTGGAAGCAGACCTGTTTCCCTTTCCTTTTCTATCCAGGTTAAGGGTCTAAAGCAGTAGTTCTCAACCTCTGGGCTGTAACCCCTTTGAGAGAGATTTACATTGTGATTCACAGCGGCAACAAAATTACAGTTACAAAGTTACCAACAAAGTAATTTTATGGTTAGCATAACACGGGGGAACCGTATTAAGGAATCACAGCATCCGAAAGGTTGAGAACCACTGGGCTAGAGGTTTCTCAGCACATATGGCAGGATGCTGGCTTCTTTGATGGTTGAGCTTGGGAGATGAGTTGGAAGCAAGTCCAAGGTGTGGAATATTTACTAGCTCTAATGTTGTACCATTTTGCCAAAGACTGAGAAACATGGGCAGCTTCAAGCTCTTGTTTCCCAAAAGAATAGTCAGAGGAAAGATGAGAGGGAATAATTTCCTGTGAGCATTTACACAGCACACATGACCCAGCCTTTTCTGTGGACTTTTAGCATATTAACCAACCAAATAAATCCTCGCTACACATATGATTTATGTAGCAGCATTTCATTTGAAAGATTTTAAAAAGTGAAGGTCGGAGAGGTTAAGTAACTAATCTAACATCACACAGCTAAAAGCTATGCAACTATAATTTGGTCCATTCAATCCTGTCGCAGCATCCTCAGACCAGAGGAACTGGGTATTTCCTTCCCGGACATGGATGGCGACGGATAACAGAGGCTGGTAGACAAAGTAGGAACAGATGAGCCAAGCCTGGAGGCCACTCGTCAGTAGGAAGTAAGTCAGGAGTGCAAGGCTGTTTGTCTTGTAACTGGAGCCCTCCTGGTTATCTGTAGACAGAGCGCATTGGCTCCCATCAGTGCATCTGCAGACCTGGCTGCTGCTCCCGAGCAACTCAGCTCAGCTCGGGCTAAGAAAAGGCAGCTAGGAGACGATACATCATGTAGCTGGACAGTGTGGGATGCAGGACAGGCTCTCTCGGCTCCGCGGAGAGCGGGCACATTAGCTCAGCAGCTATGAGATGTCCGAAGTAAAGTACGACCGAGTCCCCGGGGCGCCTGACAGGACGGTACGCAGGACAAGAGCAGGGGGGCCTCTCAGGTGCAACACCTGAGTAATAAACGGGGGGAAGGCAGAGGGTTGGTGTAAGCCAAAGTCAACGAAATGCACAAAAGAAGGGCAGCGATTCTGAGAGTAAATATCCTGCGAATATATAATGAGGTCCTATATAGCGCCATAAATATCTATCTCGGCCAAAACATCTGCCTTCCGAAATGTGTTACGGCCGGGCACTCTTTACTCCTGCTCCTTGTAGGTTCCTCAGGCAGCCCGTTCTTTGTGAGAAGATACACGCGAGGAAGGCTTTATTTGACCTCTGTCTGCAAGCTATTTGATTTGAGATAGCTTTTATTACAAATTGTAGTTCAAGAAATAAACAGATACCATGGGTAATTCAGGCCAAACAAAGGCTAACATTTTTATAATGTGTCTAAGAAAATCAAACTGACTGAAAGGTTAAAAAAAACAAACAAAAAAAAAAAAAAAACAAACAAAAAAAAATGGTGTTAGTTCCTAATTTTGGGGTGTTTGTTTGTTTGTTTGTTTGTCTGTTTGTTTAAGAGTATGGGGTTTGTTTGGTTTGGTTTGATTTTGGTTTTTAATCCAGCCAAATGAATGTGTTCTGTTCCTCAGTTTCTCTAACTACACATAGTGCTTTTGTTTGCATAGAGACACCCGACACAAGGCTGGGAGGTGGGCATCATCAGTTAGATTTCCCGTAGCATGATGAATTTGCTCTAATCCTCCCTCACCCTTCCTCCCATTTCTGCCCGTGATGAATGGACACCATTACAAGATGGCGGCTGAGGTGAGGCGGGCAGCGTAGAGAATTCACCCCCACAAGGGAATCAAATGCTGGACTTTGGCCTCTTTGAAGGATGTTTTAACCTACTGAACCAATCAGCCACAGAAAAATAAGGATGCCTGTCACTGCCAAATTGGAGTACTCTGAGAATATATTAACCAAAACCAGGGGTGGGGGTGAGAGGCTTTGGCTCTCCAGAAAAGCAGTTATTCAAATACAAACCAATGCTATTGTAAGTCAGGAGCAGAGGCCGTGCCGTGAAAGTTGATTCTCCTAGTCAACAACTGGCTAGAGGACTACATGTGTCTACAAAAGGAGCGTCATAAGATCATGCTTATTTTAGAAGCATCAATACTAAAACAGCAGTAACGGAAAGTGATCGTCCCCTTAGTTTAAGCCCTGCTTGGCTATGCATCTATCCAGCCAAGCAATAATTGAGCAAGCTCCTCTCCCCAATTTCCCCAAGTTCAAGTATACGGCTCTGAGCAGGCCACAAGCTTCACAAAGCAGCCTAGCTGTAAGTGTGCAATAATCGCTCATTTCCTGGTCATTAATCCAGACATCATGCAATCACTCAAAGGCATCCATTTTCCTTTGCCATTTCAGGGACTGCTGGTCCTACTGTCATCCCTGCCTCAGACCCCTGACTTAGTCATCTTTTAATTAGAGCCAGCAGGGACGATGGGCGGAGTCAGCCTGCTGCCGGTCATCCATCACATGGCTTGCTCTGCTCCTTGGCCTCTTAGATGACTGTTTATAAACAGGACATCTTGGGGCCTGAGATAGCTGTTTAAGGAACAGGAGAACAAATGGTGAGCGTTTCATCAGCTACTCCTGTGAGGTTATAAACTCTGGTGGAGAGCTAGAGGTTGCCACTAAGTAAGTTAAATATGCAAAGGCACTTTAGCCATAAAGTTTGTTGTTTTTTTTTTTTTTTTCTTTTTTTCTGGAAGATGTTTCATCTGAGCTTGGCCTCAAACAAGTGGATGCATAGTTGAACTGAGTAGCATGCGGATAACTTGGCAGTCGAGTTGATTTGAAATGGGGCTGTTGCTAGCTGAACTCCTCCGGCGCTGTTCAATAGCAGTAGTCCCAGTTCTTGAACATAAAAAGATGCAAATCAACTCAGAGCTGGTAAGCTCACCCTTTTAGAAAGTATACAGGGTATTGCTCTCCAGTCTTATCTTCCCTGTAATATGATTTATGCCCACTGGGTACCAAGCTACCAGCCCGGGGAAATGACATAGAAGACCCAAAGTTATATTAGACCGTGATTCAAATCCACACCTATGTGGCAGGCCAGTACATGTGCTAGCTGCTGGGGTTAGAGAAGTCTAACCCCTGTGCAGCTGAAGAAGAACCTGAGTTAGAGGCAGTGGTCCTGGTGAGAGTCTAAGTCAGTTAGGTGTTGTGTAGAAGGTATGGAGTGAGCTGACCTGGACACCACTGGCTTCCTCCACTTAGCATCTGTGTGAACAAGGCAGTTTAGTTAAACCATTTGCTCTGGCTTTTATAAATAAATGCCTTCGTATGCTTCTTTCCCATTCACCCCATCCTCTTCAACAACGTGAAAAAATATTTGACATACTTGTGTTTTAAAATGATGAAAGCATCAGAAACATTTCTTCCTGCAGCAATACAGGTTTCCCTCTGTGTCCACAATAAAAATACTCAGAAAGGAAAACTGCACAGCACAGACCTTTTCTTGTTAATACTGCTCACAGTATAGAATAACAGTTGCTCATGGTACCTACTGTACTGTACGTAATCTAAATGTGATTTAGCTTATGCAGAAGAAGATATGCAGATTGTGAGTGCAAATACTGCACCGTTCTATATGAGGAGCTTAAATTTAAGGGAGTCTGGTGTCCATGAGAGGTCCTGGAACCAACTCCTAGGAAAATCCAATGTATAACTGTACTAATTTTTGTAAGCTATAAAATATATGGTTACTCTGGGGCTGGAGAGGTGGTTCCGTAGTTAAGAGCAGGGGCTGTTTCCCCAGAGGACATGAATTTGAGTCCCACCTCCCATCTAAACCTCTCTTCTGGCCTCTTCAGGTACCAAGCACCAAACATATATGCAGGTAAGACACCTATACATGTTTTTTTGTTTGTTTTTTAAGTATAGATAGATTCAGTAACTTATCAAGCAATGCCATATTGTTGAATACCTCATTTCCAGTTTCTTTTCTAGTTAAGAATGGACATTATCCTATCATCTGAGGTCTTAATTGTACTAGATCGAAATATAGAAAGATTTTTAACACCTCAATGGTGAAATTGCCTACAATTCAATAATTTAAGAGGTAAACTTTTCAATCTTTCATGTTATTCCTCCTTTTATAATAACATAGTTTTAAATATACACTACAGGGTATAGATTAAATTCAGTATTGATTGATCTCCAAGCGTATCAGCAGATACTGGACTCCATGCTAATAATATGGTAGTTAACAGATAGACATGGGGGGAAAAGCACATGAGAAACGATGCGTGTTTCAGACCATGATGAAGGCAGAGAGAGAGAGAGAGAGAGAGAGAGAGAGAGAGAGAGAGAGAGAGAGAGACGGAGAGAGACAGAGAGAGAAAGAGAGAGAGAGACAGAGAGACAGAGAGAGAGAAAGAGAGAGAGATACAGAGACAGAGAGACAGAGAGACAGAGAGAGACAGAGAGAGAGAGAGAGCAAGAGCACTACAAAGGTCCTGGTAGGACTGGGGTGGTGATGGTTAATGGGGTAGTCAGGGAACAATTCTGAGAAGATGCTAAATGAGAAGTAATTGAAGGGGAAGATCTAGAGAAAGGGTGGAAACTTGGGGAACAGGGCATAAACAAAGTGGATCTGGCTAGATCCACACAGGTAAAGGGCAGATGGGAGGAGATGCTCCTGGGAAGTAGCTGGCCGGTGTACTGGGGGCCTTTGTAGGGACTTTGAGTTGGCAGACATATGTTCTTAATAGATGTTTTCATGCACACTCTGAAAGTATTTCTTTTCAAGGTATGGTTTCCAAAATAACATTACTTGGAATAAATGCCAACCCATGTGTTTCTATAGCTTTTCCTTCCATTTTTATCTAACAAAATATATTCCTTTGCAATCATTCATATCCAAATGATTATTCATATATTTAGTCTGTCTTAGAAGCCTGTTGTTTGGTCAAGAAGAGAAATGTTATATGGGGTTTGTTTGGTTGTTTTGTTTTTGTGAACACGACACAAGCTAGAGTCATCTGAGAAGAAAGAACATAAACTAAGGAATTGCCTCCATCAGGTTGACTTGTAGGCAAATCTGTGGGGCATGTTTTTAAATTAATGATGGAAGTGGGAGGGCCCAGCCCACTGTGGGTGATGCCATCTGCATCTCCAGGTACCCTGAGTTACGTAAGAAAGCAACTGCACGAACCATGAGAGGAAGCCAGTAGACGGTCTCTACAGTGCCTGCCTCAGCTCCTCTTCCAGGCTCCTGCCTCAGCTCCTGCCTTGGGTTCCCCTCATGACTGACTGAAAGCTGCAAGAAGAAATAAACCCTTTCTTTCCCAAGTTGTTTTTGGTCAGTGACTAACCACAGCAGCACAAGGCAAGCTAGGACAGACATCTGAGAGCTAAAAACACAAAGGATGTGGAAGCCAATATTTATCTGGGTGAAGAAAAAAGAATCTGGGTTTCCACAAGATCAGAATGGGGATACTTTGTTGGTTTTTAAGTAAATTGCAAGAGGGCACATAGAAAAGGTTGTAGGTGATGTCAGGATATCCAGACCATAATAACAGGGTGAGACAGCAAAAGGATCTGGCAGATGAGCTTTGATGCACTAAGGTGAGTCCCAGCATTTAGGCTAAATCATGCAAATACTTACGAGGATCCAGGATCCAGGTTTTCAGATCCGCCTGTGTCCTAGGGCTTGCTTTGTAGAGATGGCCATGCACATTCCTGGAGGCAAAGACATGCTTAAAAGCTGAAGGGCACTAGAAAAATTTAATAACAGACATTGTTTCTCTCAATAAATAGGCACTGGACAAAGGCTAGGTGCCAAGTGCTGTGCATGCTGTTGGAAATGCAAAGCTTGTAGCCCAGCAAGGTGACATACACATTAGTGCAATTAATGAACCCTCCCCTAGATGTAGCTGCATGGTGCTTGTGT
Organism: Micromys minutus; assembly: GCF_963924665.1. Classification (NCBI taxonomy): domain Eukaryota; kingdom Metazoa; phylum Chordata; class Mammalia; order Rodentia; family Muridae; genus Micromys; species Micromys minutus. Next base: position 46,839,610 of record NC_137982.1, on the reverse strand, counting down.
TTGCTACAAGAAGTAGATATGAGTAGACTCAGACTTGGCATCCCAGAAAGAACAATAGGCCTACAGGAATCCCTGGGTGTTACAACCCTGTTCTGGGTGGTCAGCACGTAGAGACAGAGAGGTAGCATCTGGAAGTAAGAGGGAGAGGCTAAGACTTTACTATTGCTGTCATAAAACACATGACCAAGGTAACTTATACAGGAAGCATTTACGGTCCCAGAGGGATAGCAGTCTGTCAAGGTAAGGTGTATGACAGCAGGCAGGCCAACACGGCAGTAGCAGCTGACAGCTCAGATCCCCAGACAGGAAGCAGAGAGAGCACCGAGAGTGACCTGGACTTTTACAAGCATAATCCTGTCCCTAGTGACACACCTCCTCCAACAAGGTCACACTTCCAAATCCTCCCCCAGACAGCCACCCAAGTATTAAAATGCCTGAGACTTTTGGGAGACAGGGCATTCAAACCCCCACACCTCTCCTTGACGCAGCAGTGCATCTGTGTTTGGAAAATGGGTTGCAATTGTGGCCCACAACTGAGTGTTTGCATGTACCAGAAGCTTGGATAAAAGCCAACTAAAATAATCCATGAGTGAAATGGTTTTTCAAGAAAGAAAACCAAACAAATGAACAAAGAAGTCTGGGTCATGATGTCCTAATAATGATGAAAAGAGGAAAGGTGACAGTGTTTATAACATTCAGGTAAGAGAGAGATCAAGAAACATGACATGTTTCTTTAGCAAATCCCAGGAATTGAATAGTGGGTGGTACCCGGCCAACTAGGGCATTTTAGATATTAATCCCATCAAAAATAAATGTCTTCTAAACTTGGCAGTCAGAAATTTTCTTCTCATGCTTACTGTTCTGGTTTGAATAAGGATGGTCCCCGTAAGGTGATACAGGTGAGTGTTTGGTCTCCAGTTAGAGAAACTGTTTGGGAAGGATTTGAAGGTGTGGCCTTGTTAGAGAGGGCGTGGCTTTGTTGTACTATGTCACTGGGGGTAGGCTTTGAGACTTTCAGATTAGATGTGAATCATCTAATGTACTACCTGCCCACCCGCCTCCACATAGCCCAGCCATGATGGCCCCCAATTAAATCTTTTATAAGATGCCTTGGCCATGGTGTCTCCTCATAGCAGTAGCACAGTAACTAGGGCATTTATTAAAAGCAGACAACCCCAGGCCTCATCCTACCACACCTCCCTGTCCTGACAACTTTCTCCATCACACTTCCCAAGAGAAAGCCAGGGACCCAAACTTTTTTTGAGGGGGTAGGGAGATATATTTTATTTACATTCCAAATGTTATCTCCTTTCCCAGATTCCCCTCCATCCCCCTAACAGTTGTCTTAGAGGAGCTTTAACAAGTGTGTGAGATACTGTTCTCAGCGTAAGCTGGAAGCTCCTAGGGTCACTGGTAATAACAGCCCAGTTGTGTCACCTGCAATCACACTGGTACAGGCCAACTTTCAGCTCCCCCCATCCCCAAGAGATCTTGGAAACCTTTGTCTGTCAGCAGTCATCAGATCAACAATAATGACTATCTAGTGGATGGGACTAACCCAGATCCTACCAATCTCCCCAGCCTCACTAGGGTATGCAAAAAATTCTATTTAATATTTTTGGTGGCCAACCCAGCATTATAAGGAATTTTATAAAACTTCAATCTTCTTCAAAATCACTATTGTTTCCACCCCCAGGAAGAAATCCATTCAAGAGCTCTCTCTCTCTCTCTCTCTCTCTCTCTCTCTCTCTCTCTCTCTCTCTCTCTCTCTCTCTCCAGAATCACCACAGGGAGTTGGCATAACCACACCTAGAATCCCAGCACTCAGAAAGCTAAAGTAGGTGAATAACCAGTTCAAGGCCAAATTCTGTCTCAAATTCTTAAAAAAAACAAAAAACAAAAACAAAAAAAAAAAATCATTTGGCAATCCATGAAAGATAAGGGAGGTACCACACAGCAATTCTAATCCCTAACATCCACTGCCCTCCTTTCCCCTCTCCAAATGTCCTTCAATAAGCCCTCCTTCCTCCCAAGGCTTCCTCCATCATAAATGGGCAGAGGAAAGGCCTGAGACTTGGGTTCCCATCCTATCTTTAGCTTGTCCAGAACTTTACTGCTATGAGGTAGCCTCCCTTACAAGCTATGGCCCCCACCTACTCATAAAACAATAAATTTCCTCATTCTTGACCACCATTTTAGATATCATCTCCAAGAACATCAGAGAACTTTCAAAACCCCTATCTAGAGAGAAGAAATTGTCTTCCTAAATTTCAGTGTAGTGGCATTTGAAATACTTAAAGTCAGAGTCAATAAAATTATGGGATTTCAGCATCCTAGGGACCGTTGTAAGTTCCAAAGAAGGAAAATGCTTTTCCTGGGATTTGCATAAGTTAGCCAACATCTGGAAAACATATGCAGCTTAATGACTATGGTGCATAGACACTTCAAAAATGCACTTGCATTTCAGTAGTTTATAATGAGTGGATGGGGGCCAAGTAAACGCTCAGCTAACTGTCTTAGAAACACAACTCTCTCTCAAGCCCATGCAAAATTCCTAAGGTTAAAAAAACGAGGATATGATTCATGTTAGTCTGAATAAAATTTTATATCTTGCTTTTTGGTCACTTTGCCATGATGGGAACCTTCAACCTTCATCACAAACCCTCAGTGACAGATGGTGATTCACATGCTAAGCAGAAACACATCAGCTGTGGGAGTCATGTTTACAACTTAATAAAAGTTTCCAGTGATCTGGGCCAGACCAGAATCAGCTTCCTATGAACAAGTGACTTCTTTGAATTTTATGTTCATATGAGGAAGACGCCGTCCTTGAAGAGAGGTGATCCTGTGCAGATTCAGAGAGCCTTCATTTGACCAGGGTTTAGACCTTTAATAATTGAATTCTCTTATTCAGATGCTTGCCCAAGCATAGAATATGCTCCATCCCTTTAACCAAGGACTGGTCTCTTGGAGATAGAGACCCTTATTTAGAAAAGAATAGCTCTCCAGAGAAAGTGTCAGCTGACGCATAGCTGGCAACCTCTTCATTATTTAACATTTTGTATTATAAGTCCTTTTTCAAAATAGATGAGGACCCAACATACTTGTTCATCTGGCGTGTTTGTGGACCCTAGGCACACATCAAATGTTAATTCCCTATTTTCTCTTCAATCCACTGAATAATAGAGCTGAAATGCTTCTTTCAATTAGCCTTGTGCTAGATCTAAAGAGTTGGCTTGAGTGCTCATTACAATGGGAGCAACACAGAGGAACAATACCATTGCTGGTGGCCCTGGCTACCCAGACATCAGGGGAGAATTCTTTATAACAAGTTTCAAATTGAATCTTTGTATGAGTGGATTCAATTCCTTTGAAGGAGACAGAATCGGACATCAAAATTCAATAAAGGAAACTCTGGCCGTAAAAGAACTCAGTCGTTGTGAAATAATTTAACAAAAGTCAAGTACCGATTTTGGCCTTGGACTTCTGCTCCTGTTGGCGGTGAGGTGGGATGCCAGGTCTTTAGCTGAGACAGAGAACAGAAGGTGAAACTGGCTTCTTCTGAACTGTTCGTGAAAGAAAGGCAAAGGAGCCTCGGAGTATTTTCAGTCTTGGGACAATTCATCTTATTAATTGTCCCAAAGATCTTAAGCTACACAGGTAAGTAAGCTCCACCAAGGCTTCTAATGGACACACAGTGCCTACAAAGACAAAGTGAATATAAGGGTTTGGACTTACCTTAGACACATTTCACAGATAATTAAATATGAGCAGTGTTAAAAAGTTATCCTTCAAAGACCTCCCAACTAGGACTGCCAAATTTAGCAAAGAACACAGGGACATCTTCAGACTAACAGGTATGATGTTTCTAGAGACCTGCTTTACAGAAATGGATTATTAGTTATTAATAATGTGTAGGTCAGTTTTCTGTTTGGTCAGTCGGTGGGTTTTTTCCAGACAGGGTTTCTCCATGTGGAACTGGCTGTCCTGAAACTCACTGAGTAGAACTCTAAGTCACAGAAATCCCAAGGGATGGGATTAAAGGCATGGGCTACCATTGCCTGGCTGTAGCTCAAATTGTTAAAAGCTTAGTTTTAAATATATATATATATATATATATATATATATATACACACACACACATATATATATTTAGATTAGGGGATATGCTAATTAGTTTGATTTAAATCTCACTTTACATAACATGTCACTTTTACTACACACACACATTAAAAAAATTCAGTTTGTAATAAAATTTCTATTTTACTTTGGGAGTTAGGAGAAATTGGGATGCATACAGTCAAAACACATTCTCAAAGACTTCATTTTCAAACCAGGATTTTTTTTTTTTCAACAAGGGAACAATTATAAAAGAGAAATATAAAGAATATCAGTTAAATTTAACTTTGTGTAAATGGTTATATAATTTTGAGCTGCTACCGTCTGTGTTACACCTGGGCCATGCTTATATTAATCATATGCATTCATTCTTTATCTGAAATTCAGATCAAACTGGACATCTTGTAATCCAGCAAGGCTATTACCTCTTCTCAGCTGTCCATGCTTGAATTCCAAGATAAGAAACTGGATTGGAGCTAATTTATCTGCTCTCTGTCACCTGAAGACAGTGGGTGCTTAGAGCAGCAGTGGGTCCCACCCCGAGGCATAAGCTTCAGTAGCTCTGCTGTTGTGGGCCCTACACTTATGGTTATGCATTTAGCTTTGCTCCTTCCCTTCAATTCATGGAGCGCAAAACCTCTGTGGGATTTTATGTGCACTTCTAATGGGAATGCACTGACAGGAATTAAATCCACACATCTGTTTGTTCAACAAAGGGGAAAACAAGCTGCAGTTGAGGCTCTTAGTCTGAGAAGCCGCAGATTTGAGGGTGGGGGGTGGGGGATCTCCTTTGTTAAATGGGGCTTGATATGCTGCCATAAATGTGTTTTAGGGTCTCACTCCTCACAAAAGGGTATATCTGAGAAAGATCCTGACTAGCACACTGACCAGAACTCATCTTTCTTTTTGACAGTATTGATAAAACTACCAATATTTTGGCCTAATGTAGAATATACATATTTTCATAGATAGGTGCACACTAAGGTCATGGAACACCTCTGACTACATATTTATTTACATTACAAAGTTGGTTTACAATGACAGTCCAACGTAAGTCAACTTTTCCAATAGACTCTCTTCTCCAGATTTGTTCCTAATACCATTCTTTCAGAGAAGTAAATATATTCCTTTCTCTGTAACACTCCAACTCTAAAGAGAAAAACATAAATTAGATGTAAGTTACTTCGATATTAGGCTTATGAGAAAGACGGATCACGCTCGCCATTCCTGGATATACTGTTGGTTGTCTACAGAGAAGGATGACACTCCTTAACAAGAGAAAGTGGCAAAGAGACAGGAGCACACAATCGTCAAACAGCCCAACATCTATGGGGTCAGTAATCGGGGGCTCACTCGGAAAGAGGAAGCTGACTTCCATGGTTACAAAACAAGCAGAGTGCTAAGGTTTGAATCCAGACCTGACAAATTCGAAAGGCTCAGCTTTTACTACCACGTCATGATTCTCCCTGCATTTCCTCCCAACAAATCCAAGAGCAGATGATTCGCAGCAGCCCGCTGCCAGTGGCTAGCCATTCAGTGCACACATCCAGGACTGACCAGATGATCTGAAGGGCAGCAGACAATCCTGTCCTTTGACGTGACAGGAAATGCCAACTTCTTTAGCAACGGCACGGGGACACATGAAGTTAGGCTAGCATGGAAGCAATGACACATCCTCACTTCTTTCGTTATCATGTTCCAATTTCTGTCGTCCAGGTTTTTCTTGCTTGTTAGGTGAAGCACCAAGGTTAAAGTCTCGGTCAGGTTCCAGCTTCCCAAATGACCTTTAATCCAATCACCCCTCCCTGTAACACCTGCTTCAGGAAAATTAACCTTCAAAGTGCTCCTTAAATGGGACTTTTTCCTATAGATCTCTATCCATCAAATAGCAAGTCCCTTCACTCATTCCCCTCCTGTCCACAGTTAAACAAGTAGGCTATGAAGTTAAACAAATCAACGGTGGCCGGGAAAACAAAGAGCTAACTGACACAAGTTAAATCTCAAATATTAAACGGCACAGTTTCAGTCCGCTAATGAGCAGAACCAGAAGACCGTTTAAAAAGCCTGAGTCAGACACAAATGCATGGAAGAAATTTTGTGTTTAGTAAATATTTCAAATCTAGGATTTAATAAATATTTAAATCAGTGAGGGAAAATTGGCTTTTTAATAGGAAGCATTGGGTTACCTGGTGAGTTATGTCAGAAAGGCAAAACTAGACGCATTTGTCACATCCACAGAATGTGTGCCAGGTAGAGAACTTTGCTTTTTAAAGGAAGTGATACAAGAACCAGATGAAAGTGGATGGCTTCCTCTACTCTTTGGGTGGTTTTAATTAGTGAGTTTTTATGTTACTTTTACACATATGTGAACTAGCTTCTCTATAGCAAAAAATGTCTGAAAATAAAGACACAAATACAGTAGGAAACTAGCAACTTATTTCACAGTTAATATCTTTATTTTTACATATATACAGATGCATGTGTATATACATTATAGGTATATGTAGGTATAGTATGTGTATATATGTGCACATATAGAGAGAGTCTAGAAAAGGAAGAGAGAAAACAGGGAGGGAGGGAGAGAGAGAGAGAGAGAGAGAGAGAGAGAGAGAGAGAGAGAGAGAGAGAGAGAAAACAGGGAGGGAGAGAGAGAAAGAGAGAGAGAGAGACGGTATCCAATGAGATCACAGAAAAACAGGCTTACAAGAGAAAAACAAGCCGTCCTTAACTATCTGGGAAAATGTCCAAACTCATAATAAAGGAAGTAAAACTTGCAAGTACATTGAGAGAGGAGCTTCTTACTTCTGACAATGAGGCTGATCTTCCCACCATAAACAATTTTGAAAATGTAACAAAAATAGAAAACAACCTTTTTTTTTCCGGTTAGACAACACTGAGAGTGCCCAAGGAGCTATGAGATTCAAGTTTCCCAAATCAACATGTGTGGCGTACCCACCATCCACGTGTGAGTACCGGCATCTCCCTGTGGCTTTGTCTTCACACTGGCAGTGACACTGGGTGTCTTTCACAGGCTGATTCACTAACTGCATGTGTTTTATAAAGACACCGTGGGGTGATGGAAATGCTGTATGTGTTGATTCGGATGACAGTCACACAGTACAGATTTCTATAAACCCCAAAGATTGTACACTTAAAACTCACATTTGTTAAATGTAAAATACATGACAATAAAGTTCATTTCTAAAACAATACCGAGGAACTATTCCTTATCTGTGAGAGAAATATAAAGCAACCATTAGCACTAAGCTTCTAAAATCCCAACATAGGTTACATAACTAAATCTCAGAATCTCAGAGTTCGTGGGAACAGTAAAGGGTATCTCTGAAGGTGCATCAAAAGATTAATACAAACTCCAAAGCACCAGGAGGCCAGGGTGTTTGGGCAGTGCTAGACCACACCTGAGACCTGTCTGCAGCCTCGGTGAACACACCGAATAAGGATTCTACTGTAAATCAGATTCAAGGCCACAGTACATTGAGAATCACAGTGTTGACTGCGAACAAAATTTTTTCTTCCTACAAAACCATCTATTTAACAATGAGGAGGCCTTTTTAAATCCTCCTACTGTGATTCCTCAGTGTGTCAAACTATTTTGGGGTTGTGTTGTGTTAGAAAGCTTAGTATTTAAAGTGCTGTTAGAGTTGCAGACAAGAGAAAAGACAATGCTGGTTTGGGATTGGGGCATAACTTCCTACAGCTTCTGAAATGGCCCTAAACTTCTACCATATTGCACTACAAATTTGTTTTTTTAAGAAGTAGAGTTCTTGACATTGATTATCAAATCAAAACAGCCCTCAGCTCTGAGAAACACTGAAGACACTCTGCTCTCTGCGGTACCAAACAGCCAGGCAAGGTTTCAAGAGAAATGAACAAGCGATTATCTCATTCATGTGTAAATTTACCTTCATCTTTCATAAATAAATTATATATGTGTTGCTTAAATTTTTCCCTTATGGTTTGGTGTGTTTGCTGTGCCTACCTTATATACCTGTCTACCTTTGCCCATGTAAAAGTGTCTTGTGCAAAAGGAGTCGTGAGTGGAAAAGTGGGAAAAGTCCAAGTAAGAAAACATCTTTTGTTACTGAGGCTGTGGGAAACAAGCAAACTGCTCATATTCACACAAAATTCGACTAGCCATAGGAAATTTGCTGGCAAAGTGTCACATCATTGAACTCTTTTATCTCATATCTAGGAATCGATTCCAAGAGTCTATTAGCAAAAGGGGTGGACTTGGATGTAGGTCAGAGGTGGGGCCCTTACCTAATGTGGATTAGACCCTGAGTTAAATCCCCACACACAAAAAAAGGAAAAGAAACATAAAAACAAAGAAAGAAAGAAAAACAGAACCGAGCACATTGGCACACAAAGTGGTCGCCCTGGATGCTCAGGCCAATGCAGGAAGATAAATCGAACTAACAAGTTCAAGGACAGCCTGAGCAATATAAGAAAAACTGGTCTGTTCTTCCTATGGCTTGCAATCCCCTTCAGCTCCTTCAATCCTTCCCCTGGCTCCTCCATTGGGGTCCCCGTGCTCAGTCCGACGGCTCGCTATGAGCATCCACCTCTGTATTGGTCAGATGCTGGTCGAACCTCTCAGGGAACAGCCATACCAGGGTCCTGTCAGCAAGTGCTTCTTGGCATCAGCAATGGTGTCAGGGTTTGGTGTCTGGAATCCATAACAAACGTGCTGAGGTTCCAGGTTGGCGTGTACTTGATTTCATCCGGACAGTGCACACAACCCAGCTGACCCCAGCTTTTCTATATGTGCAGCACCAGGGGGTGGTGGCACACACCTTTAATCCCAGCACTTGGGAGACAGAGGCAGGCGGCTCTCTATAACTTCAAGGGCAACCTGAGTCTACAGAGCAAGTTCCAGGACAGCCAGGGCTTCACAGAGAAACCCTGTCTCAAACAAAATAAATAGACAAATTAACAAAAAGAAAAATAGAAAAAGAATTAAACTAACAGTAGAGCACAGTGGTATCCAGCAAAGGCAAACCGATCTCTGTGAGTCGGAGGCCTGGCCTCCATGCAGTTTCAGGACAGTCTCAGCGCGCATGTGCACTATTAAAGCAGCGGCAGAACAAGAACCCCTTCCGGAACGGACTCCTAGGCGAGCAGAGGGGGTGACGTGGTCTGAAGCAGGCGGGCGGCCGGCAGTAAAATGAAAATGGAGTGGTCCATGCACGGGAACTCCTGACGGTCGCGACAATACTGCGATGAAGAACAAGCAGGGAAAAATGATCCAATTCAACCAATATTTACTGAGCCTCTTGTAGCCACAAGGTCTGGCAGGCTAAGGAAGATGAAAGAATTGACTAAACCATAGATACGCTACACAACAGAAATTAGCGTAAAAGCTCCAGGAGGGAAAGGAGCACCGGGGTAGTGGGAAGATCACCGAGTTGGGGACATGTTTATAAAAAGCGTGGGGAGTTGGAGGTATGCGCCAGGCATCCGGACGTCCGGCTGAGCAGACTCCACAGAAGGATAAACACAGAAGTGAAGACCTCCATTCAGCAAACTGGCAGCAGCTCACAAGATAATGGGTTAGTTAAGTTTGTAGGAAGACAGTAAAAACAATTCTGTCTTTGCATTTAGTCCTTTAAATATGTTTGATTGTATTGGCATCTTCATCAAGTTTAAATTTTCTGTTTAATTTTTTTCCCGAGTGCCAAGTATATTCCAATTTAATGCTACTATAGAGATTTTCTGAAATCATCTAAACTTAATGTCAAATCCCCTGATGAACCGTTTAAGTGCACCATATAAGGCAGGTTAAAACAATTTGTCTGTGAAAGCACGTCTCGGTGCACTTACCAGTACAGTGATAATTATGAGCAAACTGATCGTGGCTACCTGCCATACGAATAAATATTATTTCAAAGATGGAAATGCAATAAATCTTTTTAAAGGGCCATGTAATGAGAGACAGCAGATGCAGCTTTGTTGGTGACAGAGTGGAAGCACCTCTGCCAAATAAAACAAATCATATTTCTCTTGAAAATTTTGTACTCGAATTCCGAGTGCCATGTTGCAGAATTTATAGTTCCCTTATAAACCGTGGGAAATCGAGAAACTCTCTCCAAAGGTCATTTATCAATTGCTCCAAATACGTGCAATACGGCAGTGACTCAGACACATTTCAAACATTTGCTCCATATGGCTACACTGTAAAATTCAGTTCTCAACACCGACTGGCATCAACCGTTCAATAAGTAAAACATGACACATGGCATTAAGTCACAGTAGAAGCAAGGACAGCATAGCCTGCTATTTACTCGCCATTTGCAGTTATATTCTTGGGCTGAAAATATACGCAATACTGACATACACAAAATTAATGGGAGGTTATGACATATCATTGGGCACTTGCATACTAATTTTCTGAATTTATTAGAACACATGGTTAAGAAATATCCTTGTGATGAGCCCATTTTTAGTTCTGTACAGTTGGGGTAGCTTGGTACTTGGAAAGCTAACACTCCCATAAACAACCTCACTTGACTTGAGAAATGAACCCAAGTTGGGTGATTGTATTGATGGGGAATTTCATTCGGGCACTGACTTACAAAGATTGGAAATGGAAGAAACTACCTCAAAACCCCCATCCCATGGAATGTGTGCTTTTGTTTTTATCTAAGCAATGCTCACGATACAGTACATGACTAAACACAATCCAATATGATTTGTGTTGCCGTGGGTCCCCACAGAACAAATCTGTAAAATTACAACATGTGAAAGCTTTAACACAGTGATATAAAATGGCCGTGGCATGGTTCATATCTTAAACTGACAGACGGATGGTGATTATTGCAAGGACAATGCCCTGCATATGTCAAACGATTTGCAAATAATTTATGTCACCTTCCATTCCATTATTGTTTTTGCAGAGGACATAAACTGTGTCACCAATATTAAACTGTCTGCAAAAAAGAGCCGAGCTCAGCTTTCTCCTCTCTGAGAGCACTGAGCCATCTGCACCCAGACAAACATGCATATGGTCATCATTTGTCCAACACCTTACACGGTGTGAAGGTTTTTTACTTGAAATGCCAACCTGTGTGGCAGATGATGTATGTGTTTCCTCAGTCCTGTGATTACCAGGCCCGCGCCGCCGTGCAGCTCTCTCACCTCATCAGTGCCACAAGCCGCACTCCTAGGTGTGTGAGGCATTTGCAGCAATATGGCTTCTGACACACAGGAAGGTGGAAGCGCTCCGCTGTGAATATCCGACCCCAGATTTCCTTCCAATCAGGGTCAAAGTCTGACCCACAGAAATTAGTGTGGGTAGAGATTTAGGACTCAAAAACAACAATTTGAAAACAGAATGAATATATTTTGATAAGGGGGAGCTTGTTGGCCCTCCTTGACTGCTGTGCCAAATGCCTTAGAAATGACCTGCACTGTGTTCTGGAAAAGAACGCACAGGGCGTGTCCCCAGCTGCAAACAGAGCAGGTTACTGCCGCACCCAGCAGATGCAATTCATTCTGAGGATTTGCTATTGCTATAGACCTGGGCTCCTTCCTACAAAGTACCACAGGACAGCACCTCTGTAGATCACTGTAGCTCTAGGAACATGTCAACAGTTTTCTTACATACATATGACACATCAGTATGCGATCACGTACCCCAGGTATGCATGCTCACGCACACACACACAAACACACACACACACACACACACACACACACACACGCTATTTGTTCAAATTTTTGAGACTGCAAGTTTTACGTTTGCTTTTAAGGAATAGTATCTTTTCCTTTCAAATCCAGACATGCTATGCAAACAGAGCATTGCATTTTTCTCCCACCTTCCTACTCTTCATCTTTATCAGGGTGGGAGAAGGAATGACAGAGAGGAGTAACTAAGAATTCTGAAGACAGTCCCAGTGGAATCTGTTTGGACACCAAATAACATCCACAAAATCATTTTTCTGGGTGGAGTGTAAGTTAATCAGAAGCAGATGGGTTTGTTTTACTATAAAATTCACATGGACACAAACTCCCTAGATGAAGATGCGGGGTATTTAATTCTCATCCTCTGCCACTGAACATTCAGACTTTAAAATAGTTTCCAAATATGGATTCTGAAGATTGGTCCAAGTCTCTAATTTTAATTCAAAAGTAAGTTCTAAACCGAAACTGGCACCTCTAGCTCTGGATGCAGACAGTGAAAGGCGGCAAATGCAGATGTTCCGTGGGTGTTCAACATGCTTAGAGTAAATGATGTAATGCCCCGAGGAAGACATCCATACCACTCCCTCTGTGGGGCTGCTCGGGGAACACTGGGGAAGAGAGATTCCAAACACTATCTTCAGAGCCCGGTACAGTCAGGTAGGACCCCAGCAGCCTCAGCTGCCTGCACGGTGCCTCCCCAAGTCTATGCCTGTCAACAACCAATTATGGATGGGGAAAGGCTTTCATTTTGTAACAGTGAGCCCACCAGGCACCAAAGGGTGGTTTTCAGCCACACAGAGCTTTCAGAGGGTCATAAAACAAAAGGCACACATGTAAGGGGGGGGATCTATACCGAAGGTGCAGATAACAAGGATAGGAAAGGAGACAAGAATAAACACTGTACTTTATATGCACAAAAAATAGAAATAAAAATAAAAATTAAGAAAAAACTTAAGTATTCTAAAAAGCAAACACCACACATCAGACAAGGCTTGATTTGGGATCCACAGCCATCAAAGGTGTCTTGGTGGTGTTTCAACACAATTTCCAGAAATTAAACACAGTTGACAATTAAAAAAAAATTTTTTTAAAAAGGCAGTTAACAAAATTCCCATCAATATTTGCCACTTGTGATTACCTGTTACTCGTTCAATTAATGGCAAACAGAGCATACATATGTTAACAATAAAATTAGAAGGAAAATGAGCTTGGTGGGTTTTGTGAAATTAGATTTAGGGAGTTTGTATGATGGCCAGCAACCCCCTAGAAGCTTATTCTGACAAGCTCAATTTACATGCTATAAAATGAGCATTGTCAAGGCCCCCCATTTTCCAGGCCCTTTGTTCTCTCATGGCTTCTGAGTATCTTACATAGCAGAAGATTCCTGCGCAGCTTTATTGGACTATAATGAATCAGTGCTGGCTAAAACTCTCATGGAGACTTCCTGTTCCATGTCCAACTCAACATACCTGAAACAGATCTCCCAATCTCTCAAACACGTCACTCATTTTTCTAACACTCTGGACCCCACTTTACATCACATCCAATAACCTCTCATCTGTTAGCCTTTCTTTCCAAGCTTTTCTCGGAACTGGCCCCACTGATCTTTTTTCTTTGTCTTCCTGATTCAAGCGCTTGCTACATAAGCCTCATAAAATGACCTCTTTTTGTTTGTTCCTTTCTTGGTTACAGGTGGCATACTGTGCCCTAGCTCTTGCTTAACTGCCAGTCAAGTCATCATATTCTTTTCTCCAATAAAAGTAACACTTGGGTTTCTGGAGCCCTTCATCCTCCACAATATCCGTTTGCTCTTTCCACCAAGAGAGTGAGGTGGGTGGAGTCAGTAGTAAGATTTCCACTCTGTAAATGAGAAGGCTCAGACTCAGAGAGGGACTGAGCTGTCTATACATGTGTGCTGCTACCAACGGGAGCCAGGAGTCTGACTCGAGTCTTTTGATTCCAAGTCCAGTGCAATTACCATGCACAGGTTTATCTAAAACAAATGCATTGCCTAAATGTCTAAATTAAATGCCCTCAAAGCTCTTTGTAATCTAGTTCAAATGTAGACTTCTAAATTCTTCGTCCATCACAGTGCGTCGGCTATCCACGACGTCTGCTGTGACTTTTTGTCACAGATTTGCAGTATCTTTATTAGATTCTGACTTGGACTCCTTCAGGAATATACCCCGGGAAAGCATAAATGGACCATAGGGCAGTTCAGTTTTCAGTTCTCAGAAGCTGAGTTTTGTTAGTGGATGGTTTTCACATTGTGGTTTCAATATAGGTATTTTTGACAACCCTTCTATTAAAGATGCTTTTGATTTGATATTTTTTAAGGTGTTACTTTCAGTACTATATATAATCTTCCATGTCAATCATTGTCAAAGGAGCTTAAAGTCACTTTTTCCTTGATTATTTCAGAAGTGAAGGTCTCATTTGATATACTGTATTCTGATCAGGTGTGCATGGAAATAGTGTTAATTACCATTAAAGACCACAGGAAGCAAAAATGTTATTAACCTACAGTAATTATCAGACACAGTATAAATTTTAAACAAAATACCAAATAAAAAGGAGACAGTTTATTCTTATTCTCATATATATATATATATATATATATATATATATATATATATATATACATATATATATATATATGCACATATATATATATATAAACACACAAAGACATGCATGATATAAAAATCACAAGGTAATTTTCTAGTGCAATGAAGTTTAGCAATTGAGTTGTTATTCAAGATTATTTTCTTCTCTTCTTTGAAAATACAATTTTTTTCAAGACCTTCAATACTTATTAAAACATACTTTCTAAAAACCAAACTATATAATCCTGGTTTCTTTGTATTCAGTCCTTAGCATATGTTCAAAGTCCTACATCTTCTGTTTTAACAATACTCCCTGTTTACTTTCCCAAGCCTATGAAGTATGATCATTGCATGACCTTGTCTAACTCTCAATGTGCCATTTCTAGGCCTAGTCCTACCAACTGATTTTTCTCCTGTTTCCTTGTGCATTTTGCTTTTTTCTTTTTCTTCACTGGATTCCAGACTGAGTTTTATATTATTGGGTACTAGAGATTTTTGTGTTCTCTAATTCAAGGCTTTTATTAAAAAATTATTGAATGTATTTTACTTACATTTCAAATGTTATCCCCTTTCCCAGATTCCCCTCCATATCCCATATTCCATCCCCTCCCCCTGCTTCTATGAAGGTGTTCCTCTACACATCCACCTCCTCCTGCCTCCTCACCCTGACATTCCCCTACACTGGGGCTTCACGAATTGATGGGCCCAAGGATTTCTCCTCCCACTGATGCCCAACAAGGTCATCCTGTGCTACATGTGCAGCTGGAGCCATGGGTCTGTCCATGTGTACTCTTCAGATAGTGGTTTAGTCCCTGGGAGCTCTGGTTAGTTGGTATTGTTGTTCATATGGGGTTTAAATCCCTTCAGCTTCTTCAAACCTTTCTCTAACTCCTCTATTGGGGACCCCCATTCTCAGTTCAATAGTTGGCTGTGAGCATCTGCCTCTATATTTGTCATGGAAGACCAAAGTACAGATTCTTCGGTCCTTCTTAGATGGGAGAACAAAAATATTCATAGGAGGAAATATGGAAACAAAGTTTGAAGCAAAGGCCATCCAGAGACTGCCCCACCTGGAGATCCAGTCCACATGCAGCCATCAAACCCAGACAATATTGCTGATGCCCAGAAGTGCGTGCTCACAGGGGCCTGATATAGCTGTCTCCTGAGAGGCTCTGCCAGATCATAAGTACAAAGGCTTTGTTTTAAAATGTTACTTGGAATCCATCCCTGCCACACACACACTTTGTTTAGAAGGTCTATTCAACCATTAGACACCTAATTGGGCCCTAATATTCATGACCTACACATCTTAGGAACTAACCTAGAATGCTGAGAAATGAAGAAACAATAGACACATATAGAGAAAAGATGGGACTGGGTGGATCTTGTGTTCTGATAGAGACACACCAATAGCTAACTCAAGAGCTTTACCTAAACCAAAAACCTAATCTCGGTACATCTGTAGGGGAGGAGTCTCGGTTTGTAGTTGTCTGGGAAGGGGAAGCTGTAGTTGATAGTTTCTGGACATACTTGTTTCAGTTAACATCTGTACTTGATCCAGAAGGCAGCTCTGCCCTTCTTCATTACCTGACCTTGGGAAGATTTTGCCACTCCCATGGTCTAAGGCACTGGGGTCCTTAATAACCCAGCACTTCCTCCATTCTCCGGATGGAGCACTAAGCTAAGTGATATCCTTCTGAAGCATCTATTCGAGGTCTAGTAGGAACTCAGACCACGTCTGCTGGGTTTTCCCCAGTATTCTTTGCTGGGTCCCAGGTGGTTTCTCCGTATGCATGGTACAGCCAACACTTGGGAGAAGACAGAGAGAACCACAGTTCTCTCCAAGACTGCTTCATAAATTCTCAACTCGGGGAGACTGTTGGCTCCTACTTGGGTTCTCATGTTCTCTGTGTAGCCTAGACATGCTCTTTGAGCAGAAGGTGATGACTTCGTTTCCCTTAATTAAGGGTCACTGTTCTGAATCTTGTTCAGAAACCCTTACTTCACCATTTCTTCTGGTTCCTTTAGTTACTTAAGGCAGAATAAGACCGCTGCTTGTTAGTCCCATCATGAATAGGAAAGAAAGTCTTTAATATCTCTGAAATGTAAACATTTCTTGAGGAGTCAAGAGTGAAACAAACTTTCTTATTTTGAAATTGTCCAAAAAAAAAATAAAATAAAAAATACCCACAAATTATAACCAACCCCTTTTTAAGTAAGCCCTTCTTCAGTGGTGCTCAGCAGAAACAGTAAACACATCAGTGTTTCTAGATAACATTTTCACCTAGCTGAGCCTGGATGGTAGCACATTCTTGTAATTCCAGCTATGTAAGATCTGAGGCTTGGTGATTCTAAATTCAAATCCAGCTTAGGCTCCACAGTGAGTTCAAGGCCATCTTGCAAAACCTAGTGCGTCCATCTCAAACTGAAAGTCAAAATGAAAGCTTAAGAGTAGCTGAGTGGGAGAGAACCTGCCCTCAACGCAGAAAAGCCTCCCCATCCCCAGTAATACCCCATCCCCAGTAATACCCCATCCCCAGTAATACCCCATCCCCAATAATACCCCATCCCCAGTAATACCCCATCCCCAGTAATACCCCATCCCCAGTAATACCCCATCCCCAGTAATACCCCATCCCCAGTAATGGGGTGGGGTGATTTCTACGCAGCTGGGGTCACTAAACATTTTAAAGGTGATTCACCTATCCCATTTTAAAATGATTTTAATTATCTTAAGAGTTGCCAAAAAACCTCATCATTTTAGGCTATTTGTGGTGGTGCTCACCTTTAATCCCAGTAAAGGCAAGTGGATTCTTTGAGTTCAAGGCCAACCTGGTCTACACAGAGGTCTAGGCCAGCCCAGGATGCACTAAGACACTGTCTCAAAAAGAAAAATCAATGTTTCAATAACCATTTTAATCATTTCCTAACGTAATACTTAAAACAAGTTTCCCCCCATTTCTGTGCTTTGGCAACAAAGAAAACCAAAAGCTGGTGTGACTGTAGCACAACTCTATACAAGGAAAAAATAATGAAACAAAAACTGGCCTGAGCAAGCCAGTCCTGTTTTCTCTTACATGCCCCATTCTGTATTGGCGAGACCAGATAATGAGCAGCACTTTTTCTTTGTAACAATTCATTAATCAGAGAAATGATCCTTGCTAGTGTTTAGATGTTTTACTTAATTTGGTACCTCTGGCCTGCTGCCCCACTCGTGCCAAAATTATTATTTCTCACCCAGCAGGTGATAAATAACAACTTCACTCGTGATTAATACCATGAATCCTTCAACCTGACTAATGCAAGCTTTAAAAAAGAAAAAGAAAAACCCAACTTGAGACCTACAGAACAAGTGGGTGATAACAGTGAGGACCGTGGAAGCTCTGCTCCATGTGAGGGAGGCATCCACAGGAAATGAGGCGTTTGCCCACAGCCCAGCTGATCCTCCGAGGCTTCATTAAGCCCATCTCAGCAATATTTGCCTTCCACTGCTGAGTGCTTGCTCCTAACACTCAGTTCTAAGTACCTTCAGAAAAAAGAAACCACCAACTCACTTCTGCCTACATTTAAATATATATTAAATGGGTGACTGACCAAATAATAAATGAGAAAATGGAATTCTTACCCAAGTATTAGACATTGTAATGGGTCATTTGGGAGCTACACACGTTCTCTCGTTACTTCCGAAACACTGTGCACAAATGTAGTTTTGTTCAAAGCCATAGCAAAGTTAACATTTGCTACTGGTAAAAAGGAAAGGTGTTAACAATGGCAGTAAATAAAGCCACATGATGCCATCCACTTTATTACTATTGTTTAGCACTAGACATCACCAGTGGTCCTTAGGCAGAGGGTAAGATGTACTTGCCTCTTCAACAATCTCCTTTACATTGACTTTTTTCTTTAAAGATGGGACTTCACCGACTAACCCTGAATGCCCTGAATGCTTTTCTACACATTATGTAGAAAAGGGTGGCTTTGCACTCACAGATCTGTCTGACTGTCTCTGGAGTGTTGGAATGAAACCCCCTGCCCTGGTACTTCACAGTTTTAGTCCCAAGTCAAGTCAATAGGTTTGTGAAGGGAGTCAATCAGCTGAATGTGGTCCAAGACATGTTTGACAGGCAAGTAGTTTTATTTTAACTTTTTAAAATTTTAATGTCATTAGCTAGACGGATGATTAGATAGATGATTAGACAGACATGGCAGAGCTCCCTCTTCTGAGTGTGTGACTGCTGCCACAACGGAGGGACATGGAGCAATGACAATGCACAGGGTCATGGGTAGAGCTGTGTGACCACAGGCAGACACAGACTAGGAACTGACTCCCACTAAAAACTGTTTTACTCTATCTACAGCGATGTGCGGTAAAGCTGGATCACCTGAAAGCTGCACAGTGGTATAAGAGACAAGGAAGTGGGTACAGGGGACTGACACCTGGGTTAGGTGTCAGGTTTAACCAGAATCTGAGGTGGAAAAAAACAAAACAAAAACAACAACAACAACAACAAAAATCTAAACAAGAAGCAGTGCTCATTAGCCAGGTATTGAAAAGCCCAACAAACAGTGACCAACCTCAGGATGGAGCTCATTCCAGATTCCTTGCACCAGGAGAGCAGAAGACCCAGATGAATAACCAATTATAACCGGTACTCAGGAATCCTTAAGTCTCAGCACTAGCCTGGGCTACCCCCAAAGCTTTAAGGGCAAAAAAAATCTCCCTATTTTTTTACGATTCTGAGAACAAAAGAGAATTATTATTTAATTAAACTTTATTGGGCTGTAATTTACATACAATAAAATGAAGTTTGATAAATTATACACCTTATAAACATTAGAATCAAAATAAACTCCCATCATCCTTCAAAAACATGTTCCTGGGTATTTAATCCACTAAGAATAAAACATGTGGCCCCAGGCAACCAAAGTCATCACCATGGTTTAATTTTTATTTAAATTTCACACACTGCCTACTCCCTCCAGAGTACGGACTTTACACAACACAACCCTGGCTGTTTGTTGAGTACACTAACTAAGCACTTTAGGGGCTGCACTCAGTAGCTAGAAGTAGCTGCTCTTCTCAGGTTCAGACCCAACGCCTATACTGTAGCTCACAACTGCATGTAACTTCAGTTCTGGCCTCTGAGGGTACCAGGTCTGTACACCACTTGGTATACATACAAACCTGCAGACAAGGGCTCACACATATAAAAATTTCCAAACCTTAAAAAACAAACAGGAAAAAAAAAAACAAAAAAACTTTAGTGGTAGCAAAGGCCTATAATCCCAGGACTCAAGGGACAGAGGCAGAGTAGTCTCTGTGAGTTCCAGGCCAAAGCTACACAGTAAGTGAGGCACTGCCCCCCACCCCCACTCTATGGGATGGAAAGATGAAAATTACCCCTTAAGTTTTAGCTTGAAGTCTGGCAGTGGTGCCACATGCTTTAATCCAAACACTAAGGAGGCAGAGGCAGGGGGATCTCTGAATTTGAGGCCAGCCTGGTCTATAGAGAGAAGCCCTATGTGAAAGGAGAGAAAAGTGTTAATTTGGATATGAAATACAGAGGATAATGAGAAAGACTGTCAGCCCGAGGGGAGAAGGAGTCCTCCATTGTACCACTCCTCACTGAGAAGCCAAGGGCAGTTAATGGCTGCTGAGGAAGGGAGTCACTCTTCACCACAGCCTACAGTGGATGACCTCATACACACGAGCAATTTGACTTGAGTTGTAAAAACTGTGTGAACATTTTAAACACAGGAAGTTGGGGGGGATACATGGGGAAGAAGATGGGAGGGTCTGGGAGGAGTGGGGGATGGGTGGATATGACTAAAACCTTGGTATACATGTATGAACATTTAAAAGTTGTTTGTTTCTCCATTTCCTCTTGTAAACTGGAGATACTAATTACCATTAAGTGTTCTGTGAAGACTGAGTTAGAAATGCTTGGTAAAGAATAAAAGAGTATAAAATAACCATAACTCTCAGCATATTGGTATCAGGTTTATATCTGACTCGTCACAGCATCACTGAGTATAATGGAACAGAAAACACTGAAAATCTGAGACAACCTATGATCCTTAGTGTTTGCCTATGAATTCCCATCAATAGTCCTTTGAAAACTAACCAAAGAAAAATAAAATAAAAAATTCTATCAAGATGTGCTCATCCCCGTAAAATAGTTCTTTCAACCACCTCGGCCTTAATGAAACACTGGTTAATCCAATTTAAATTAGATTTTAAAAATGTTCAGACTGTACCTCGCTGGATGACCTGTCACACTTTCTCAGTGTACATTTTTAAACAATACTCTTCTGTGATCAGTTTCACCATGTACTTTGTACTGAGTGCACATATCAACTGCTTTCCTTAAAGAACTGTCTACCCCACATGTACTAAGATCAGTGATTAACCAAAAAGATCAAAGTAAATAAAACAAACTCAGTTGCTTAAGGTTTATTTTTATATGCTCATAAAGAAAGAAAAGCCAGGATATATTATATAATGCAACAATTCAAAATGAAGTTGTACACAAACAACAATACAAAGAACATGTATATGACATTATGCAATTTTTTTGAGGTTTCAAAAAACAGTGTTTTTGGTTTTGAGATCCTGAAGTTACTACCATACTGTTCAAGTAATCCATATTTCAAAAGTTAGATCTGCAAAATGACTAATTGGCATATAGCTCTAAGACAACCTGCCTTTACCCCGGTCTTCAAAATAGTGCTGTTCGATTCTTCTACAGAAAGCAAGGAGGTTGCTATAGTTTTTCACCTTCTCAGAAAGTTCATCACTGGTCAACTGTGTAGTAAGAATGGTGTACAAATGGCCAAAAACCAGAGCATCAAGTTCAGTAGGCCTGAAAAAAAAGTAAAGATGAGAAGCATGAGATACCTCATTTTTATGGTAGAAAGAATCCTATTTAAAAAAAAAAAAAAAAAAAAAAAAAAACATTGTATTTATCAATTTAAAAGAAAAGTCATTAAAATAAATCCTCCTACAACTTGATAGTTTTTCCATTTTAGAACATAAAAAAGGAAACTATGATTTGATGTGTAAATTATTAAATGTGCTAAATTTTACATATATTTTAGTACACTCATTATTTTAATAAACAAATGAATATGGTAGCTTTTCAGTGTGCCAGAAAATACGCTTAAAAAAAAAAAAAAAAAGAATACATGGGGGGGGCGCGGACGCAAGCACTCTTTTCACGGGCTTGCTTATCACATCAATAAAAAGGTGATGTGCTTTTTATACTGCTCTAAAACCGCATTCACTGCTTTCCTCACCAGGGTCTGTAAGTTTTAAAGGCAGCACTGCTGAGTCTTTATACCCCAGGTCCCAGTGCAGTAACTGTCGGCTCCAGAATTCGCTGAATACATGAAGGAGAAAAGTAAGTAACCCTGCAGATGTGGGATCTTTCCTTCTAACTACAGGGTTTTGTTTGTTTGTTTGCATTCTTCCCTCTTTGATGCAGAGCAGGAGGGATATATAAAGTGAGATGTTCAACCTGGGCATGCCTATAACTGCCACACTCAGGCCCAGCTCAGTAAGACTGTAAATTCAAGGTGATCTTGGGCTATACAGCAAATTCATATCTAAAAATCAAATAATGTGAAAATGTGCAATCCATGGTCACGTTTAAGAAGGCAGTTAAAAGGGCAGCAGTTTTAAAATCACAAGTTTTAAAATCAAATAAATATAAAATTATATTTATTTGTGTGTCACAGGGGTGGGTTGGGGGCATGACTGTGTGCCACGGTTCAAGTGTGGATGGAGGTCAGAGGACAACTTGGAGAAGCTGATGTTTTTCCTTTTACCACATGGGTTCCTGGGATAGAACACAAGTCAGCAGGCTGGGCAGCAAGTACCCTAACCCTGCGGAGCTATCTTGGCAGTCTCACAAGTGAGCTTCTCTTCTAAAAAGGAGTTGTAGGAATTGGTTTTGTAGTAATCAGCTTCAGTTCATGTGCGTCACTGAAGTTTGTAAGGATTGTAGCAAAACATTTGGGAGGCAGAGGTTTACATAGACAGTTCCAGGTCAGCCAGGACCACAGAAGGAGGCATTGTGTTAAATTTTAAGGATCATAAGACAAGCGCTTTGGTAATGTGTTTGCTTTGTTGGTCCACTTCCTCAGAGTTTAGAAGCAACTCTAAAGTAGCTGTCTTATCACCATCAGCTTTGTGCGTGCATGTCCATCAGCACCCTGGAGTTTTACAAGGAGATACTTAGAACAGTTGGCATCTTGATCACTTAAGGGTACTTTTGACTGTCATTAGAGCACAGACTCGTTGTTGACCTCATTCAGAGCCTGCATTTATTGGTACAGAATGCTCAAGCCATACAAGAAGTGAAGGGGGATTGACACTAAACCAGGATTAAGAAAATAAGTCCCCAGTGCAAGAGCTGTTTTTAAGAAATGTGTTGGGGACGTAGGCACGTTAGCTGTGTATAACTTCTAGTGGAGCACCTTAACCCTCCATCCTGTCTTTGGTTCTCTGTAAACATCTACTTGTTACTGACTTTCTGTTTATGATGAAAAATTATGGTGCTATTAAGTTCAGGTACTAAAAGTGAATTATGCATCCCACCCCAAAAGAGGCAAAAATTCAGAAAAACCTGCAGCTCTTATGAAAGTCAACGGCAAAGCAACAGCACATTGTGCCAGAGACGGCTCAGCAAGTCAACAATGGCTGCCATGTCTGACAGTCCAAACTCAAACCCTGGGCCTCACACTGAATGAAAACCAACTCCCAAAAGCTGTGCTTTGACCTTCACACATGTCATAGCACACATGCATGATCCCTACACACACGCATAAGTGTAAAAAAATTTAGCACTTCTCCAATATTGTTAAGTCATGCCACAACCATCATGTACCTGCTCTTAAATTTCTTTGTTGCACAATGAAGGAAAAAAAAAAAAAAAACTCTGCATTCTTGTGCTTAAAGGGGTCTCTGTGGGTATGGGGTCTCTGTGGGTATGGGGTCTCTGTGGGTATGGGGTCTCTGTGGGTATGGGTGTGTGTGGGTATGGGGTCTCTGTGGGTATGGGTGTGTGTGGGTATGGGGTCTCTGTGGGTATGGGTGTGTGTGGGTATGGGGTCTCTGTGGGTATGGGTGTGTGTGGGTATGGGGTCTCTGTGGGTATGGGTGTGTGTGGGTATGGGGTCTCTGTGGGTATGGGTGTGTGTGGGTATGGGGTCTCTGTGGGTATGGGTGTGTGTGGGTATGGGGGTCTCTGTGGGTATGGGTGTGTGTGGGTATGGGTGTGTGTGGGTATGGGGTCTCTGTGGGTATGGGGGTCTCTGTGGGTATGGGTGTGTGTGGGTATGGGGTCTCTGTGGGTATGGGTGTGTGTGGGTATGGGTGTGTGTGGGTATGGGGTCTCTGTGGGTATGGGGGTCTCTGTGGGTATGGGTGTGTGTGGGTATGGGGTCTCTGTGGGTATGGGGGTCTCTGTGGGTATGGGTGTGTGTGGGTATGGGTGTGTGTGGGTATGGGGTCTCTGTGGGTATGGGTGAGCGTGTGAGCCCATGTGCAAATTCTCTTCCTTTGATCGTTAAGATATTTCAAATGTATTATTGCTTTTATCTTTGCAGACTTTTTATTAGAAAAATATTCTAGGATGATATATTCTTAAAGTCCTATTGCTGCCTTATCTTGAATCATCATCATTTCAGTTAGATATTTATTCTTTCATTTGAATATCAAACAAAAACAGTGCTGTAAAACGTGAACATTTTCCTAATCATTTCCATTTAAAATATTTCTGCCCATTTTTTCCTTATTCATTATTATTTTGTCTTTTTCTCTGATATCCTTTATAGTATCATCTAATTCCAAATCTATTAATTTTGTCTAGGTATCTCCCGTTTTTTTTCAAATATTATTTATTTCACCAGCTCTTCATATTAGAAATAATACCACACACACAAAAAAAAAAAACTTCATAATTTTTACTTATATGTTACTAAGGCATGCAAATCAAAGCACTTTCTGTCTTCTTTCAACTGTTGTTCTTGCTACAAGTTCTCACTTAACTTCTTTTTCCTCTCTAAAAACAAGCAAAAATCATTTGGTTTTCTTTACCAGTCCTTTCTCAACATCTTCAGTAGGTAAGTCAAAATTAGGAATTAAAAGAGACAAAGGAAAAGAGACTCTAACCATTCATGTGAGAGCCAAGGGTAGAATTAAGGCCTCCAATTTAGAATCTAATCTATTGCTCTTAAGTGAACGCCTTACTGTTTCTAACAAAGAAATCACTCCAGCCACAGATAAAGAAATGGAAAAAAGTTTTACCATAACAAAATAAAATTACAAGTCACCTTTTCCTAAATGTAGCTTCCTTCCCTCTGATACAGGCTAAGTGATGGGCAGGCATGGGATGCACACCGGCCATCCCAGCACGGGGGAGGCCAAGCAACAAGGACAAGTAGGGCTGAGGTCAGCCTGAGCTACAAAGCAAGTTTCAGGGCTAAGGAGTAGTAGCCTTACCTCCAAAAACCAAATAAAATAAAAAGATTAGGCACAACTAAAAATTAAATATTCTTCTCTCATAATTATTGGTTAATAAAAAACATCTGGCTAAGTATCACATAAGGTAGAATTTTTGAATACCTACTTTTTAAATACCAATAAAAATCAAATGCATGTCTTGCTTTTGCAACTGTCTAAATTTTAATCTTTTGTAGGTTTAAATATAACTTATTATCAAAAGCAATATCTTTAATTTTCCTCTAAATCACATGACAAAAAACATCCCTAGCTGCCAACTGACAATGACTTTAACTAAAAATTATTCTCCTACCCTCTCCAAAAAATGTCTTGTGCAAAAAACTCACTGGTAAACAAGAACACACTTCAAACAATAAAATATATATCCCCTTCTCAACGTTCAAACTACTAATAATTCAGTATCAAAAGAAAAAAAACTACATAATACTAACACTTGAGCATATTTCTTTGTGTTGGGGACTAACCAGTAAAAATACAACATAGTTGTAGAAGCTGTAGCTTCCAGGATTTGATTAATCCTATAGGTTTTCTGCTGCAAGATTAACAAGTCCCAATTTTTACTGAAAGTTATTTTATATAACCTGAGTTGCATATATGTAGTTTGTAATATGTGTTAAAAAATGATATAATTGAAATATTTCCAAATTACTGTCATATTCATTTTACTCTAAAAGATGTTTGTCATGGCTACAGAAGATGAATGTCTATTTAGAATAAAAATCATTGCAAATAAAGTCCCTAAAAATTATCAACTAGAGGCCAAACTACTTTTGAGAAGGAGCTGTGTTTGGCTCCCAGAAACCACATCACAGATCACAGTCACCTGTTATCCAGGGTTCTGGTCTCCACAAGTACCTGCACTACCATGTATACTCAACCACATACACAGAGTTTAAAATGAAATAAGCCTTTGTTTTTAGATGACTGGAGTTGGAGAGATGACTCAGTAGTTTAGAGTACTAGCTGCTCTTCCAAAGGACCTAGGTTGGATTCCCAGCACCCACATCACAGCTGGAACTGCCTGTAACTCCAGCATTCTGGGATTCAATGCCTCTATTAGCTCTGCAGGAACCAGGGAGAAACCAGACAAATCATGCAGACACATAAAAATAAATATATTTTTTAATTAAAAAGAAAAATCATCCTAGAGGTAGGAGATTGCTCAACAGTAAAAGTACATCCCATATAAACAGAAGAATAGCACCCCCACCACCCCCCAGTGCACACATACATAAATGTCAGGTGGACATGGTGTCCTCTGTAATTGCAGCCTCAGAAAGCAGAGAGAGAAGAACATCCCAGCTAGCAAGCCCTATCAACAGTTCTGGGCTTGATTACAAGAGATCCTACAGAGAGCCAGCCTCAAAGAGTAAAACAGAAGAGCAGGTTTCTGACATCAGCCTCAGGCTCCCACAGGCACATGCCTATACACACATGTGCACCCAAACACATGTATGCTCACACACATGCATGCACAACACACATAAAAACACATGAAAAGAAGTCAACCTAAAGAATCTATTTTTTAGTAATAAGTCAATAAAAAGATAGTCTTTTAAGAAAGCCAGTGAGATTAAAACATTAATTTAAGCATTATCTTAATACTGGATCACAAAATTGACAACTACTTTCAATATGCTAAAACTATAATTTTAATAAGGGAAAATCTTTGTTTATATTAGCACTTATTTTTAATCTTGTTAATAGAACATCAATTTACATACACACAGATATTTTATCTGTACTCCTTAATGTCTATATCTAAGAACATTTTCATAGCTTTTAAGGGGTAAACAGTTCTTGTCCATCTGACAAGACTCTTGCTTGTTCTTAGTGACTCTCCTGGTCCTCAAGCATCACTCACTACAGACTGAGGCTGTGTTGGCAGCATACTCATAATCATTTAACATGACAGGTTTTTAAATTTTTATTGTATATACAAATTTGTTATGTGTATATAAAACATTTATACTTCTTGTAGCACCTTGAGCTAACTCTGTCAAAATCTTTGTCCAATCACAGAACAGTTGGTTGACTTGTAAGACTGAACTTAAGAAAACTAAATGACAAGGACTGAATTTTAGAAATTTTAGTTCTCAGAGCCAGCACTGTGTCTAACA
Organism: Micromys minutus; assembly: GCF_963924665.1. Lineage (NCBI taxonomy): Eukaryota > Metazoa > Chordata > Mammalia > Rodentia > Muridae > Micromys > Micromys minutus. Next base: position 46,812,539 of record NC_137982.1, on the reverse strand, counting down.
GCCAAGAGAGGATTAATATTTAATGAGTACAAAAAAGAAATTTAAAAGTAAGTCATATTTTTTTTTCTGCAATGTGTCCTGCTGCTGGAGAATCAAATCTATGGACAGAGACCTTCTGACATCAATGACAGGACACAGGGGCTGGCCCTTTCCTATATACCAAGTCCACCGAGAAGAGCGGCATCAGAGTGCCTCCTGAGCAATACATGCCCTCGGAAACCTATACGTGGAGAAAAGGTGCACCACGGTAACAAGTTATCTTACTGCTTATTGAAGAAGTAAGGCTGTGTTCCCAGTCTTTGGGAAAGGGCTTGACAGCACTGGTCTACATCTTCTAACACCTACACAGGCAGTGAACCAAAAAGAAAAATATCAAAATTAGTAAGACAATGAAAGTATATGAGACTATTTGTTTCATACTTCATGACAAAAACAGACGCCACTTAACTTTTTAAGAGCACATATATGGTATAAATAAATGATGCTTTTGATATCAGTGGGAATCTTGAGAGTGAAAGACCACTATACAAGCACATTTAAGTTACTGATAAGAACTATTTAATAAGAAAGTTTTTCTCTCAACATGTTATTTTCAACAATGGCTTCCTAAGTCCCCATATTCAGTGATTTTGCTCCCATTTAAAGAGGGAATGTGGACACATAAAACTGGCACTGAGAGCTGCTGGCTGACCTCACCCTGCCCACAGTCACTGCCAACCCCTCGTAGCGCACACACATCAGTGGCATGGATGGCTAGATATCAGGGTAGTTTTGGCAAAAAGAACACCCCTTAGCTTAAAGATGCTCAGCTTCATGACCTTGAATTTTATATTTTTTGATACCTTAGTAAACTTAAGCTCCCCCCCCAAAAAACCAAATACATTGAGTACTTTATAAACTTCATAATTTTTTAAAGTTCTGATGCTGCAGATCTATTTATTGACATAAAAGATTCCCACAATGTACTGTGTAGAGAGAAAAAAAATTACAGAACAGCAGGCATAATATGATCCCATCGGAGAACAGTATTACTAAGACATCTAGAAATTGTTCTCCAAATGAAGAGAGGCAATTCTGAGGTGGCAGGATTTCAGAAAATTTTATTTATCATTTATACTCTATAGCCAAATAAACATGTGAAACTCTCATAAATGAAAACTACACCATAGGAGAGAAGAAATAATAGCAAGTACTTTGCTGCTGATGTTACAATATTACATTGAAATTATTTTTGTAAAGTAATGTCACTTTCAATGCCTAAGAATGGGAGGTTTTTCAAACTCCAGTGTGCACTGACCTGGTCCAGAGTCTTGTTACCCCATCCAATAGCTTTCATCTTACGTTTGACTTCCCATTGCTTCTGATAGGCCAAAATATGGTTCAGAGGCCAAGGATAAGGAGAGCCATACCTAGCAAGAGTGATCTAAAGGAAAAAGACTGTTTCAAAAAAGAATCTTTCCAAAAATAATGCATTTTTGCAAACAGAATTTTTATAAGTACATATTCCAGAGAGCATACATAAAGCAATCTGGGAAAAAAAAAACTCCAATATGTAGCTTATAGTATAAAAAATTAAAATTTTAAACCATTCCCTTTAAAAATATATAAACTTTATGTACTTTACAATCAGTTCTATCAAACAATGACACATAGCTTCCCTAAAATGTATGTGCAAGCAAAATTAAAGTAAGTGAAAAACTGTCTCACTAATGGTATAAACCACAATGTTTCATTTATGAGCAGGGACTTGCGATTCTGAGCAAAAGTGTTTTCTCATTAAATTTTAATTAAGATAAATGCTGCAGAACCACTCACCTCCCCTACTGTAGCTTCATCACACCACTGGAGATACAACTAGAAACAAAGGAACAGTCACTGAAACTTAAAATACTGAAAAGAAAAGGGTCAAAGTTATTTCTTGCCATAGTAATTTCTATGTGAAACAAATATATGAGTTTTTTTCTTCTTGGCTAATTTACTGCACAGAATTACTAAATTCATTGGCAGTATTTTACAGAAAACATTTCTTACTTAGAGAATATATGTCTAAACATCATTATTTTATGGGAATTATTAAAGTAAACTCCAAATGGCTAGTAAAACAGTGACTAGACAAGACTTACTCCTTACAAGCAGAAAAACTAGAGCTGAAAATAACAAGAGACTTGTTTATAGATAATGAGTAAACAAGTCAGATGGCCACCCCAGCCTAAGAATTAGTCCCATTTCTCAATGGCTTTATAGTAGCCCCGAAAGGAAAGTTGTATATGAGAATATGGATTGTACAGGACTGTATTTTGTCTCAAGCCTTGTCCTCTCATACCTCTGCAGTCAGCAGCATATTGTTGACTAACTCCATGTAAGCTTTCATTTCTGCTTTTTGGACTTCATCCAACCCATCACTAAGAGAATGGCCCTAAAGGGAATTTAAAAAATTTTTAAAAGCATTGTATTAAATACACAAAATCTTTCAGTTATCTTACTAGTATAACAATATAATATCTAAATGTCCAGTGGATTAATTTTCAAAATGCTTTTTAAAACAAAAATTATTGTATGTAAAAGTATACCTAATATTTAATCACTAGTAAGTAATATTAATTTGTCATTATATAAATGTATTTTCAGTAGATAGAATTATAGAATGAATTATTTCATAAAGGAGAAAACAGAATGATCGGTAGTAAGCCCTGTATTTTTTAAGCATAAACCTTAAAAATAAAAGAAATACCAAAATATGTGCTACTTATAAAATGGGCAAAGATAAAAAAAAGGTAAAACAAAAAGTCAATGTTAATAGCGATATCATAGGGAAAAAGATGATATCAAAACTCTCTAAGATACTGCAGAAACGGAGAGACACATAAAATGGTATAATCTTTATTTACTAGTTCAATCTGACAGTTTGCTCTATATTACTAAAAGGTATGTGCAAAAGCATCCCAATAACACTTTCAGGAATTCATCTTCTTACTTGCTCTGTTTGAGTCAGGGCCTTAATATGTAGACCTGGCTAGTCTGGAACTCACTATGTAGAACAGAAATCTGACTTCTAAGTGCTAGAATTAAAGGCACAGAACGCCATGCCCATCAAGGAATTATCTTAATGAAAACGTATACAAAGTTTATGTAAAAGAAAATTAATTTTAATACTCAAAAAATAAATGGTCTATATCCAAATGCCCACTGAAAAACTATATAATGCATGCAATACAACAGAAAACCATGCAACAATTTTAAAGATATGTATCTATGTACAGTCATTAATATAGAGTCATTTTAAAATATATTGGCAACCTTAAAGGACAAAATGACACATACTAGTATGACACAGTCTTCTAACTACATAAAAGTCCAGAAAAATGTTTCTATAAACATTAATGAAAGTGCTTTTTAACTGTTAAAATCTAAATTAATCCAATGAATAGAACCACTCGAGTAGGTAACTTAATACTTTCAACTTCAAAACAAATCTTTCTCTCCCAAAGATCAACCAGATCTCTAATAAGAACTTAAAAGCTTCATTTATGATAGAAATTTTCATACCCTTTATTAGAAAACACCTTCTATTTTCTTTTAAAAAAGAAAAAAATCAACTAACATCTTTGCTACTGGTTTATATCATGAAGAAGCACTCAACTTACAGTTTAGAAATATTTTTTAATAATTTACATCAGCATTTTATAAAGCTAGTTTAAAAATGAAGATATGAAGAAACACTAATGAATATGAAAAAGTCACTTAAAAGTGACTGTGGTCAAATACATTTAATATTTTTTCCTTACCTTGGCTTTAACAAATTGGACTATTGGGCCAAGTTCTGATACTACTTGATTTCCCACATGAATAAAAGGTACTTTTCCTGTTGAGGGCAAAAAGATGTGAGAAAACAGCTTCAGTTTGTGATAGTAAAAAGAATAAATAAAAACAAGAAAACTCAGAAATGCTTTATTTATAAAGAAATATGAAGATATAATTTTCCAAATTATAGCCAGAAGCATCTGCTGAAGTCTGCAAATTTTAAGCAATGATTGACAATAAATTTTAAAACAAAAGAACCAAGCATTGTAGCACATGCCTGTAACTCCCAGAACTCAGGAGGCTGAGGCAGGGGGATTCTAAGGTCAAGAACAGCCTTAGAATTAAAAAAGTAAAAAGTGGGCAGAGAGAAGAAAAAAGAAAAAACAACCAAGTAGATTGGTTTCTAGTGCTCTTGCAGGACGTATGAAGAAACCACGTTCTCCGTTCAGAGGTAACACTATAATAATCACCCAATCACTCCTACTACGTGGGCCAGGCCAGGACACTAGTTCAAGATCACTAAAAACTTTCAAAGACATTTAAATGGGATTTCTTATCATGGTACAGTGCAAAACCTCAATCTACACTAAAAAGTACAGTTTTGTTTTGTTTGAAACAAGGTCTCACTACATAGTCTTGGCTGATCTGTATGTAACTCACTATATAGACCAAATTGGCCTCAAACTCCCAGAGATCCACCAGCCTTTGCCTCCTGGATGCTGAGAAATGTGGTTTCTAATTTTGTACTTTTTAATTTTTAAATGTGATGCCCATTGAAGTCAGTATTATCAGCACATAACAATGCATTAATAATGTCTTTGACTTAAAGAATTTACCATCTTAGACGGTATGCTAGTTCGAGTTATGTTTCCAATATATGAGAGAAAAAAGAACAAAACAGTAAGTAAGCTTATGAAAATGGTAACACTAAGGGACACAGCTCAACTTAGGGATAATGTTTGACCAACACACATGAGACTCACATCTCATTAGGGGGAGTGAAGAAGAGAATGAGGGGAAAACACTGATATCCTTAAGTAAATGCCACATTAAAGAGTAATATTCCATTTTAATAAACATTAATGCTTAATACAATTACTAGAGATAAAAGAAGTAAAGTGTCTCTAAATAGCAAGCTACTCCAAATGTGAAAGGGCAGAACCCGCTGTCAAACTTAGTTCAACCAGAGTTCATACTAACAGCAGGCTTCTTCCTGCTACTTTTCAGTATATTCACTTCTCTCTGGCTTAGTCAGCCTGAGGGTAATGGATGAGGTGCCTGGCACCAATAAAAGCTTCATCTGCATCTATGTGAGAACACTACAAAGAAAAGGCAAGCCTTTTGGAACACAACACTCAGCAGAGGTATTTGGAGGGTATGTCCCTATTACCAACGGTGTATTCTTTCTACTGAGAGAGAGGCGGAGAGGAAGAGAGGGAGAGGGAGAGAGGCAGAGGGAGAGAGGGAGAGAGGGAGAGAGGGAGAGAGGCAGAGGGAGAGAGGGAGAGAGGGAGAGAGGGAGGGAGGGAGAGGGAGAGAGAGAGAGAGAGAGAGAGAGAGAGAGAGAGAGAGAGAGAGAGAGAGAGAGAGAGAGAGAATGAGAATCTAAAGTGATAAACATTGGCTACCCTGGTGTTTTGGTTTTGACTTAGAAAAGGTCATCTGAGATTTTGAGAAAAATAAACTGCTTCATGCCTAGACTAATAGGTATTACAAAGTATGTTTAAGATTTTTATTGTTTGACGGTGTTGTGTTGTAAATGGCCCTCCTTCCATGATGGGATGAGATGAGAGCCATACCCAAGCTTTATGAATACATGGTTGGGCTGAACCCAGAGTGTTGTTTTTATATAACTATCCTGAGGCCTAGGCCTAGAAGCTTCTAGCCTCTGTACAATCTAATCTTCTGCCAGCCTGGACCTTAAAGGCTTCAGCTTCCAGCCTTTATCTGCTAACTTAGACCTAGAACGTTTCAGCCTCCAAGACTTACTGCTGAATAAACTCACCCTTTCTAAACTCTGGTTCAACTCAGCTGTTCTGTTTCCAAAATGACTGATTCAAAGTTGCTTCTCTCACCTTCTGATTGAATTACTCTGCTTGGGAAAACTGCCTCTGAACTCCAAGAACTGAACTGAATGCACAAAATGACTAGAACTGCAGGACCTCAACTCAACTCAACCCTACCTCTCTCCCTGCACTCTTAAGTTGCCTCTCTTTCCTGTCTGTTCTGAGAGTTGGGCATACCTTACCTGATTCATTCTGTCACATCTTTCTCTGATTAGTCACTTTGCCCCCCCCCCAATTAGATGCCACTGTTTGTATTAAAGGTATACTAAAGGCGTGTCTGTGTATTCCAGCTATAGGGATTAAAGGTATGTCATTATACAGACCTAGGTAGTCTTTGATGTGATCTCTTACCAGAGCACCCATGTTCCCAGACGTGTGTGTGTTTACACTGGTGCGTGCACCCATGCAAGTATGAGTATGCAGAGGTCAAGGTTGACATCACTGTCCTTTATCATTCTTCTATCAATCTCTACCTTATTTTGATTTTTGAAACAGTCTCTCACTGAATTAACTAGATTGCCTTGCCTCTGTTTCCTAACACTGGGGTTGTTGACAGGAGCTAGAACGCCCAGCTTTTTGTGTAGGTGCTGGGGATCTGAATTCTGGGCCTCATACATGTACAGTTAAGGATTGAGCCATCTCTCTAGCCTTAATTGCTTATTTCCCCCTAAAGAAAGCAATAACATATTATCAAGTAAGTTTGTATATTCAAAGAATGTTAGCTAGAAATTTAGATGGCATCTAATCTGAATATGTCATGTGACACAAGAGGTCACTGAAGTTCAAAGAGAAAACTCCCCAAGGAAACAGTTAATAACTGGACAAAGTTACAGGACTAATGACTTCCAAACTTTTAGCCAAAAAGTTTTCAAGCTAAAGTATAACTATCTTAGTAGAAAAGGGTAGGGTATAAAGAAAATGCTAAACACAAGTAATTCCTAAATAATTAGCAAACTGAAATGAGGAGATTGACATTTTTATATGAATAAATAGCAATATAGCAGCCAGGCATGGTGGCACATGCCTTTAATCCCACCACTTGGGATCTCTGTGAGTCCCAGATCAGCCTGGCCTACAAAGCAAGTTCCAGGACAGCCAAAGCTGTTGCACAAGGCCAAAGCAAACAAACAAATAAATAAAATTCAACCAAGGGGGAAAAAAGCAATATAACATACTTACACTAATCAATTATACAGAATCTCTTATTCATGAAGGAGTGATTCTGTGTTAGTATTGCTCCAGCAAAACCATAACTAAAACAATCTGTGACATTATATTTAACATTTAATTAGCTTTGTGGCATTATGTTTTTATACAAAAATTATTTGAATCCTATTTATTTAACACTAGTTATATCAACTGGCCTATAACACATATGATCATTCTAATTGCTTAAATCTACTAGCATATAACACACAGATCACTCTTATTTAAAAGAAGGTGAAGCTTTAATAAAAGAACTTTTAAAACACTAGAAAAAAGTAAGTTGTAAAAGCCAATTCAGTGACAATTTCATTATTTCATGAGTTTTCTTCTTCTATCCGTTCTATAGGAAAGGTAACTGAGGTATGTTAGATTCAGCCTTCCGGTGCTTCTCCACCTGGGACCAGATCAGCGGGCCTGATACCCTCACACCCTACAGCATGCCTTCCAGGAGATCCAAAGGAACCAGGGAGACAGGTGAGAATCACCTAAATACCCATTCCAGCTTGGACACCCACAGAGCCCAGCTGATGAAGAACCTACCCACACTTTCCTTCCAGTTTAGACCTGATATCCTCCCATACCCTACAGTCAGTCTGCCTCTCATAAAGTCTGTAGTAACCAGGGATATAGGAGAACTGCTCCAACCAGAGACATAGAAGGCCACCCTAACCAGAGACAGTACTGCTTGACTCCCAGGGGAGTGGCTCTAACCCAGGTCACAGAGCTCCACCTGCCTCCAAGAAGTCCAGTCAGAAACAGCCAGGCCAGCTAACACCAGAGATAACCGGATGTCGAGAAGCAAGCACAAGACAAAAGCCAATGTAATTTGACATTACCAGAACCAAGTTCTCCCACTATGGCAAGCCCTGGATACCCAACAGGCCTGAAAAGCAAGATAATACCTGGAATCCTATATCATGAAGACGATAGAGGCCTTTAAAGAGGAGATAAGTAAGTCCCTCAGGTAGAAGCCCATAAAGAGGAAATAAATCCCTTAAAGAAATACAAGAAAACACAAGCAAGTGAAGGAATTGGACAAAATGGTCCAAGAACTAAAATGAAAATAGAAACAATAAAGCACACACACACACACACACACACAGAGAGAGAGAGAGAGAGAGAGAGAGAGAGAGAGAGAGAGAGAGAGAGAAACTGAGGCAACCCTGGAGATGAACAACTTAGGAAAGAGACCAGGAGCATCTGTACAGATACAAGCATTATCAACAAATTGATAAAAAACAAAAAACAAAAACAAAAACAAAAAAAAAAAACCAACAACAACTAAGAATCTCAAGGAGCCAGAAAACAGCTTCAAAAAAAAAAAAAAATAATCAGATAAAACTTTCCTAAGCTAAAGAAAGAGATGGCCATAAGTGATCAAGAAGCCAAATAGATTGGACCAGAAAGAAAAATTCTCTCATCATATAATTATCAAAACGCCAAATGCACAAAACAAAGAAAGAATATTAAAAGCTGTAAGGGGGAAAGGCCAAGTAACATGTAAAGGCAGAGTTATCAGAATTACACCATGCTTCTCAACAAGAGACTCTAAAAGCCAGAAGATCTGGACAGATGTCATCCACACCTAAAAGAACACAAATGCCAGGCAAAGCTCTCAATTACCACAGATGGAGAAATCAAGATATTCTATGGCAAAACCAAATTTAAACAGTATCTTTTCACTAAACCAGCCCTACAGAAGATAGTAGAAGGAAATCTCCAATACAAGGAGGGTATCTCCATCTAAGAAAACACAAGAAATTAAACATTTCACAACAAATCCAAAAGAAGAGAAACACACACATACAAAATACCACCTCCAGCAACAAAAATAACAGAAACTAACAATCATCTATCTTTAATATCTCTCAGTATCAATGGACTCAATTCCCCAATAAAAAGACACAGGTTAACAGACTGGATATGTAAACAGAATCCAGAATTTTACTGCAAACAAGAAACACACTTCAGTGACAAAGACAGACACTACCTCAGAGTAAATGGCTTTAAAAAAAGTTTTCCAAGCAAATGATCCCAAGAAATAAGCTAGAATTGCCACTATAATATCTGATAAAATAGACTTTCAACTGAAATGTATCAAAAAAAAAAGATGCAAATGGACACTTCATATTCATTAAGAAAAATCCACCAAGATGAACTCTCAATTCTAAACAACTATGCTCCAAATGCAAGGGTACCCACACTCGTAAAAGAAACTTTACTAAAGCTCCAAACACGAATTGAACCTTATACATTAATAGTGGGAGACTTTAACACCCCACTCTCACCAATGGACAAACATGGAAACAGAAACTAAACAGAGATACAGTGAAACTAACAGAAGTTATGAACCAAATAGATTTAGCAGATATATACTGAACATTTCACCCAAAACTAAAGAATATGCCTTCTTCAACACTTCATGGAACCTTCTCCAAAGTTGACCATATAAATGGCACAAAACAAGTCTTAACAGATATAGGAAGGATGAAATAACACTATGCATTCTATCAGATCACCACGGAGTAGGGCTGTACTTGAATAACAACAAAAACAACAGAAAGCCCGCAAATGTAAGGAAACTGAACAACTATCTGGCTCAATGGTAACTTGGTCAGGGACAAAATAAAGAAAGACTTTATAGAATTCAATGAAAATGAAGATACACATATACAAACTTATGGGACACAATAAAAGCAGTCTTAAGAGGAAAAAAATATAGCACTAGGTGCATTCATAAAGAAATTGGAGAGATCCCATACAGACAACTTAACAGCACACTTGAAAGAAGCAAAGGCATACAAAAGGAATAGAGGGCAGGAAGTAGTCAAACTCCGGGCTGAAATCAACCAGTTAGAAACAAATAGAAGGATACAAAAGAATCAACAAAATCAAGAGCTGGTTCTTTAAGAAAATCAACAAGATGGATAAACCCTTAGCCAAACTAACTAAAGGGCACAGAGACAATATACAAATTAACAAAATCAAAAATGAAAAGGGAGATATAACAACAGAAACTGAATAAATTAAAAAAAAATCATCAGAACCTATTACAAAAACCTATACTCAACAAAACTGGAAAATATAGGTGAAGTGGAGAATTTTCTAGACAGAAAAGTTAAATCAAGATTAGGTAAACTAAACAGTCCCATAACTCCTAAGGAAAACAGAAGTCATTAAAAACCTCGAACTATTCCACAAAATAGAAACAGAAAGAACACTACCTAACTCATTCTATGAAGCCACAGTTACTATGATACCTAAATCACACAAAGACCCAAGGAAGAAGAGAACTTCAAGCCAATTTCACTTACAAATATTGATGCAAGAGTACTCAATAAAATTCTTGCAAACCAAATCCAAGAACACATCAAAACCATCATTCATTCACAATCAAGTAGGCTTCATCCCAGAAATTCAGGGATGGTTCAATATATGAAAATTTACCAACATAATGAACCTATATAAACAAACTCAAGGAAAAAAATAAAGTGATACCTCATTAGTTGCTGAAAAAGCCTTCAATAAATACAATACCCCTTTATGTTAAAAGTCTTGGAGAGATCAGAAGATCATGGCACATTCCTATACATAATAAAAGCAATATATTATAGCAAACTAAAAGCCAACATAAAATTCAATGGAGAGAAACTAGAAGCAATTCCACTAAAATCAGAGACAAGACAAGGTTGCCCACTCTCTTCCTCTCTATTCAACTATATAGAATTTGAAATTCTAACTAGAGCAATTAGAAAACAAAAAGATACAAAGGGAATACAAACTGGAAAGGAAGAAGTCAAAGTATCACTATTTGCCTATGATATGATAGTATAGATAAGCAACCCCCAAAATTCCTCCAAAGAACTCCCACAGCTGACAAAACACCTTCAGCAAATGTCATGATATAAAATTAACCCAAATAAATCAGTAGCCTTACTTTATACAAATGATAAACAGGCTGAGAAAAAAATTAGGAAAACACCAACCTTCACAATAACCACAAATAGTATAAAATATCTTGGTATAACTCTTACCAAGCAAGTGAAAGATCTGTATGACAAGGACTTCAAATCCTTCAAGAAAGAAATTGAAGAAGACCTCAGAAGATGGAAAGATCTCCCATGCTCATGGACTGGTAAGATTATCATAGTGAAAATGGCCATCTTACCAAAAGCAATCTACATTTAAATGCAATCTCCATCAAAATTCCAACACAATTCACACACATGGAAAGGGCAATTCTCAACTTCATATGGAATACCAAAAAAAGCCCAGGATAGCCAAAACAATTCTCAACAATAAAAATTTCCAGGGGAATCACCATTTCTGACCTCAAGCTGTACTACAAAGCCCCAGGGAAGGGGGAGGACTAATGGGGGTGGAGCCCCCTCTCAGAAGCAAGTGACAGAAGAAATGGGATGAGAAACTGTGGGAGGAACAATTAGAAAGGATAGAATGTAAATAAAACAAACAAAAACCAGATTCATTAGTATTAAAATTTGTTTTCTGATAAGGAAAGCCCTATAAATAAGACTAAGGAATTCTGACATCACATATGTCCTTAACAATCCAGTTAAATACCTCAGACCAGAGTTGAAGTAAGTACACACAGGTCTTCATGATTAGGTTTAGAACTGCTACTTTAAAAAAAAAAAAAAAAAAAAAAAAAAAAAAAAGAAAAGAAAAATAATTCTTCAAAGAGGAAAAAAATCAAACTAACTAACTAAGGATTTTAACACTGGGGGCTAGAAATAAGGCCAGTGGTAATATATTTGCTATCATGTCTAAAGCCTTAGGTTCAATCCTCAATATCAAATAACAAATAAAAGTATTAACAGAAAACCCACACACTTACCAGATGGAGACATATATTCTGCATTTGCCCTACACACCACTTTGACAGGCAGATTACACATCTGCAAAAAGGCCTGTAAATAAAGAAAAATAAAATAAACTTAATAAAAACTCATGCATATTTAAAGAGAACTCTTCCTTCATTCCTTTCCTAAACTTAATAGTTCATATAGTAATACTCCACTAAAAAATAATGAGCAAGTTTAAAGTTTTCAAAGAAAAATATTTTACTTAAAAAAAAACTAAATTACCAGTAAATATATAAAATTTAAAACAATTATATATTAAGGAAAATTTCATTCACATTTTTCTATTTGTATAAGTAAGCAATACTTTAACTTTCTCTAATGAATAACTAATGTATAAATTTTATTAAAATATTGATGTTTTAATTTTTTATTTATTGCAGAATCACCACCTTTCTCATCTCAGTGGAAAATCCACAATGTTATTTCTGCTACCTCAATGTTCTTTCCAGTAAAACTCAGAATCTTGATATGTGGCTTCATTTAAGACTTAAAACTGGGAGTCAGTGAGACAATTCAGTGAGTAAAGGTGCATGCAGCCAACCCTGACGATCTAAATTTGACCCCCAACAGAACCGAATCCCAAAAGTTGCTCTATATAAATTATATAAAATTACATAGACACCCCCTGTCCTCTGCAATGCAGTCTCGGCAGCAGGTACCTGGTTTCTATGGCCAACACTACTGAAGGCAGACATTCAAGGGAATTAGATACAACCAGAAGAGACAGACATGGAGAACCAAAGACACTGAGGACAAACGGTCAAATGGGAAGGCGCCTACATCTGGAAACCAGACCCTTTCTACACTGTACCACAAAGGAGGAAGAGATCAATGATGATGAATGCAAACTGACATAAAGAAAAATAAAAAGACAAGGGTTGAGGAGACAGCTCACTGAGTTTTAAAAAGTTCAGCTCAAGCTTGAGGACCTGAGTTTGAAGCCCTAGCACCCATATAAAAAGCTAAGCACAGAGGTGGCCCCACCTCAGGATAGGAGGAAGAAAGGCAGAGCTTAGTAGATGGCTGGTCCAGCCACTCACTGAATTCCAGGTCTCAAAAAACAAGACAGAGCTGGCAATGTGGCCCATGATTTTAATTTCAGCGCAAGTTACAGAAGGATCTCTAATTTTAAGGCTAGCCTGGTCTACATAAGACATTCCAGGCTTGCCAGTATTACCAAACAATAAGATCCTGTCTCAAAAAAAAAAAAAAAAAAAAAAAAAAAAAAAAAAAAAAAAAAAAGATGTGAAAAGTGACTGAAAAAGATACCTGACATCACCCTCTGATTTCCACACAGTTGCATGTGTAACGCTGAAGGACAAGAAAATGAGAATGTCCTCATATGAACTGTGAAATATAAAATCATTTGTTGAGAACAAGAATCTAGGAAGAACTAAGGTCTTCAACAACACAAGAATTTCATCCTGAATGATAGTCAATTGTTAGTTAACAATCATTGATATCATAAGAAGAGAATATAGTATGATACTGCACATGTATAGTAAAATTATATCATTAATATTCAATAGAACTTTAGTTCACTATTTTTGAGCACACTGTAGCTGTCTTCAGACACACCAGAAGAGAGCATCAGATCTCATTACAGATGGTTGTGAGCCACCATGTGGTTGCTGGGATTTGAACTCAGGACCTCTGGAAAAGCAGTCAATTCTCTTAACCTCTGAGCCATCTCTCCAACCCATTTAGTTCACTTTTTAAAAAAACAGAATCAAAACCATACTTAAACCCAAAATGTTTTACTTCCTTTCTTAATTTTTAAAAACTGAATTAACTTTGACAAATGTAATAGCACTCAATGTACAGGAGACCTCCACTGAGAGCATGATCCTTAATTTTGAACCATTAACACATTTGCTCTTCATCACTGGTTCAAAAGTCATTTCTGAATTCATCTAGAGTTCACAAAGAAATCTGATATTACACAGTACTTCCATCCAAATATTCAAAATGTAAAAATAAAGCATTGCCATGATTATCTTCAATAATGTAAAAACTTCAAAGCAAAAGAAAGCTCTGACTTAACTAGTATTTCTTTATAGAATGGAGGGAAACTGGAATTCCAAAACAGTACTTTCCACATTTTAAAAATATTTTAAGTGTGTGGGAGTGGGGAGTGCACACGTGCGTGGGTGCTCATACAGGTCAGAGGCTACAGATTCCACTAGGACTTGAGTTACAGGTATCTGTGATCCATCCAACACTAAGAACTTATAGTCTGAGCTCTTAACTGCCAAGGCATCTTTCTACCTCTCAGTTCCATTTTCAATCTTGTAACACAAAACTAGTCCAAATAAATACCATGCATGACACACCAACCTAAAACACATTTTGTTTTTGATGAGAAGTAGAACCATTTATTTTTATTCTTGGATGAGAAAAATGTAGTTTTGGTTATAACAATGTATCTATGCTAACTAAACCTCTCATCCTTCAGTTGGACACTTAATTCCAAAGCAATTCAAAGAAATAACCACATGAAACAATTTTTATGGCATATCCTATCCCAATGTACCCAATGTTTTATATATAACCAGGCTGTCCAATACGGTAGTTACTAGCAACAGGTTGCTATTTGGGTCAAACTTAAATTGTATAAAATTTTGAAATCATTTTTTTCAGGCAACCTAGTCATTTTCCATGTTCCAGAGGCACGTGTGCCTGAGGTCGAACCTGTGTGGGATGAGGCGATGAGGTCTGCTGGATGCCAAGGGCAGGCTGAGACCACCTGAAAGTGACTACACTACACATTATAGAGACAGTCTATGAGCTGCAAAAAGAGCTTAGAAGCATCCCAAATAATATGCACATCACATTTCAAGTCTTTATTACCAAATACAATAATATTCCAGAAGAAAATATGGAGAAAAAAAACAGTTAAATTAAAGTTAAAACCAACTCATCCATTTCCAGAAAACAGTTTAATGATTTTAATAGAAGTTAATATGGATATCTATACAGATATACAAAAAGATATAAAATTTACAACATTAAAAGCCTCCAGACATCAAATAGCCTTTGATTTAACTGCAGAATTTTTAAAGAGCATTACTAAGTTCAGAAAGTTGTGAGAAAAGAGTCGTGGTGAAAACAGTTGACCAGAGTAAGCCTTCATTGGCCATGACCAACACTGGGTTAAGTACTCAGCAGAATCTAATGGATCTCAAAGCAAACGGCCTAAGAAGACTAGCATGTGCATACACCAGAAGGTCAATAAAAAAAGGGTGTAACAGAGCAGAAAACTCTCAATGAAAGGGAATGAATATTTAGATGACTCTTAGGAATTATATCAGCTTCAAAGTTCCTTTAAGTCCACAAACTTTCTAACTTCTAAAATAAAACAATAAGCTAGCTAGATTACTTTATACACCATCTGGCACATAGTTCAATAAATATTATTTTTTTATTTATTTTTTCTTTTTCGTTTTTATTGGATAGTTTATGGATTTGCATTTCAAATGTTAATTAATCCCTTTCCTGGCTCTCCCTTCTCCCATACCCCTCTCCCCCTCCCACCCACCTACTACCTCCTCAATACCCTGGCATTTCCCTACAATGGGGAAGCGAGCCTTCACAGGACCAAGGGCTTTTCCTCCTATTGATCCCAGACAATGCCATTCCCTGCCAAATGTGCAGCTGGAGCCATGAGCTTAGTCTGATGATTAGTCTGATGATTACCTTAGTCTGATGATTAGCGGCAAGCATTTTAGTCTGTATCAGTACGACTCTGGCAAAGCCTCTTAGGAGGCATCTGTATCAGCTCCTGTCAGCAAGCACTTCTTGGCATCAGCAATAGTGACTGGGTTTGATGGCTGCATACTGGATGGAACCCCAGGTGGGACAGTCTCTGGATGGCCTCTGCTCCAGTCTTTGTCCCTGTATTTCCTCCCATGAGTATTTTGTTTTCCCTTCTAAGAACTGATTCATCCACAATTTGGTCTTCCTTCTTCCTGAGCTTCATGTGGTCTGTGGATTATATCTTGGGTGTTCTGAGCTTTTGGGCTAATAGCCACTTATCAGTGAGTGCTTACCATATATGTTCTTTTGTGTCTGGGTTACCTCACTCAAGATGATATTTTCTAGTTCCATCCATTTGCCTAAGAATTTCATGAAGTCATTATTTTTAATATCTGAGTGGTACTCTGGTGTGTAAGTATACCACATTTTTCGGTATCCATTACTCTGTTGACGAACATCTGGGTTCTTTCCAGCTTATATACAAAGAACTCAAAAAGTTAGACTCCAGAGAACTAAATAATCCTATTAAAAAATGGGGTACAGAGCTAAACAAAGAATTCTCAACCGGGGAATATCAAATGGCCACAAGGCAACTAAAGAAATGTTCAACATCCTTTGTCATCAGGGAAATGAAAATCAAAAAAACCCTGAGATTCACATCACACCAGTCAGAATGACTAAGATCAAAAACTCAGGTGACAGCAGATGCTGGGGAGGATGTGGAGAAAGAGGAACACTCCCCCACTGTTGGTGGGATTGCAAGCTGGTACAACCACTTTGAAAATCAGTCTGGAGGTTCCTCAGAAAACTGGACATAGTACTACCTGAAGACCCAGCTATACCACTGCTGGGCATATACCCAAAAGATGCTTCAACATATAACAAGGACACATGTTCCACCATGTTCAAATATATGGCATTATACTGGTGATAACTTGTTTATCCACCTGATAAGGGGGACTTTAATTTTGATGACTTCAAAAGATAGCTCAACTCATATATTTTATTAATTTAGATACTTACTTAGGAAGAAATTATATACTGTAATCACATTTTTATATAAAAAAATTTCTGGACTAAAACAAGTATCTTTAGTTAGATATTAAAGGAATAAATGAATAATATAAATTATTTTGTTGAAAGAACAATACAAGTACTGAATTTTTTGAGCGAATGTGAGATTTGTTACTGAACATGATTTGGTATAGCACAGGAGAGCACTACAGAGACCCTCAGAAATGCAGGGCCTGCAACTTGTCTAAGGAACTGCTCCTTAGGATATATGTGATGCTTCTCAGAGACCATGTCTTCAAATTCATCTGCATTAAATCTGGTGATGCCCTGTTTCTTTGAGATGTGGATCTCCTGGCGGTCAGAGAGCTTGAACTTGGCTCTATGCAGACTCAATCACATGTTCCTATTGTGCAGCTTGCTGTGGATGGACATGATGACCTGACCAACAGAAACCCTGGCCACTGCACTCAGGATCCCCAGAGCAGCACGCATACCTGTCTGAAGCCTGTCAGCCCAGCACAGGACTATTGGTTTGGATGACATGGAAAGGGTAGAGCCTCAATATGAAATGTGAAATATTCACAAGTATGAAAGCAATTCTTGCCACAATTCTACCAAGTATTTGTTCACAAATACAGGTGGCCTCCAGGACTTCAAAGAGAGTTGTTCACATTCATCTGATGTCATGTGGTCACAAAGTGGGAACTCATCAACTTTTGCCTTCTGTCCCAAGTCAATGGATGCAGAGGTCTCTAGTGCTCTCGTGCACCTACCAAACCACGAGGCATCATGGATGCCTCCGCAGAAGCGATTTGGGGTGTGGCTTGTTCTTACAAGATCAGTGACACACCGGAGCAAAAAGGGAATGATTTATTTTCAACACACATAACTATATAATATGTTCTAACAAAGCAAAAGGAAGTAAATAAACACACAGTACTGACATAAAGTTTTACTTGTAATTTGTCAAAATCATGCAGCTAAAAAGCCTGTCCCTTTAGGATATAAGTTCTGTCAGTACCTGTAGACCGTGTCTGCCTTTCCTACCCATCCTGGGCATAAAATGATTGGCATCTTTTAGTTCTGTGAATCCAAAACTCAGTGTTTTAAAGTAAACTCACCTCCTATTAAGTAGTATTTTAAGAAATCAATATTTACATATATCAGTTAGCAGACATTAGTCTAGAAACAGGAATTCAATTTACCTATTTAGTAATCAAAAATCATAACTCAATAAACAAAAAAAAACTTTACATAAGTCAAATTTGCTACCAAAGCATGAATATGCAGAAAATGAACCTCTGTACACCAACACCTAACAGCAGCAGCAGCACAGCTGGCACTCCATGAAGATGGGAGTGAAGAGAAAACCAAGAGTTTCCTAAGCTCTGTGAAGGATGTTATAAAATGCTGATATAGTTCCAACTTTAAAAAAATAGTAACAAAATATAATTTTTATATGCTAAACAGATTGTAGGAACATGTAATATACTCACTTCTCTTCAGTTAAGTAACTGCGAAACCACCATGGTGTTCAGGAAGCAGCACTAGCTCCTTCCCTCTTCTTTATTTGAAGGTATATTAGTATGTCTTAAGTTAAACACATAATACTCTCATTAATTATATATCAGCAGTAAATAGGCCAAGTGCCATTTTAAATGTTAAAATAATTCAAAAATTTAAAGACTTTTCATTAATGAAATTAAGACTGCTGAATGCTCAATACATAAAGAACTGTGTCACATGGAGCATATTAACAAAGCTACACCGCGTCTAGATAGGCACACAGTCTGCACAGCTCAGGCTTCCACCTTAGGACAAAGGTTCTACTCAGGTCATAATCACATCTGAAACACTTTTCCTGAAAATTTGATAAGGCTTATTCTCAAGTACGCAAAGCCACTTTCAGGGCACAAGATGAAAATGATTCTGAATTGTAATTCCTATCCTGTTTCACTAGAACACAAAGGAAAATCTGTGGTGACAACTGGAGAATTATTTTCTACCTTACTGAAGAGAGAAGTTTTAAAATTAAAAACTATGAACAAATCTATCCACAAAATAATTCATTTTACATCAAACAGCTGCAGATCTCATAATTGAAATAATGTATCTAAGGTTATGAATGAGAAGTGTTAGGTATCATTCTTAAAGAGACATATTAAGTTGCTAATATAGTTACAGTAATAGCTCTATTTGTAGTTTAACATAAATTAAGACTATAATTATGTTTGTGACTATTTTAAACAAAATAACAAATTCCTTTGTACCTGTGAATGTAATTTATAGCAAAGCCAAGTTCATTTTCCAAACCAATCTATTTCACACTGCAGAGGTACTCTGGTATAACAATATAATGTAATTCTTGTGGAATGGTGAAAGAGTAGATTCACTAAAGGCACAGAAGAGGTTTGAAGATAAATGAAGATGCTATTCATTCAAGGGTAATTTCATCTTAGAACTATATGAAAGATGTTTCACTCTCACAGGATAGTGTGTGGTCTCAAATTTAAGTGTGTTTTCGGCTCAAATGTAATACTGCTAGATCGATTATGCTGATACTACACATCTAATAATGAAGAATGCTAGCATTTTTCTACTAAAAAAATAGTCTTCTTCTTACCACTATGTCATCATTCTTTTTAACTACAACAAAATCTAATACACGCTTGATATTTACCTTTTAAAGAAACAAACAAAGAAGTGATGACACTCAACAACTTGTCATTTCTCAGAGGGCTACAGAAACATGGGTTTTAATGAGATAAATGTTTACATTAGAAAATATTAGTTGGTATGAACTAATTCACAAATTACTTAAAATGACC
This sequence comes from Micromys minutus, assembly GCF_963924665.1. NCBI lineage: Eukaryota > Metazoa > Chordata > Mammalia > Rodentia > Muridae > Micromys > Micromys minutus. Next base: position 46,792,985 of record NC_137982.1, on the reverse strand, counting down.
CCTTAGCCATTTAATGTATTTTGAATATGTAATACTTCCTGAGCCAAATCCTACAAGGCTAGATCAGATTATGCACATAGACCACTTACATGCTAAAGAACTAATATGGATATTGAGATTGTTTTATTCTGTTAAGTTCTGCTTACAATCTAAATTCAGTTTTCCTTTATAAACATCATATTTTATACTTATTCAGACTTTATATTTATACTTCATAACTCAGGCCAGATGCTGTAAGTGTAACTTACCATCATGACCTAATTAATGCAATGTAAGACAATAAATCTCAAGAAGTTACATTTAAATACGACAATATCAAGGAAACATGTGCAGTTTGTGGACCTTGCTCATCTTAGAATACTGAGAAGGACACTGTCACTACATCCCTTCCTAGTTGTTGCTGCCTTTTCCTAACTCTGAAAGTGAAGACAAAAACCTCACTTTACAGAGTATAATCAAAGTGAGAAGAGTAGACTTTAAAATCTTTACATTTATATTTTATGAAACTAAAAAGCAGCTTTAACTATTAAATATTTCTATAAAAATAATACTCCATTCATTGTCTATTAACAAATCAACTAATAATCCTACCAGCATTCATACCGTGTTTTAAGCTGACACTTCATCTGCATAGAACGACTTGCCTGAAACAAAATTACTCAAGATTATTTCACCTAAAATTCTGCGGGTAAGCTGTGTACTGTGGCCATCTAACAACTGATTTGCGATCCAAACGAAAAAAGGGACTCCTCACTGCTCACCTCCAAAGACTACATTAGAATATCACCATTTAACCACTAATAAATACCTCCACCTGCAAAGCTTCATTTGCTAAAAACACAAAAGCAAGGGCCATCAGCTTAAGTATATAAGAACCCATTTGACAGGTTAGTATGTTACTGCTCACACCATTAATGAAGCCTATAAAAATGTTGCATTTTTTGACAATGTAACAGAAAGAAAATAGTGTTTACTATCTTTTTTCATTTTTAAAGTTATTTACACACACACACACACACACACACACACACACACACACACACACACAAACACCAAAGAAAATAAAAAGATTAAATGAAACACAGACATTCTTTTTAGTCTGAGCTTAAATGTCATTCTTCGCTTTTATATAATTTTTTGTTATTTTATGTGCATGGTGCTTTCCCTATATGTCTGTCTATGTGAGGGTATCAGGTCTTAGTGTTACAGACAATTGTGAGCTGCCATGTGGTTGCTGGGAATTGAATCCTGGTCCTCTGGAAGAGCACTTAGTGCTCTGTAACAACTCAGCCATCTCTCCAGTCCCCTTAAATGTGATTCTTAACGTAAAAACAGGTTACTTTTTCATGCAGTATTCTAATAACCATCACCAATTTGTGACACTAACGAAAAAAAATCCAATTTTATAGATTCTATATTTAGATACACAAAAAAGAAAAGCCAGGTTGTTTAAATTGGCTTTATACATTAAATGACATTTCTAAACCCTACTAGAAAGTAGTATTTTATTATATATATTATATATATGATATTCACGGGCTGGAGAGATGGCTCCGCAGTTAAGAGCATTGACTGCTCTTCCAGAGGTCCCGAGTTCAATTCCCAGCAACCACATGGTTGTTCACAACCATCTGTAATGGGATTCAACACTCTATTCTGGTATGTTTTAAGCCAGTAACAGTGTACAGTGTACTTACATAAAACAAATAAATAAATCTTTTTAAAAAGACATTCACAAAACAAGTATATAATCCTTGAAGTCAAAATAGGTATTAATCCTCCATCAACATCTTCTATTTCTAAAGCTTTAATATTTTTTCTTATTCACTATCTAACAAGCGTAATAACATAAGAATACCTTTACTTCATTTTCAAATTCCAAAAACTCAGACATGTTTATCTTTCATACTTTAATGTGAGCTATAACGTGCTAAGAAATGTCAGAAACAATGCATGATTAAAAGTGCACTTACTATTGGGCCAACATTTGAACCTCTCTCCCTCACCGCTCTCCTCTGTGGGGAAGTAGGAATTGTAATAACCAATTCCACAGGACTGTTATGAGAGAGGAGTTTCTTTGACATGTAACTCATACAGTACTGGCCTCATATAAAAAGTTAATAAAACTGAGGCGCTCAGCACAGTGTCTCCCATACACAGAACCAACCAATGCCATTGCTTTCTGTTTTCCTCCATAAGTACTGGCATCTATGTTTTTAGAAAGACCATCTCTGAACTTTAAAAATTTCTACAACTTTTTGTTTTGTGTTTTCTGGCTTTATTGTTGCTTGTTTTAATACTGGATCTCACTATACAGCCTAGGCTGGCCTGAAATTCCTCTAGCCAATGGCTGGTCTTAAATTTGTGATCCTTCTTCCCAGACTCCGAAATGCTGGGACTGTTATGTGTGCCACATTTGATTTTCTTTTTTCTTTTTCATGTGTATTGGTGTTTCTCATGTATATCCATGCACTAAGTAATACCTGGAACTGGAGTCATGGACTATGTGGATACTACGAACTGAACCTGGATCCTCTAGAAGAGCAGCCAGTGCTCTTAACCACTGAGACATCTCTCTGGCCCTACAACAGTAGTTGTCTTTCACTGGGCTGTGGTAAGGACTGATCCTAAGACTACATAAAAGCTCTCAGTAGAACTAAGTATACACAAACATTTAACAATGAATTTTAAAACAAGTCTTAATATTCTTAGATAATATTAGGTTTACCCACTGAATATTAACGTTTTTTAGGCATAGCATGAAAACATAGTTACACATGCTCCACTGGATAGCCTCATACCCATGAGTATATATGGGCAACAGAAACTGGACTTGCTGGGTAATAAAAAGAAGAAAAAGTACACAAAGTTGGTTAGGATAAAAATGGGGGGTGGATTTGGAAGGAGTTCAGGAAGAAATAGGAAGGTAAAAATTATCAAAATCCATGTATGAAATTCCAAAAGAAGTAATAAAATCCTGTATTTGATGTGGTTATAAAAATTATTAATGTTCATGTGAATATAAAAATGCCCCCTTAAAACTTTACCAATAATATTTATTCCCAGTGGTGGTGTTTTTAGGTATTATCAAGCCTATAAGCTTCTAATCATCTTGTTAAAATTGATTAAATGTATGTCTGCCAAAAATCAAGATAGAAGGAAATAATCGATATCCACTGCATATTTATAGTATCCAAAGTGTCTTCCTAAGTGTTTTCAATATGCTGATTTTGGATCTTTGATGCAAGGTTTCACTATGAAGCACCCTAACTATCCTGGATGGCCAAGAACCCACAGATCTGCCTGCCTCTCTGCCTCTAGAGTGCTGAGATTAAAGGTGTGCACCACCAACGCCCTGCAAAACAAAGATGGACTACCCCTTCCACCGTGTGCTACTTGCTATAAAAAAGAACATAGACTAAAGCAGGATAGACATAGTTTTGTGAAGTTCTGGGTTTTTTGTTTTTAATTGCTGTTGTTGAAACAGGTTCTCTCTATGTAGCCCTGGCAGTACTGGAACTCACTATATCAGACCAGACTGTCATCAAAGATATGCAGTTTCTGCCTCCTAAATAATGGGACAAAAGGAATACTACACTATGCCCAGCACTTCTTAAAGTTTTTAAAAGCATTTTTTTCCAAATGTTCATCTGTATTTATTCTATTGTATTTCTAAACTAGTACTGTCCAATACCAGAGGCAAGAGTTATGTATTGCTCCTGAGCATATGAATTATATACAGCTACCACAAACTGAGATCTACTCTAATGTACATGTCATACGTTGAATTTAATATGAAAAAAAGTAAACTCTGTACTGATTACATGATAATATTTTGATATACTGGGTAAAGAAAAACATATTACTAAAATTTAACTACATTTTTAACAAGCCTACTAGAAATTTTTGAATTACTTAGTGACTATTACTAAATATTTACTATTACTGAATTTGGAGGATAAAAGACAACAGTAACAGAGAACTATCAGGTTTGTTTTACTGATCAATATAAGCCTAAGTCTCTCAAAGCAGCACTTGAAGATGGGAACTGTCCCTGTGTGTACCATGTGTGTATACATTGTTACACAAACACTGAGCTCATGAAAAAAAAATCAGACTAACTGTCTACTGCAGTCAACAACCAAGATTCCATCATGGCCAGGTAGCACTCCAGCAAGCCTATTCTTGCAGATAAATGATACAAAGAAAGCTTATCACAGGGGAAATAATCACCAAAAGGAAAACTGTTTTCTTTTCAACTGAAGTCATAAAGGTGTCTTTCATTAAACATAACCAAGCACTTAGCTTCCGGAATATAATAAACACCACCTACTATAATAAGTAAAATTTGAATTTCCTGATGGCATAATTGGCTGACTATTAAAATGTCCAATTTTGATATCTGGTTTCTTCTAGAAAATATACAGTTTATGGATACTTGTCACATTGCTTTGATCAATTTTATACATCAAACATGAAGCCTTTAGCTGATTCTTCTAAACAGATGCTGCTTCTCTCTGCGGAGAAGAAAATTACCCCACAGAGTTTCTATCAGATATGTGGAAAAGTCATATTTATAGTCATGGCTACTATCAGCTGTCAAGTCAAAGAATATTGAGGAAAACCAAGAATTTTTAATATATGCTGGTTAATTTATCATCTAAGTGACATGTGTAGGATAAAAAAAATTGAAATGATTAAGCAAAATTCAATTATTTTTAAAAGGTCTTTTTGGTGTTATTTCAATTATAACTATGATTGAGAAACTATGGTAAAAAAACAAATTAATAGGAACCATATAAACAAAAATATACAACATTTCGGGTATTTTCCTTCCCTTCCAGGAAAAATTTAAATACCAATTTTTAAAATAGTGATATTCTGACATTTTGCTTTGTACGGAAACTGATTAAATCATCTAGACTTTGGCTGCTCAAACTTGACACCATTTATATTATTGGGAGCTGGAGAGCTCCTTGTTGAGAGCTGACCTATACACACTGTATGACACTAAGCAGCGTCCCCGGTGTCTACCCAGGAGGGTGCCCAACGGGACTCCTCCACTCCTGACAACCTAGTATGCTAACCACTGTCATGTCTTCAAGGAGCCAAACATTCCCTAGCTGAGTTATAAGTCTATTTCTACCCCAAATACTTTCCTGTTTGTTCAAAATTAATTACTGCAGTACTCCATATAATGATTATTATTTCATTTTAAGGGTTCTTTATAAGGGATCCTTAAATGGCTTTAGTAAGGAGTAAACCTGCTGAAATCACATACAAAATAGCTTGGGTACCAGTTTTCTTTCACTACATTCACTGGAAGATTTTCTGAAAATAAAAATGTTAATTAGCTTTGTTTAATCCCTAAAGCACTATTTCCCAAATGACAGTTAAAAGCTGTCCAGAAACACTGCATCATCTAAAATATCCACTATATCCTAAAGTTGTCTTTTCAAAGATACAAAGATTGAAAATATTATTTTATATACAGCAAATAATTTATTTGTACTGGTGTTTATCAGACAAGACTGCTTCACCACACTAATAATTTATACATTATATATCTACAGAGTGCATTCTTTTTTTCAGTCAACTATGTTATATACTATGTCATATATATGACACTTAAATTCCATTTATCTTACTAAAGAGAATAGATTAAGAAAAGCTGTAGAAAGTATGTGAATGTGTACACTGCACATGATTGAATTTTTATCAAAGATAAAAAGAAAATAAAAATTAGTTAAATAACACTTAAAGATAAAATAAAGGCAAAAATTACAATTTATACTCTTGGTAAAAGATATAAAAGAAACATACTAGACCTGCCAACTAATAAATTATTGCCCAGGCACATTTCTTCCCATCTTTTCTGCCTTAAAGCACAGATAAGCTGAACACCATACTCTCTACTGCCACACTAGACATTTGTATTAGACCCTGAGGTCATCAAATTAAATAAAACTATAAATGAGATGACTTAAAATTAAACGCTTAGCATTATGCCTCCAAAGTGACAAAGCTTGATGAATCCTTTCTCTCCTCTTTCTCTTTGTCCACCAGCAGCTCATAGTCTTACCTCCAATGTTACAGATCTGCAGATTCCTTTGACATGATGCACAGTAGAGCTTTGTGATTCAAACTACATAAGCTAAGTATCTAAGCAGCTGAACATGTAATGTTTACATAAACTGTAATTTTACAACCTACAAAACATTTACTTTTTCCAAATAAACAGTTCTCCATGTATTCCATAATACAATTTTAAGTTTTCACTGCTAAAAATACTTTTTGGATTACACAACCATATTACTTAAAAAGCCACTACAGTCAGTAAGGGAACTAACTGGGAATAATAAATGCACACATAATGAATAAATATATAAGGAGTAACTAGAAAGACTAACTGCCTGAAGACACCAGACTGAATGAGGTTGGCATGTATGCAATGAGCAGAAAGCCGATTAGAAAGATGCAGTAACTCCTTACAAATAAGTCAGAAAATAATCTTTAAGTCTGTACATGAAATTATCACCCCAATCAAATACTATCATACCTAACAAAGAGCAAAACAACCGCTAAGACAGAACATGTCTGCCAGTTAAAAGTGATTCTGCTTAAAAGAACAAATAACGAAGTTTATTTTGCATATTGACAACTGAAAATACTATATAAAATTATACTGCACAGAAGAGTAAGATTATACTGATAATGATAAGTCACACAGAAAAACTCTAAATATATAGTATTAGATATTCAGTGGGGGTGGACTGCAACTCCAAATGATATAAATCCTTTAGCACAAAGAATAAAATTACATTATTTACATATTTACCTGCACAGCAAGAGATGCTGCATTGTCAGAAAGCAAAATTTGCTCGCCTGTGGAAACATAATAAAAGGTCCAAAGTTTGACTTCTAAATAAACAAAATATATTTATAATATTTTTAAAGCTATTTTTATTTTTTAAAAATTTTATACTAATAAAATTATAAGTTTATATCAATGCTATTATGTGATAATTTTGGTTACATTGCCATGTGTAAATAAGATAAAATAGGACTGTTCTAAAATGTATTTAATCATTTATCTCATTTTATTAGCAATTAAAATTGTTTATTCAAAAAACACTTATTTTTTAAGTTTAAAAACTATTTTTTCATTAAAATGAAGTAAAATAGTATTTGTTCAAATCTTTCTAGTTAAAAGTAAAAGCATATAAACCATATTCACAACCATACAAACCAGCTTACAGTTAATATTGCACAGTGTGTCTAGGTCTGTCACACAAAAGAAAGATGACAAGTTCACTGCAATAAAAATTCCATGCTTAGAAGACGGGGGCTGCTGCCTATTAGTCTTCATTACTTTGCAGTCTTCTGACAACTGTAGCAGGCTACTGAGCCCCAAATGGGGTCCATAATGTGATCTGATGATATATGAAGAGCTGCTAAAGGGAGCCTGAACCATCCTAGCCTATACATTTTAACAGTTCCTTTTTACTGAGAGCCCACTTTACCACAGGACTTCAAAAATCTGCTGTCTCAGCTATTGGTGCAGTAAATCTGCCAAGTGCTCCTGCAACCACATCATTTTACACTGCCTACAGCAGCCAATATAATGAGTCAATAATAAACTAAGGACCCTATAGGGTATGAATAGTTGGTTTAACTGGCAGGTACAACTTTAGGCAAAACCTCATAGACAAATTATACAAGGGAATGCCTTCTTTGTGTTTTATATTCTCATTGCAGGAAATTACATTAGTACATTTAGGGGCTGCGGAGTTTTGTTTACTTGGTTGGTCAACTGGCTTGGCTCAATTCAGGAGTTTGTTGGTTGTAAGTGTGTTCTGATACAAAGCCACTTTAGTTGTGAATAAGAACCTACCTCTCAGCTGCTGATATAAGGTCGCATTTTCAGGCCATGGTTCTGTAGCTGCAGAAACAAGGAATGATAAGTAGGCACATGGTACAAAGCATAACAATAATCAGCCAAGCTCATCAATAAGTACACTGGCCAGCATTTAAAGTCTACTGTTAAAGTGACGCTTAACTACAGCAATGAATCACACTACCTTACACTGTATGATAACTTGCATGTGGTAATGTTTTTCACAGAAGAAAAAGAAAACTATCTTGCCAAATTAAAAGATAATTAAAAAATAAAGTTAGCTTCCTTGAAAATAACTATGTCCAATATACAAAAAAAAAAAAACCTAGTATTTTATTCAGTACAAAAAAAGATAGTAAAATAATATCCAGAACATTTTCTTATAGGTTTTTCAGAAAAGGAATATGTCACACACTAGCTGAAAGAACCAAACATATCTGTTAACAGCCTTACCACCTTTTTTAAAGTAGTACTTTAAAAACATTGGAATCGGAATATGAAAGGATCTACTGCCTTGACTTCAGGACTGACGCCCTACAAAAGTTAACTGCCGAGTGGCGTAATAAGCAGTGAGTAGTAACACAGTGTGGAACAGAGTCAGCAAAGCTCAGCTTAGTTCTCTTGATGCTTGTCCCTGACCCTTACTCTCCCGTCTACAGACGATTCCATGTACAGAAAATCCATTCTAGAGAATAATCTCCCAGGGTTGAGGAAAAACACTCAGTTTTAAATAGTGTCTGATCAACTATGCTTAGGAAGCAATAGTTCCATGAACAGAAACATAAGGAGCTATCAGAATCTCATTTACTAAGTTATTCTCTGTAAAGGACATAAAACACCAAAACAACTAACCCTAATTCAGCAACTATGATTGTGTTTAGCAAGAAACTGAGTTGTGGAAGTTAATAATTGATAGTTTTCTGCGTTTATGTTGAGCCAGTCTCTGACACAGCAACAAGCCATTTTTAATATAATAGCTGATTTTAAAAGAACTACAACATATGTACAGCATTTTAAGATGGATCACTTAAGAGGTAACAGGTAAAAGAAACCTATTAACCTTGTTCATAATGAAGCGCAGAAATAATATTTATAAAATTTCCAAAGAGTAACTATATATTAAAACTCAATTACTAAGGAAGTAGTTGTGTGAACCACAATGCACCATGTTTTGAATACCATACTTGCTACTCTATAAGCTTATAATATCAGCTATAATGTGAACATTAATTCAATTCCTTTAGCTCAGAAACAAAGTGCTCACTTGCATATATAAAGTACTGGGTAGAAACTCAACACACACACACACACACACACACACACACACACACACACACACACACACACGGAGGTGGGTAGAGAAGGAGGGAAGGAGGGAGGGAGGGAGGGAGGGAGAGAATGTGTGTGTTAATTCATCACCTTCGGTATACTGCAAAGCTGCCCAGAAATACCAAAGACTCTAGCTATGAAAGGCCTACAGCTGGAAACTAGGGAAGAGGAGGTTAATGTTTTGCTTGGTAGAATATATAAAATATATTTTAACTCATATGCTATTGAAAATAAATTCCCAAGAAAAAATTCTACTAAAATATTTTTTCTTCACATATAAAACATACCAGTTTTTTAAAGGCAAGTATACTGATGAAACCTATGTAGCCATTTTAACAGCTGGAAATTCTAGTATTATGGACCAACAGATAAGAAACTGTATGGAGAAAATAACAAGCTATCTAACTCACCCCTAACCATCTCAGGACATATAACATTAATATGAGCCCAGTCCATGTGACTTAGATTAAATAATTATATTTAAAGTATGATGTGGGAAAAAAAATCACTAATGCAGAAAGTGAAAATGCCATGTTGGGTGGCATGTTGATAGCTCTATAAATGGTCCATGGAGGTGCCATTCCAGGAAACAAGCTCCTAAGTCAGTGGTTCTCAACATGTGGGTCACAATCCCTGGAGAGCCAAGCAAACTCTCCCATAGGGGTCACAGATAATTTACAATTATGATTTATAACAGCAAAATTATACTTATGAAGTAGCAAGGAAATAACTATATGGTTGGGGGATCATCACAGCATTAGGAAGATTGAGAACCACTGATACAAGAAACCTAGGAAGCATAATAATTATCAGCCACTCGTGGCAAATGATAAAGGCTACTTCCTGTTGTGGATAACATTAATTAAAGCCTTTTACTGTAAACACCTGACAAAAGATTCAGTCCAAAAAGACAAGTTTTTCTATTTCCCAATGTCAAGCAAGTCAATTCCCACACCATCATTTGCCCGAGTTGTGTGTCAAATAAAAGGACGTAGAAATTATTAAAGCATTGTGATGACAACAGAAATTTATAATACCTGTAGCATTTTTTAAAGTATTTTTAAGACAATAAAATACTTTTAGTTTTAACTGTCCTTCAGTTGATTGGAAATGTTTAGACCACAAAACTACTTCCAATAATAAATAATATTACAGATCACTTACCCCTATGTACTTTCAACTTCTACTACTAAAGTATTCCCTAATATGAAAGGCCATTTTAAATATCCTTAGAGAAAGAGCAGCCTCAACTAGAAAAGGTAAAACTAACAGTTTTTTGTTTTTTTTTTTTAAAGGGAGTTGGTGAAACTCTGTCTCAAAAAAACCTAAAATAAGGGAGGGGAGTAAAAAAATGGAAGTTAGGCAAAAGGCTTGTCCATTACTGCTAAGGTGCAAGTTACTTGGGCCTAAACCATAAAAAGAGTTACATATGGTTGAAGTAGAAATTTCTGGTTTCCTTGGAGACTGTTAAGTCATGAGACGTTTTTTCTGAAACCTGTCTTATGAGAAGATGTTTCTGCTAAAGCAAACACATGAAAGGATGTTTTGCTAAGAACAGACATGTGGTATTTTCCTGGAGGCAGCCTGAAAAGAGGGCATGTGGTGTTTTGATAGTGATGTTTGAGAGAACTGTACTGTTCAGAAAGGATGTAAGTGTAGCTCAGCAGACAGAGGACAATGCAGGGTGGTACTGGTGCCTTGTCAGTCTTTATTGGTGATCCCTGGCTTTGCTGACACTGGTTTTCACTGATAACACTCAGTGGTATTGGTATGCTATCGTGTTGTGACTTCTCATAGAGAAACACACCAAAAAACTTCTGGTACAAGGTATAGTCGTATTCCTTGTAGCGCTAAGCTGGTCTTCACTGATCACTAAGAGAAACAGACCAAAGACATTCTGACTGATTCTTGCCACTTTGGCTGATTCCTGCCAATTCAGTAGAGCCTCGCAGTTTCTGCTGGACTGACTGGTATTTGGTATTTGCTCTTGTACTGAACTGCTAATACCCTGACAATGAAGACTGAAATTGCCCCAAAGGACTACTTCTAAACAGATTGACAACCCCCTTTTTCTATTAGCCTTCTTTTTCTGCTACCTCTGGTCAGTGGGCTAAAAGAGAGGTTGAAGTATTTAAGAACCCTAATTAAAATAGGTTTTGAAAAATCTAAGCCTACAGCACTAAGAAAGTGTTCTGCTGCCCCAGTCCTGGAATCCTTACAGTTGTGGGAAAGAGCTTCAAATTTTCATTTTGCACTGTATCCTACAAATGGTGCAACAGCCCCACACAAGCTCCTGTGTTAAAAGGTTTGGTAGCTACCTGAAACTACTGTGGGAAACCTATAAACTTTTGGAGGTAGAGCCTGGCTAGAGGTAATACATCACTAGGGATATGCCTTTGAAGGCCATGTTATCCTACTACCTGGCCACCCGCAAGTGGCCTCACTTTGCCCTGAGTTCTCCATGACTGCCTTCCTTTCCTCAAGCCAGCTTACCAAGCTTGGAAACCTCTGAAACCACAAATAAATCCTTTCTGCTTTGTTTTTACATAGGAATCCACCACAGTAACAAGAACACTGATGAAAACTATGTATTTAAATATAGAATGTCAAAAAGAAATGTTACATTTTAGAGTTTATAGTTGCATAAAAAATGCATGGCTAATTTATAGGCATTTTCTTCTGTACATCAAAGGATTATCTTGCATAGTACAAGATACACCCTCTATCCCATATGGCAGAACATTGTTCTAATCAATTACTTATTTCAAGTTTCACCTTGGAACCCAGGTGTTTATGTGCTAACGAACAAGAAAGAATCCTTTTCTTTCTTGGGAAAAAAATACCAAAAAAAGACTAGGGAAAAACATACATGAATTAGTAGAGAACACTAATAGGGTCCCTGGGTACCCAACCATTTACACCAAGATCTTTTTTTCTGGCCAACTAGAATATGTCAATGTTTACCTGAGTACTTCAGATTCTCTTACTTTTATGATTTTGCTCAAATTGTTTCCCTGTAATATTCTTTTTACTGGTAAATATTCAGTCACACATCTTCAGAAACAAAGTCACTTCCATCAAGAAGGCTCTTAAAATTAATATAATTTCTTTTATATGTACTGTCCATATAGCTTGTTTGTCTTATGTCATACATTATTTTCTACACTATCATAATGTTAGGTCAACACTGTATCTCTAGTTTCCTACGGAATAAATTCTTAGATACATTTTTTCTATAGTACTGAAGTTATCTGTTATCTTGGATTCTCAATTGTTTAAAACAAATCACAGAAGTTTTAATAATACACTCCAAAATATTAAATCTGAATTTATCAAGTTTTAATTTAGTGTCTAATTACCATTTCAAGCTAATCTGTATTGAGGCTTGGTCTTTTGATATGTATTGTAATGTTAAATACTGGCCCTCGAGGTCTGGTTACCCCCAGTGACAAGAGAATCTGCACATTGGAAGCTATGTAACCTTGCCCCCCACCCCAAGTTATCCCTGACTGGAGAATAAAGATGTCTACAGCCTGTAGCTGGGCAGAAGAGGGATAGGCGAGGTTTTGGTTTCTGGGCTTGGGGTCTGAGGCAAAAAACACAAGGAAGGAGAGAGAAAGTGGAGAGAGGAGAAGATGCCATGGAGTAGGTCAATCATGAAAATATGGTCATGAGGACTAGCCAATAAAAGTTAAGATGGAATGTGGCAAGTTGTATCTCAGGGTTATTGGCAGGAAGTAAACATAACAGCATAGAGGGCAGATAACTGCCCAGCTGTAGTGCTGATTAAGGCTTATTATAAATATAAAAGGTTTGTATCTTTTATCTGGGAACCAAATGATCAAGGGTGAGTTAGAAACCTCCATTTAGATTAAATAATTACAACAACAAATCTATTTGTTGTAACAATTCCAAAGTAAAACAATCTTTTAGCAGCTAGAGAAATGACTCAGTTGCTAGTGTTTGCCATCCAAACACGAAGACCTAAGCTTGACACTCAGCAACCATTTAAAGAGTTTGATACTTCAGCACTTGCTTCTTTCTAATCACAATGCAAGAAAAGCAGGCAGGAAATCTATAGGGCTTGCTGGCTGGCCAGTAAACCAAATCGGCAAACCCCAGGTTTAATAAGAAACCTCGTTAAAAAAATATAAGGTATAAAGTAACTGATGTCAACCACCACCCTCCACATGCACACATGTGCATGTATAGGTAGACACACACACACACACACACACACACACACACACAAATACTGTCTGCTTATAGAGAAATTGATTCATTCTAAGAAAAGAAATTACTCTATGGTTCAGCAAGTAAAGGCTAACCTAAACTCAATTCCCAGGACATAGCTGGTATAAGGAGAGAACCAACTCCCATGGTTGTGTTCTGGTCTCTCCACACGTGCCATGGCATGCAAGAGGGTGTGCCCATGCACGAATACACTAAAATAAAACTGAGACCATTTTTTTCTAAGACTAAAAAACCACCATATTTTTTTATGCTAAAACATAGTGGTCCACTCTAATTTACATTTTAAAAATTAGAATTACTGGGGTCTAGAGAGATGGCTCAGAGGTTTCGGTGCTGGTGTTGCTCTTACAGAGGACTGTGTGTGGTTCAGCTCCCAAAACTCATATGGTGGTTCACAACCATGGTTTGAAATTCCACTTCCAAGAGGGCCAGTGCCCTCTTCTTGACCAACTAGACACACTTGTAGAAAAAACACTCATCTACATAAAAACAAATCTTAAATTCAAAACAATAGAATTGCTATTCTAACAATATTCACAAAAATATGCTCAATTTTATTATTTTTATGAAGAAATGTATTTCTATTTTGTAATACAAAACAAAAAAGAACTAGAATAAGTCAGAGCACTCTAAGTGCATATCCCAATTAGTGTTATTGAAAAGCTACTCAGTCCTTTACCAACTTTCTAGCATACCCTAGTCAATGCCCTGATTATTTCCTACTTAGTGTTTTCCTTTACCAAGAAGAAAGGATGTCTCTACATTTTAGTCTTTAGGGAATAAAAAAGGGTTATTTGTATGCAACTGGGTATTTCTTCTTTTTTTTTTTTAAGTTTTACTTTATGTATATGAGTACAACACTGTTGCTGTCTTCAGACACACCAGAAGAGGGCATCAGATCCCATTACAGATGGTTGTGAGCCACCATGTGGTTGCTGGGAATTGAACTCAGGACCTCTGGAAGAGCAGTCAGTGCCCTTAACCACTGAGCCATTTCTCCAGCCCAGGTAATTCTTAAACTTTTGAAATAGACCTTCTCTACCATTTTATGTATTTATGTTGAGGAAGACAAAACAAAATTAAAAAGGAGCAGACACAAGGCAGGTGGCACATGCTATAATTACATCACTTGTGAGGCTGTGCAGAAGGGGATCATAAGTACCAGGCCAGCACAGGCAGCAGACAGACACTGCCTTAGTAAAACCAAATATTTTAAGTTTAAAAAAATTAAACAACTCTTAAAGAGTTTTTTATTAAAGCCATAAAACAATGAATAAATTGTTAGCATTATGCATGATAAAGTAACCATCAAAATATAAATATTTGCTCAATATTATTTTAATTGTATTTAAGCTATCTTTAAGCTTTATCAATAAATATAATCCCTAAAAAAATCAATATTCTTTATTTATTATTTATCCATTAGAACACTACTAGAATGACAGGTAGCAAATCAATCCACAGAAGTATATTATTAGGTCTCTCATTTACATATTACTTATAGTGTCCTCAATGTCAAGTTAAGTGCTAAGTCATTCATTTGGTGGGAGATGATCCTTGCATCCCATTCATTCAGGGTATGTCACACTATGAAAGTAGTGACCAAATAAAAGTCTAGATTCTAAGGCCCATTTCTTGATCTAATATAAGAGAACAAGAAACAGCCCAGGAAAAAAGGTCCCCTCTGTCGTTGGTTTCTCATGTTTTAAAATTCTGCATTTCTAATGTACAACATGACTGCTCTGGCATGTGAACGTGGGTGAAGACATAATTTGTAGAATAATAGGCACTAATATTACATGCCACTTCCATTCTGTCATTTTTCCAATCCATCAAATTGATTAATGCTATAATAACTCTACACAAACCTATCATTTGTGCACTAATGAAGTCAAACTCAGTTTATCCTTAGGCAACTATATTTGAAAAACTCATAGATGCCATGTCTTCAGCCTAGCAACACTACTTAGACAGTGTTAGAGAAAAGAATTAAGACATGCATGCGTTCAGTCTATCCCCAAATTCGAATGACTTTCTGCCAGTTGTAAATGCAAATACTAGCAATATAATAAAATGTTTAAACAAGTACTTGGCTGATCTTAAACAATCCAGTTACTGCATAACACAAAAAAAACAAATAAATTAGACACCAGACTGACTACCTCAATGATGGCAACAAATAAGCTAGATTTAAAGCCCATCATCTTCTAGGCAAATATACTTAAATGGGTTTTTAAGATAATTAGACTATCAAAATGAGAATTTTTAAAAATGCTGTATTAGGTATTAAATTCAACATTAATTCAACCTGCAAACTATAGAAAAAGGCAACAACACATCCAGCTAACAATCACGATATGATTAAATAATATCCCAAAAGTACAGTTGAAGACAGGGTGTTTTAAAGACTTTACAACAAATGTGTTAAAGACTCTTCCGAAAACAGGAGATTGAAATCATTCTTCCAGGGATGGGGAGATAATTCAGTGGTTAAAAGCACAATACTGCTCTTGCAGAGGACAAGTTCATATTCCAGCACTCATCCATGTTGGGCAGCTCATACTCGCCTATAACTCCAGCTCCAGGGAATCCAATGACCCCTTCTGGCCTCCAAAGGCACCTGTACTCACATGCATATATCCCCATAGAAACACAATTAAAATAAAAATAATTAAAAATATTCCCATCTCAAAAGTTTGAGAGATAAAGTTCATGCCAGAAAATAACTTGTATTTTTAAAAAAAAAGAAATGCAGAGTTGTAGTGTCATTTCCATACACCTAAAACATTGTATAGCATAGAGTAAAGCAATTTAGAATGTACTGCAAGAAAGTGCTTATATAAGATTAAAGACTAAAA
The DNA here is from genome assembly GCF_963924665.1 of Micromys minutus. Lineage (NCBI taxonomy): Eukaryota > Metazoa > Chordata > Mammalia > Rodentia > Muridae > Micromys > Micromys minutus. The sequence continues at coordinate 46,776,647 of NC_137982.1, read as the reverse complement.
GATTCCAATAAGGACTCCCAGTAAGGGTTCTGTGAGACTTAGAACGGACCTCGATTATGAGAGAGCTTGCCAGGCATGTACAAAAACGGGGAGAACCCTATAAATCAGGTGCCATGATGGCTCATGCCTACAATCCCAGAACTCAGAAAGTAAGAGCAGTGAAGTCAGAAGTTCAAATACACTCCTGACTACATAGCAAGTTCAAGGCCAGTGAATTACCTAAGACCTGTCTTTCAAAACGATAGATTTGTGACTCTGAAAGTTTCTTGGAGTTACAGTGTTGGTTACAACTTATCTTAAGTTCTTAGGAAGAAGAAACCTATTGATTGGTATCAGAACTTTTGTTGCTTAATGTGTGAATGTGTAAATACATAAACTCTACATAGCATTTTAGAAAGTAAATTTACAAGGTCTAAATCTTTTTTTGTTAATTCATATAATATACACCTGTGCCCTACTCTCTTTCCTCCTTTGTAGAACATTAATACATAGGAAAATCTATAAAGAATAATTCATTATTCCAACTAAAAAACAACAAAAAACTACCAGTTAAATAGTTGACATATAACTAGTTCTTAACCCTGCCCAAATTAGTGTCTTTAACTGATAATGATAATAGTAAAAACAATGACAACATAATAACTCTTTAATAAAACACGCAAATAAGAGAAATTACTTATATTTTAAGATGTCTGTAAGCTTTTGTTTGCTTGGTTTTGGGTTTTGTGGTGCTGAGGTCTCAACCCAGTATTCTACTGGGTTATGTTCCCAGCCTCAAAACATTCTCATTTAACATAAAGATTAATAAGCAAAGGTAGCTAACAAATAGCCAAATTATTAGTCAGCAGTCTAACAATAGCCTTTTAATAATAAACAGATGATAAAATTTATTTATATAAAGTTTAGGCCAATGCTTAGTTTGACCAGATAATAAAATATATGTAAAAAGAAATTCTATTATAACCAAGAATGTTGTATTTAAGAGGATAAATACACATCAAAAAAACCTTTTTTTTTTTAATCCAAGGGCAAATTAAGTTATAAAAAAAAAAAGTCTTTGGTTTAGAAAAGTTCTTAGTGATAAAAATATACAATTAGCACAAAAACACACAATAAAGTGCATTTTATGGCTTCTATTTTGCTAACATAGTTACAGTTAATGGAAATTGTCATGACAAAATGACATTTTATGAAAAGAGCCTTCATTACTAACCCATCAAATTTCATTTTTATTACTGATGTAAAAAAGTTCAAAACCATGATTCATTTATAGACTATACAAAAATAAAAAAAAAAAAAAAAGAGTTCAAGAATAGAGGGTCATTTACAAAGCAATAAAAAATTAAAACATGAATTTTTCTTGCTGGCAAGGCCAACACTTCTCCTCCCCATATAAATGAGTTTAGCTAAATTTACTGAATATTATAACTTCTGTCTTTAAAAAAAATGAAAAGTCTGAATTTTCAATCTCTTATCATTCGTATCTTCTATCTTATAACTACTTCTCAAGAAATTTTTTAAATGTTGGAGAAATGTTAAGAAGTTTGATGGTGTTTTCTTTCAATTTTAACTCAAATATGGAAAGCTTTAGCTAACATTAATAACTCAAAAGCATTCAGAGATAATACTGACAAATTTAAGAGGGTACCCGTCACCAAATCTTTTAAGCTAAATCACTCAATTATGGAACTGTGAGTATAGCTGAGTGGTAGAGTAAAATGCCTGACACATTCAAGGAATGGGGGCTCCATCCCAAACACACTTTAGAAAGAGAAGTTAGAGTATCAAACTGTAATAGATGTTACAAGAAAATTAAAATCAACATTACCTCAACTGCAGACAATTTTTAATAAACGTGTCTTTCAGAGAACTGTAGCAACATATTAAAGTTTCCAAAGGGAGCAAAGCACTGCCTTTAAGAATCTGGTTTGAAATATATTCATAACTGTAGTAGGATCAGATAATGAGCCATGCCTCTGTCAATCAACGATACACTCACCTGAAGTAAAGCCTTATTTTGTCTGTTCGCCTTCACCACCTGCCCTTCAATATCAGCTTCACATCCACCAATGTAAGCTCCATAATATAATACTATCCCTATGACTGCTAATGAAGAAAGTGATTATCTGAAATACAATGGCCAACTCAATAACTTCTCAGTAATTCTTTGGTTCCTTCCTCAAAGCTACTGGGAAATCCTTAGAAGACCGAGTAAAAACAACTAAGAAAATATTTTATTCTAAAGAGCAAAACAATTGAATATATTGTTCTCAGCACATTTAAAATATTAATGCATTTCTTCAATTATCCGTTGTAGTTTTCATCATTAAATATTTTGAGAACTCAATATGGTCTTATCAACAATAGCCCCTTCATACTAAAATTTCAAAAAATTTAAAAACTAAAAACACTATTTTGGTGGTACCATCAAACTCAGGCCTTGCATGTGAAAATGTTCTTCCCCAGTACTGTATTATACTCCTACCAATATTGTAAGATTATTTTAGCCTCTATTTTTCCATTTATCTCACCCTCTAAAGCCTTTTTTGGTGTGATATCCTGTACTAAAATGAGGAAAAACAGAACAAAGCATACTTTATTATGGTATAAAAGCATTTTTTAAAATGCCTGATTTTATGTGTATGCATGTCTGTGTTTAATGTTTGGGATCAAACGCAGGTCACCAACTTGATAGGTAAATGACTTACCACCGAGCTATATTTCATTTAACAGTAAAGAGGAAATAGTAAATGTCTTCTAAGACTGTCCACAGAATTAACTTAGGATATTAAGTACCTAGTTCCCATCACATGGGAAGCAGAGATGGGAGCCCTGGAGCAAGCTGGCTAGCCAAACTAGCATCATTGGTGAGTCCCACTTACATTCAAGATACTTATGTTTAGGGACATAGTCATGCTCGTTTAAATAAATAAACAAACCAGAAACTTGTCTTAGGAACCTTTGTCAATGGAAATTTAAAATACAGAGATTGTTAATAAAATGTTTAAAGGATTGGAGAGACGGCTCACAGTTTAGGAGCACTGGCTTACTCATTAGGAGGTCTTCAGAAAACCTGCGTTCAATTCCTACACTCAAATGACAGCTCGTAACGTCTGTAACTCCAGTCCTAAGAGATCCAACACCATCACACAGACATACAAGCAGGCAAAACAATGCCTATAATAAAATAAAATACATTTTAAAAAGGTTTTAGACGATTCAATATCCAAGACCATGTTTTTATCCTTTTAAAATTCCAAAGAACCAAATTGTTCATCAAAGTCATAATTTATTATTCTTTCCATGTTACTTGGGTAATTCAAATTCCTCTTCTACTTTGAGAAATTTATCCCACAAATGCAAACACCTTTGCAGAAAGACAAATCATATACACCTTCAGTGGCTTTGGCACACAGCAACTTGACCAAACTGACTTGCCAAATTCTCTTTTCACTCTCTAGTTAATATAGGCTGCCAGAAATATTACACAATAAGTGGTAGAAAAGCAAAACAAGACCAAGGGCCATTGTGATGCAGGGAAAAACAACTTCTGATTATTCTAATGCTAATGCAGGTGCTGCTCTGAAGGAAAACTGACACAATTAAAATTCATAATTACATAACTTTCAAAAGGATAATCTACCTTAAAAATTTTAAAGCCCTTTAAAAGAGGGACTAAGTCCTCCCTGAGATCACACATTACAAATAGCTGGTTCCAAAATGCTTTCTGTTACTCCTAGATCTTGTTCCTAACAGTCTGCTTTTCAAATTTTGTATTTGCGTGGTCAGCCATGCAGTAAGAGTACAAGCTGGTGCGGATATTCCTGTATACAGAGCACCTGCTGTCTCCAATCTTCACCTATACTGGTTGATAACATATCATGAAAACCCCAACACTCGGAGGCAAAAGCAGATGCAATTCTTTAAGTTCAAGGCCAGCCTGATCTACATTCCAAGATACAGGCCAAACAGCAAGGGTACTTAGTAAGACCCTGTCTCAAAAAAGCAAAACAAAACAAAACAAAACAAAAAAAAAATCCACTGGGTTTTAGGTTTTCACAAGTAAATTATGGTTTCTTTTCTACAATGAAATACTACATAGCCATTCAAACATGACAGCAAATAATTTCATCACAGACATGAGAAGAGATCCCATTATATCATATGACAAAAGAAAATGCAAGCTCTGTATTATCTATGCCTGTATTTTTAATTTAGGAGAAAGAAATGATAGATTTGCTCAGCAAAGTTTTGAATATGAAATGGGGTTTTAAAGTCTTAATTTTGGCAGTAGACTGTCAGGTGATTTTTCACTTTACTCCTTACAGTTCTCTGTATTATTTTCATTTCTCTATAATGACCATGGATCATTAGTATTATTATTTTTTTTAAAAAAGAATCTCATTTGACAAAGAAAAAATGTCCTAGATACACACATTCAAATGGTGTTGAGTCTTAAGAATAAACAGGAGTTGTTGACATGGCCACGTCAAGCAGACAACAGCATGTGCTAAAGATGGACATTACAAATAGTTTAGAAAGTCTAGAAATTCAGGGAAGGGGGTGACAAGAAAGGAAGCTAAAGTAACAGATTTGGACTTAGTTATAGAGAGGCTTTTAAGCCACTTAGCCCTACTGATGCTGGGAAACCAAAGAAGGTGTTGAAACTAGAAGTCACACCAAATATTTTAAGAAAAGAAAAATGTACCAAGACAACAAACCCACTTAGGCCTATAATATAAAGATTATTTTAGAAGACAGCAAGAGAGACTGGAAGCCCCAAAATTAGCTAATTCACTAATGGATATGCCAAGCAAGCATTTAAAAAAAGAAAAAAAAGTTAAGAGTTGTGAAGACAGGAAAAGTTGCACTGTGAGCCAGAGATACACTGCCAGTAAAGAGACAAGAAGTGATCCCTTATGCTAAGCAATTCAGCAAGCTTACCATTACTCTAATAAAGCATTGAAATAATCAGCTTATAAAGAAGAAAGGTTTGCTTTTGCCTCAGTTTGGGAGGTTTTAGTTCACAGTAGGGCAGATTTACTGCTTTGGACCTGTGGTGAAGCAGGTATATCTAAACAAAACTGTTCACTTCATGGTGAGGACACAGCAAAAGAAATGAAGGTCTCACAATCACTACTTCTTAAAGTTTCTACCAATGCCACAAGTTCCCAATGCCACAGAGGGATCAAAACTTTGGATAATGGGGATTTGGGGAACACTGCAAATCTACACTAAAGCGGCTTATATAAACATGCCCTTTACAAATCAGTCTCTCAGGGAAGGCACTGCAGAAATATCAAACACACACAAACACACACACACACACACACACACACACATACACACACACCACAGATACCAGATAAACATTACGATGCCTTAAACGTTTCCAAAAGAAATATCAAAAAGTATGCTAGCTCATGACCACTGCAGGGAAGAATAACCAAACTATCACATATATTAAAACTCAGAGTCCTCGATTACAAAAAAAAATTCATAATTACTGTTAAAACAGAACTATGTAAACATGTACCTCTACCCTACAGGTTAACCTCTTCCTTCTAAGAAAAGCTCAATTATGACCAGAAACAAAATAACGTGGATAGCTGTTGAATCTGAGTTACATTTATAAATCACTTAAAAGTCAAGGCTAAACCCAGATTATCTTCTTTTCAGTTCTTGACTATCATCTTTTAATTTGAAAATTTATAGTCATTTAAATTATATAGGTAAAATAGGCTCACTACAGTAATTCAAATAAATCACAAACAAAGTTCCTCCATCTCCTTTCAACAGTTTATATTTTCGTGAAACTCCTAAGGAGAATTAGTTGAGTTGTTCTAAAAGCTTTTCTTTGTTTAGGTAAATGTATACATATCTGTACAGATTTATTTAATAAGTTCATACAGGACTTATATCATACTATAACTTTTTACTTAATATAATTCTAGCTTGAAAGCTAACATATTATCACATCTCTTAACTATCAGTATGTATAAACACCCAAGTATACACATTGCTTTTATAATTTTATTTTATTATTATTTCCCCCTACCACCACCACGAAGCCAGGATCTCTCTATGTAGCCCAGACTATACTGGAACTGGCAATCCTTCTGCCTCTGCTTCCCAACTGCTATTACAAGTGTTTATCACCATGTCAGAAATAAATTTGCTTTTTCAAATCACAAGTATAATATTAACACAGGTACACAGTATATAAAGATTAAATCAAGCTACTTAACATATCCATCATCAACTCCTCAACTCGTTTGTGATAACAGTAGAAAGCTATCCTTTGGGCTATTTTTAAATATACATTTGTGCTGGCAGGTTTCTGTCAAATTTTCACAAACCTAGACATATTTTGGAAGAGTGAACTCAATTGAAAAAAATTCTTTCATCAGACTGCTCTGTGGGCAGGTCTGTGGGGTGTTTCCTTTATTAATGATTGATATGAGTCCAGCTAGTTCACTGTGGGTGGTGTGGTACCCCTAGGCAATGGTCCTGGGTTGGCTGCATAAGAAAGCTACAGAGAACAAGCCAGCAAACAGTGGTCTTCCTCCATAGTCTCTGCTTGAGTTCCTGCCCTGGCTTCCCTTCATGATAAACTATGATTTGATTATAAACTGAAATACACCCTTCCTTCCCAAGTTGCTTTTGGTCACAGCAACAGAAATCTAAGAATCACCCATAGTCACCATGAAAGGAAACAAACAACAAAAAAATTATTCCTTGAGTCTAAATGACTCATGTCACCATGAATGAAAGTTACCTTTATGTTAAGCACATCTAGTATTCTTTTTGTATATATGCCCATCTCTTTGATCCACATCTGCTGAAAGACACCTACTTTGCTTCCTTATTTTGGCTATTATGAATAGTGCTAACAATGGCATACACATACACCTCTCTGACAACTCATTTATTTTAGGTATTGTTGAAACCTTTGGATTGGTATATCATAATCTGGTATACATCTGGGACATTCTTTTTTTTTTTTTTTTTACTATTAGAAATAATGCTATAATAAAGATTATAGTCTAGTTCTTTGAAGAACTGGTCCTCAAATTTCTATCAAGTAAATCTACATTCAGGTGATTTCTGGATTAATTATAACATTTTAGCAAATATTGCTGTTTATACTCACTAAATGACAGAAAGTAGTGTCTCTGCTCTATATGCCCAACAATACTAGAAATGATCACATTCACTTCTGCCTACCTACATAGAAAATTACCAGTTATCTGTGGAGCTCATCTCTTCACCTGCTGTCTAGTGTATTGCTTCTTCTTTGAAATACTTATGCAGACTTTTTGCCTTTCTTTTGGGAGTTTTTTGTGTAATTAAATGTTTTTCTTATTCTATGTATATATTTATGGTGGAAGTTTTATTGTTGTTGTTTGTTTTGCTTCAAATATGTTCTCCCAATGAAGCCCAGGCTGGCTATCCTCCAACCTCCAGTACTCTCCTGCCTCAGCCTCCCAGTGCTTGTGAATACAGGCAAGAGCCCCACACCCAGCTCCTCATGGTGTCTTTTTACACCAAACTCTTACACAACCATTTCTATTATGGAATGCATACTCTATGTTTTGCTTAGAAACCCCTTCTGCTATCCAATATTATTAAAACACCCTGTATTTGTCCTTGTTTTTGTTTAATTATCTTGCTGTAAATTAGTTTGTAGTACATTTAAATCTTTAATACATCTAGAATTTATTTGTGCATTATTTTGACTTAGGAGCTGTTCCAATACTATTTACTAAATTATCTATCTTTAAATTCTTCTTTCTACAAAACAGATCACTACAAACAAGACAATGTACAAAATTCCCAGGTATTTGTAAACTTCACTAACTGAGGTAGAATTCTGAACTTGTCAAAAGTTTATCAAATACCATTCCTCTCCTTATCTTGTTGATAAGAAATCACACATTGGGATATATACATTCAGAATATGAACATAAACTGAAATGATTTATAATATAGCATCGAGCTAAATTAAACCACTGATCTCAAGTCTTAGGCCTTTTTCAACCTAAGTGATAAAATCAGAAATAACCATTACTTGGCATCTCAGTGTTACTCAAGTCATGGGTATTTAAAGAGAACCAACAGACAGGTACTAGGATACAATGGGGAACAAACAAGCATCCCTGCTTTCATAAAGCTTACAATATGTCTTCTACCTCCTATAAAATGCTATTTTAAAGAAAAAAGGAAACCTATGTTTACACAAATTTAATACTGTGGAAAGCATTTGGAAAAGTTGATAACACATTATACTTTCCATTTCCAATATACTACTTTATTCCAAATATACCTGTTTATCTTAGTGACTATCTCCTTATTCGCATGTTGAAAACACTGCTGGAGTTAACAGACATCCCATTAACTTAACTCTTCTTTCTCTATCATAGCCACTCTGAGCAAAATAAAAACTTCAATACATACATACATACATACATACATACAAACAAACATACATATGTATGTATATTTACAAGTCAAGTTCGAACGACAGAATCAAAGATGTTTACTTTCTTTAAACTTCGTGCAAAATTAAGAATAGTTCGAAGAATCCCACAGACTTTGCAAATGGCTTGGAGAACTTCGGTGACCCACCAACAACAGGTAGTAAAGGGCGGCAAAGGCGGCTCAAGGGTGACCGTCACCTTAAACTTGAGACCCCCAAGACCAGAGAGGCTGCCCCACTCCCACAGAAGCCTTGGGGGAGGCGAGGACAGAACCAGTGGCCACGCCCCCTCCTCCACTCCAACCCCCAGCCTCCTCCACACACCCAAAAAGCCGCGACGGGAAACAAAGCGCCGCGGAGGGAATGTGGACAGGACTCTGCCCCTGCAGGGTGACCTTGGCCATGTGTCCTCAGTTTCCTCATCCGGAAAGTGAAGCCAAGCCTCCATGGCGGCCTCCACACCGGCTGTGGGCTCAGCACCCTCGACCCACGGCTGCAGACAGACTCCAGCCCTCTCCCCCACGCGGGTCCCCGCCGCCCCGTCTGCGCCCACGCGGGCTACCTGCGATCTGGGAGACGAACGCTTCCGCCACCAGGGACATGTTGGCTGCGAGGCCCTGCGCGCGCGCCCGAGCTCGGCGGCCCTCGGCGCCCTCCCGCGCGACCTCGGCGGCCCTCCCCCGCAGGTAACGAGCTTCGCTGGGCCAACGCTCAGGCTAGCGGAGCTCACCTCAGCAGCGGCGGCCTGGCTCGCAAGGTTACCGCCAGGCCGACCGAGGACTTCCGGCGTCGCTGACAGCGCGCGCCGGCACTTCCGGCTGCTCCGCCCCGCGCGCTCCGGACCTGCGAGAGCCTTAGGAGATGACCCTGTCTCCAGAGTCGAGTTTACGTCCCTGTAACGGCGCTTTTGGATTTTATTTCAACCTTTCAGCAATTCACCAAGACAGAAACAAGTTTAAAGAGGTTACAGTGTCCGGTCTGGTACTACTGAATCCCCAAACGCAGGAATCCTCTCAATTCCACTAACTGCAGGATTTGGGGTCCATAGACAGAGATTAGTGTTGGCTGGTTGTTCCAATGCGCTAGCTAGCCAGAAGGAGGTTTGAACAGCTCGTGAGCTGAGACATAATTTAATCTTTCAACCCCAGGCACCCAAAATGAAGCTTGGAGAATAAAACGCTTCAGTTACTTGTTTCTGTGTGTAGAGGGAACAGTAAAGGAGGGGAACTAGATCCCATGAGTCTTTCATCTTGGCATAATCGGGTTTTGTTTTTTTTTTGTTTGTTTTTTTTTTAAGTTATAGGTTACAATTGACAAAAAGGTCATAAACATTAAAGAATTAGAAGCATAAATTTACACTTGATTTCAGAGATCATGTGGTGAGCCGCAGCTCCCTTTGGCTGATGAGAAAGAGCCTGGCTCAGAGAGGTGAGATGACATTGTGTGTGTGAGACAGTATAGACCCAAGACAACCTTTGGTATCTAGTTCTCTCCGACCATGTGGGTTCCAGGGATCCAACTCAAGTCATCAGGCTCGGTGACCTAGTCCATGCATACACATGCATCAGCTTTTACCGGACAGTGGACAATGTCTAAGTTCCTCTTCAGTTGCTCTCCATCTTCGTTTTTGAGATAGGGTCTCTCGCTGAGAGTCAGGAGCACACGGATTAGGCTGGCCAACAACTTTCGGAACTTGGTCTGTCACTGCCCACCTCCCTCCCAACTCTGGAGTTATCTACTGCACGTGGCTTTTATGTAGAAGCTAGAGACCCAGCAAAGGTCTGCACGCTTTACCCATTAAGCCATTATCCCAGCCTGGAAAAAAACTGAATTATTTTTACTAACAGTAGTAGTACATCAACAAGTCAAGACTGAGTCACCAAAAAAAAAAAAAAAAAAAAAAAAAAAAAAAAAAAAGTCAGAACTGAGCAAGTAGCTCACTGGTAAAGTTAATTAAGCATAATTAAGAACCCGCTTCCTCAGCATCCCCACACCTGCAAAAAAAAGTCACGTTGCTTATGAAGTTTGTTCATAGAAAGGTATATTTCCTTTCTTTGTGTCCACAGATCGCTGACCCTCCATTACAGTTTATTGTCCATATTTCTGTTCATTCACTTTAAGTAGTATATTGCTTTCTTAGAGGTGCCAAATAGATTACCATACACTGGGTGGTTAAAATAACAGATGTACTTACTCTCTAGTTCTAGAAGCGAGAATTCTGAGGTGAAAGTGTTGGCAAGACCATGCTTTCTCTCAAGGACATAGAAATAAATGCCCTTCCTCACTCTGCATAGCTTCTAGGTTTGCCAATGCTCCTTGGCATTCCATGACTTTAGACAAATCACTTCGACCTTTGCTTTCATCATCACATGACATTCTCTCCCTGTGTGTCTCTTTGCCAAAATTCTGTCTTACAATGAAAGTACCAGTTGTTGGATAAGGCCTACTCTATTTAAAAAAAAAAAGCTCTTCTTAGTTTTATTTGCAAACAGCCAGTTTGCAGATAAGATCACATCTGTAGAAACTAGAGGCTAGTATATAGAAGTCTTCTCAGAGGATATAAACTGGTAGAAAGTTTTGAAGAGTAAGCCATAGGAGTATTGGTAGCCCCCATATCAAATAAGAAGCTTGTTAAACCAAACTTAAACGTCCTGATTTAAATAGACACAAAGGACTTCTAAAAGCATCTTTTCTCTGGCTCAGGTTCAGGGTTGATAAGAGGATTATAGAAACAAAGAAGATAGTAGGTTGCCCTTGTTTGTGCTGAAGGAAAAAACACCAATAGTGTATGTGGTACCCAATTTTCTCCTCATCCTGAGGTTGCTACTGAGAAATGAGGTGTTCTAGATAGCTTCCTGCCAATCAACTTTTCCATTCTTGCCCTCTACACAAGGGATTTTATGTATGGCATTGAAAAACTGAAGGTCTATTGCCACATCAAGTTGTGCTAGCCTCTTCTATTCATTGCCTTTCTGGAGCTACAGATGCTATGCTCTGACTGTTTTGGACAGATTTAGTGTCCTATCCCAGGACTTGACCGTGAGACAATAAGCAAGTGTAAGGGCTACGTAGAGGTGAACCCCAGACGAGTGCTAGAGCCAGAGGCAGGAAACAGATGCAGGAGCAAGAGAGCCCGAGTTAGACAAACAATGTTTCTGCACAATTTCACTCAAGCCACACTACACAAGGACCATGGATAAACTGGGACTGGGATGTCTCCAAAGCCCAGCAAGTCTTCATCTGTCATCGTCATCTAGAAAACAATGCCTTAGATAGGCCAATTTCTCTCGCTCCCTCCCCCTCCCTCTTTCTACATAGCTCTGGCTGCCTGGTTGACCTAGAACTATGTAGACCAGGCTGGCCTCAAATTTACAGCTGTTCCTGCCTCTACCTCTGAAGTGCTGGGTTTAAAGGTGTGATCTACCACACCCAGCTAGAAGCTAGACTGGGTCATTTATAAGCAGATTTATTGCTTGTTTTAAAAATCTCTTAAATCTAAAACCAGTGCTGCAGTAGATCCAGTGTCTGGTTGGGAAAGGAAGACTAGTAAAGGAAAGACACTAGATCCCATGAGTCTTCCCTCTCAGTCTAATTTTTTTAAATTATAGGTTACAATTGAAAAATTACAAACATTACAGAATTAGAAGTGTGAAACTGCACTTGTTTAAAAAAAGACAATTTTTATAAGTGTTGTAATAAGGATTTTAATTCCATACATGAGGAAAGAACCCTCCCAAAGGCCTCTCTCTCTCTTAAATACTATCATATTGCTGATTGAGTTTCAACATTTGAATTTGGTGGGGTACCAGCATTGAGACCACAGCAGCAGCCTTTTGAAAAAAATTTAAATGGGAGCTTCTGGGTACTGTTCTGTACCCGGCCTCTGTTCTTTCTTTACTGTAGCCGAGGATGCTGAGTCCTCCACGGCATATGGATTTACTTTTTTCCTCTCTGACTGACAGTTCCTTTGCTTCCCACACAAGCAAATTTAGGCTGAGGAGAATGTGTAATGTGGGAGGTCTTTATTACTAAAAATTAAATCCAATAAGATGCAGCTGTCCTGACGGTACCCACAAACAAGCCTGCTTTGTAAGAAGGAGCCAACTGAAGAGAATGTATTTATGCATCTGTATTAGAACAACTGGCAGATTTAAAACTGAAGATCTGTTTAAGATCACCACAATTAAGGGAAATACGAGAAAACAAGCCACTGGAATTTTTAAGAATGAGGTTATGAAACAAAAGTGTTGTAGAATCCGTATGTTACTAAAAGGGTGTTCACACAATTATTGAAAATAAATTATTAATGCATGACATTAACAGTCTTATTGTTTGCCCCAGTAAAATCACTTACTTGCTAAATTATTCTGTCATAGACTAGTTGCATGTCTCTAACCTTACTTTATGTTACTGAATTACACGGTAAGAAAATGTTCAATTATTGGATTATATAAACATTAAAATATTAGGGCATCTTATTTACATTTTATTTTTCTGATAAAATATTAATACTTAATGCAAGTATTTTTGAAGGATGTCTGCAAGAGAAAAACTCTTATCAATAATTCCTTCAAAAAAGGCTAGTATTGCTTAGGTAATAAAATAGTAAGTTCCAGACATCTTAAGTTAGTTCCCTCCTCTACTGTCAACAGATTTAATTATGGATAATTCATTTAACCCAAATAGGATGTTATACAATTTAGAGACAAAAAAAAATTATAGATAACTCCAAGCTACTCCAAAAAATTTTTCTCTTTCCTTTTCTTCTTTTCTATTATTTTTTTAAGTTGGCGTGAGGCAGATCTTGGTCTGTATCCCAAACTGTCCAAAATTCTTCAGGAGCTAGGTGCCATGTGCCAGCACGTGTAGCTTTACCAAGATGGTTAAAGGACCCAGAAATGTCACGGTAGCTCTTCCTTACATCTCTTCATGACTTTTCTCTCCCCCTTGAGTCCCTCAGGAACACAGTTGACCAGGGCTACCAAGTTTGTTCCTTTTCCCCTCTACTTTCTGATCACAGTGCCTTCTATTTTAGGCCATACAGTACTACATGAACTAAAAGCATACTTGACTTTTTGAGAAATGGCTACATGATTGACTGTTGTGGGCAAAGAGTTCTCAAATATTAGCAGGGTTTTTTTTTTTTTAAATAAATTAAAATGTTTACAACACTGTCTTCTAAATATCTTTTTGCTCACTTTCATGAGTTGTTTTGGGAAACTGAAATTTTCATTTTCCTGACCACCATTTAATGGTACTGATGTCCCATCTAAAGTCATTAGAAGTATGTTAATTAGGACTTTTGTGGTTACAACTTATAAAAACACAATTAAACCTAAACTTAAGCAAGTTTAAGTTCATTGGTTTATTGTGATACAAAAGATAAAGCAACAATTCACAGATTTAATGAAGGCCTATTGGAGCCATCTCTGTCCAGTTTTCTTTTTGTCTAAAAGTGAACCTTCTCTTAGGAAATGGCTGCTAGCAGCCACAACTTGACAATCTTCCAGCTTGTGAGTTACCCTAGAAGAACTGCAGTCATCCCCAACCGCATGTTCTCACCTCCACTCTTAGTACTTTGTCCAAGTGAATTGGTCGGCTGAGCAGGCTGTGGGGGTGGGGCAGAGAGGCCTGTTACATACAGTAAGGGGAATGGAGAAAATCTGCATGCCAGCCAAAACAATGGAGCCACTGTGCAAAGAGGGAATGAGGGAGTGCTACACTGTGGCCGTCACTCGATTTAGAACTTAGATGAGCAATTCTGTAAAGGGGGCCTTAAATGTAATGGTGCCTTAATTGCAGGCTCTAGCACAGGGGAGGGAAAGGAATTCAGATAATTGTTAACTAAAAGGAACTGAGCTAGGGGTGTCTGCAATAGAATAACATGCCTCATCCTTAGATGTGTGATGACCATTGCTGACCTGGCTAGCAAAGATATACACTCCCTAAATCTATAATTAATATGTATACAGTCCATATAACAGCAGAGAAAACAGTGTGAATGGTAGAATATTAAAAAATAGAAGAAAAATATATTTTATTGTGAATTTAATTGGGTAAAGACATAGTTATAAAAAGTGCGATGATTTTTCTCAAAAATCTTGTCATGGAAGAGAATGGGATTTGGGTGTTTAAACTCTTTGCTCTCTGCTAAATTTTCTGTAATAATTTTTGTGCCACTTAGAAAAAAAACTGTTTTAATCAGACATGGCAGCACACATCGGTAATCTTGGCACTCAAGAGGCTGAGCAGGAAAATTACGGGTTCAAGCTCACATGGAGCTTCACAGGAAGACCCAGTCTCAAACACAAGCATAAAAGCTAGAATTCCTTTGAAGATGACTAATATGGGAAGTGCCTTGAACATTCTGCCTCCAGGCCTTGCCCAATACAGCTCTCGTTAATTGAGTTGCTGAGATACTCCCTTAGACCAGATCCAAGTCCACAGCAGAGATGCCCTGCTACAATAAAGAGCAAGAGAAGAGAACAGCATCCAAATCCTGATTTAGACTCCCTAGCAATAGGCAAGAATAATAGATTGATCTAGAATAGACAGGCTTTGTAAACCAGTTGTAGACACTCTTGCTTTTGGCAGTGATCTGCTGTGAATTATAACTCTTAACCAAGTTGTTACATTTTACCTGTTAGCTCCTTCACAAAGCTGAAGTGATGGTAATGATGCCTAAGGCATCTGAAAGCAGTGGTTCCCACAACATATGTGACACAGTGAGGAGGTGATCCTCTAACACTAACGTCTGAAAGGACACAAGTCCCTCTGAAGGAAAGCCCCGTGATGGAGAAATAAGCCAGCTCTGATGTAAAGCTGGTATCCAGAGGAGAATGCAAGATAACGTGGACACCACCATTTCCTTTGCTTTCAAGTCAAATCTGCGTTAGGACATTTACTCTCTCATTCTCACTTTGGTGTTTGGCCCTCAAGTGGATTCTACAGTTACTAAAGGAAACAAAATTTAGTGTCTGCTCTCTATGTGCTTACAATCCGGTAGAAAAGGTGGAGGTGCAAACAGGCTGTCCCCATGCAGCGGGGTGAGTGTTAGAGAAAACGTGAGCCCATGCAAGTCACAGGCAGTGTTGCCTTAGAAATCGTTGCAGTGTTGCAATAGCTACCACAACTCCTGCAAGGAAAATGCCCTTGAAAGGTGCCCTTCTGACATTTGGTAGCTTAAGAACTCAGTGCTTGGCCTCATAGGGAATGCCTCCAGTAAACCTGAAAGGGCATCAAAACCATAGTCTGTGTAGAGAGAGTGAACAACTTATTTCGGCACACTCCTTGAACTTCACAATCCCTCTAAGGTACAGTACACTTCTATTCATTGTAACACTTTAGGGGTTTCTTTTCTTCCTACATAAAATGAAAACATCACACTCTCTAAGTCTTCAGAATCAAAGAAATCACTCTAAGATGATAATCCGGTGAAATATTTGGTGTCTTGCCAACTTTCTTTTTAAAAAAAAAAAAAAAAAAAAAAATCCCAGAAATAAAATACAGAAACTCGAACAGAAACAGCCAGTCTCGGCTAGCAGCACCACCTGCCAATCACAGCCATGGCTCCCACCATCCCCCTCTGGGATCTTTTTAAGTGACTGAAAGGAAAGTACACTCACACAAATCTACACAAACTCTAGCCAGATCTTCTCCTTAGTTTTGTGTATATTTTATGGCAAGAAAGATCTTATTTTAAGTAAAAGTGCCCTGCCTCTGATGTCTGACTGTTGCCTCTGGTGTTTCTAACGTTGCATTTATGATGTAAGTAGTATCACACAGTACAGTAGTCGGGCTGCTGGAGGTCTACCGCTTCTGTCAGGGAACACAAGCAGGGATCTCACAGTCCACTGGTACTTCAGTCCAAGGCTGAAGGATTTAAAAACTCAGAGCCACATCCAGTGGCTTTAAATACACGGGAGGTTGAGAAGACTGAGAATGAGTTTAAGAACAGCCTAGGATATATACCAAAACTCTTGCCTCAAACAAAAACGTATAAACACACATGCATACATTGCACAAACACACACACACACAGAGACAGAGGAAGAAGAAGGGAGGGAGGGAGGAAGGGAGGGAGGGAGGGAGGGAAGGAGGGAGGGAGGGAGGGAGGGATAGATAGATATCACAAAGAAACCCATTTAATTGTATATTAACCAAAAAAA
The DNA here is from genome assembly GCF_963924665.1 of Micromys minutus. Classification (NCBI taxonomy): domain Eukaryota; kingdom Metazoa; phylum Chordata; class Mammalia; order Rodentia; family Muridae; genus Micromys; species Micromys minutus. Next base: position 46,760,000 of record NC_137982.1, on the reverse strand, counting down.
TTAATAGAAATAAGATATATGGGGAAAAAACCTCAAAGGGGACTTTTTGCTAGTTTGTGGAGAAATGAAACAATACATTGCCCCTGTATAAATTCCTCATTAAGTTTTCTCCAGATTTGTAACCACACCCCCACAAGGCAGAGAAAAGAAAGCCCATTTCTATTTCTCTGTCAGAGTTGCCAACCTAGAACAGTGGCCAAGCCTATAATCCCAGCAGTCTGGAGACTGAGGCAGGAGAATGCTGAGTTCAAGGCCAGTTTAGAGTGCATAGTGAGACTTTCTTAAAAAAAGAAAAAAGAAAAAACAAAAACAAAAAGATAGTGGTATATATGCATATAACATAAATATAAAAACACTCATGGTCTTGAAGCCAGAATAGAGAATATCTGAAAAATAATACTACTAAAATTATTTTGATATTTATAGCAAAATAAAGACCATATAATTAGTATATATAGATATATAGATATATATACCTCTTTAGATAAACTTACATATAACACATACATATACATTTCATAATCTCCATTATCATGTTAATGACAGCAACAACAAGGCCTCTGTGAGTTCAAGGCCAGGAAAACCTTGACACAGTGAGCTCCAAGATAGCCAGGGTTTCATACAGAGACCATATCTCAAAAAAAAAGAAAAGAAAAGAAAAGAAACAGCTGGGCAGTGGTGACTCATGCCTTTAATCTCAACACTGAAGACACAGAGGCAGGGGAATATCTGAGTTTGCTGCCAGGTCTACAGAGTAAGTTCCAGGGCAGCCTGGGCTACACAAAGAATCCCTATCTCGAAAACGAAAACAAAAAAATTAAAACAAAAAACCAGTAGCATGCCAACTCTGCCAGGTTGTATTGTAGTAAGAAAATAGAACACACACTCACACACACACTCACATACTTTTTTATCTTAATTCTTGAGTATTTACATGCTTACTACTGATAACTAAGATTCTCTCCTAATTTATCTAATTAGCTTTTTGAGTCTATTTAGGGGGTTGGTTTTATATATATAATGTATAAGTGTGTGTGTACATACATACATGCATACGTATGGGTGTTTTGCCTGTATGTTTTCTGTGTATCATGTGCATGCCTGGTATACTCAGAGACCAGAAGAAGGCATCAGATTCCCCATTACTGGAGTTACAGATAGTAATGAGCCACCATGTGGTTGCTGGGACTGAAGCCCAGACCCTCTAGAAGAGCAGCCAGTGCTCCTAACTGCCGCGCCATCTCTTCAGCTCCTGTGTTTGTATATCTGTATCATCTCTCTGTTTGTCTCTGTGTGTCTCTATCTGTCTCTGTCTGTCTGTCTGTGTAGCTGTGTGTGTGTTTACATGTGTGTAGCTGCCCTCAGAGCTCAGAAGAGGATGTCAGATCCCCCGGAGCTGCAGTAGCAGATGCTGTGAGCCACCTAACTTGAATACTGGGAAGTGAACCTGGATCCTCCTAGAGAGCAGTCCACACTCTTAACCGCTGCCCATCTCTCCAGCCTCCATGCAAAGATATGTGTTGGTTTGTCTTACACTTTGCTCATGTAATATATATCTATTATTTCAATCTTGGAATTCTACCTTGGGTTTCCCCCATATCCTGGCTGAAGTGACTTTTATTTATCAGGGAGTGGGATGTGTGTCTCATTACCATAGTTCTAAGAACCAGTTACAGAAAGATTTCTTTATAATGGCATGTATATTTGAAAATGTCATAATGAGGCCCTTCGTTCTATATGCTAACTTTTAAGATTCACTTAAAAAAGAAAACAAAACAAACAAAACCGGAAAGGACTGAGACAGAAGCACCACTGCCTTCTTTCTCTTGCTATGTCCCCCACCGCTGCTCCTGTGTCCCCCACCGCTGCTCCTGTGTCCCCCACCGCTGCTCCTATGTCCCCCACCGCTGCTCCTGTGTCCCCCACCGCTGCTCCTGTGTCCCCCATCCCTGCTCCTGTCTTCTCCCTGCAGTCACCAGCCTCCTTCTCCACTTTGTCTTCTTTGCACATCTTTAGCACATGAGTAGATACCTGTTTATTTTTTTTTATCCCTTTCTTTTTTATCTCCTCCAGTGTCTTTCTTCCCCTGTGACTCCGGCTTTGCAGTGTGGTCCTGACTAGTCTCACATTTGTTCTTCCACATGACCTTTGCATCAACTTCTATAGCTCTGTTTTTAAAAGCGTCTTGGAATTTTTATTGGAACTGCATTAACTCTATAAATGGATTTAAGGGGAACTGGCATCTTTATAATGTTGACTCTTGTGATGCAAGAACAGAGGACAACTTCCCACTTGCCAGTCTCCACCTCTGCCTAGCAGGACACTTTAAGATGTTCACGTCTGGGCTTTGTGTGTTTGTTACATGTTTACTTTTGAGTATTTAATCTTTATTTCCACTAAAATGGGTTTTTCTTCTAACTCTGTGAACCAAAAGTGGTTATTGTTCATCTATGTACGTCTATTCATGTTTGGCATTTTATTTAACATTTGAAATGTTAATGACTTTGGTGACCAAGTAGTACTGACTCTTGGTGATAAAAACAGACAGTAGAAATAATATCACGTCTGCCACTAAAGTCTTGTACCTTTGATATGTTACATAGGCATGCATATAAACAACATGTATTTAAACAACTCATTCCCCTGGTGCCCCAATCAATGAAAACATGGTAAAAAAGACAGATTTCTACTCGAGTGAAGCTTTTACTTAATATTTATAACAATGCACTTTCTGCCCAGACCCAAAATCCTACCAATAGGTCCTCAAGGGAAGATGGAAAGGGGATGGCTTTCACAGAAAGAGAAGCACAGATGTGTTAAATTGAGAAGTCAGCAGGACGTACAAGAGAAACTGATCTGGAACCTTAAGAAAATGCACAACTAGGGCTAGGAGAGAAGTCAGAAGTCTTAGTTTCCTTTCCAGTTTCTGTGACAAAAACCTTAAGGGAAGAAAAGGTTCATCTCACTGAACAGTTCAGCTCAAAGTTCCCGTCTGTCATCTTGGGGAAACTGAGGCAGGACTAGCCCCATAACTATCTACATTGATAAGCAGAAGCAGAGAGAAAATGAACACTTCAGGCTCGTACTTACCTCACTTCCTTGTTTGCTCGTATTGTCCAGGAGCCCAGCTAGAAGGATGGTGCCACCCAGCTTTATCCTGGGTCTTCCTACCTCGAGTAACAGTCAAGACAATCTTCTTCAGGTCAACCCAATCTAGACGGTCCACTGAGGCTCTCTCCAGGTGATTCTAGATTGTGTGACATTGACAATGAGAAGTAACCACCACTCAGGAATGATTTTGCTAAACCCGTGCATAAGTGACAGTTGAAACTAGAAACAAGATGTGATCCCAAGGATGGAAGAACAGAAGCACAAACAAATAAGTAGAGGTAAAACCTGAATCGGAGAGAACACCCAGGCAGGAACAGAGAGTAGGAAGGAGAGGATCAGAAAAGCAAAAGCCAAGAAGAAAGGAAAGCTTAGAGGATAAAAACAGGCCTTTACAGGAACGACTTCAGTAACAGCAAAGCGAATGAGTGTAGTCAGTGTAGTGCTTGTTGACACAAGTATTTTTATTATTAATTTTTACAGTCCAGTCATTTCCTAGTCTGCCCTCCCACAGTTGCTCATCCCATTCCTCTCCCCCAACCCCTGTCTTCAAGGGGATGCTCTCCCACCAGGCCTCCCCACTCACTAAAGCCTCAAGTCTCTCCAGGGTTAGGTGTGTTTTCTCCCACTGAGGCCAGACCAGGCAGTCCTCTGCGGTGTTTGTGTCAGGGGGCCTCGGACCAGCTCGAGTATGCTGCCTGGTTGGTGACTCAGTGTCTGAGACCTCAGGGATTCAGGTTAGCTGAGACTGCTGGTCTTCCTGTGGAGTTGTCCACCTCCTCAGCAGTTCCCCAAATCAACCAAAGGGGGTCCTCGACTGCAGTGTTGGGTGTCAGTATCCGCATCTGTCTCAGTCAGCTGCTGGTAGGCCCTCTCAGAGGACAGCCATGCCCGGCTCCCGTCTGTAAGCACACCATAGCATCAGTAATAGTGTCAGAACTTGGAGCCTCCGCTTGAGATGGATCCCAAATTGGGTCAGCCACTGGACCTTCACTAAGCTCACGTCAGATAGCCAATATCCAAAATATGTAAAGAACCCAAGAAGCTAACCTCCAAAAGCCCAAATTTTTTGGAGTGTCTCCAGAAACTAAAGGTCCAGCTAGCCTGGCTCTAAAAAAGGTGAAGTCCACCACCCCCAGGTTGTCCTCTGGCCTGTGACATGCTTGCATCTTTCCTGAACACACTGACACATGTACTCTCACCCATCGCACACTCACCAACAGTGCGTGCAGTTTGGAAGACACCAAACTATTTTCTTTCCCTCGTCGGGTGCTGGGACTAAACTCAGGCTTTGCACATAGTAAATCCACACTCCGCCACTGAGCAACACCTCCAGTCGGAAAGACTTCTTTCCAGCAGGACTTCTCAGAGCTACTGCTGTGCTTCCTTACGTATGTATCTCTGTGCATGAGAGCAGTCGGCAGAGCTCTGCACATTCCTCCTTTTTTTTCTTTCGCAGTGGTGGTTTTCCTGCACTCACGTTTCTGTGCTGTGTGATGCGTGGCTGTTACCTGTGGATGCCAAAAGGCGTCTGACCCCTTAGGACTGTAATTCTAGCCAGTTGTGATCTATCATGTGGACTGAGCCTCCTCTCTAACTCCTCTAATTTTCTTAGAGGGTGGAGGGAGAACAGGGTCTTGCTGTGTAGCCCCTGCTGACCTGGAACTCATGTGTACACTGGGCTGGCTTAGACTCTCCGGGACTCATATACACTCTGAGTGCAGCGATCAAAGGCGTGAGGCGCCGCACCGAGTCAAACTTCTTTAACCAACTGACTTAAAAATTCCTTAACCAACCTTTTCCTCTGAAAGGATTTCTTGGGATGAGATGTGTCTTGGAACACACTCCAGAGGTTTTTTTAGAAAACACTGAGCTAATTCTCTTTAGCCTCTTCTTAGTTTTCAGAGGTAAATCCAGCAGCTAAGAATGTCCTTTTTGTTTTACAGAAACAGCCCTCACCAAAGCTAGAAGATCTCTCCAGGGTTTTTCATACCAGAGCCCAAGGTAAACACCAGACTGAACATCTTCCTAACTTTAGAAATTGAGCTGAGACAGCCAGAGGTAGTTGGGAGGAAGAGAGGAGTCCTGCTGGGGCAGGGGAGACAAAAAGCCAGCCACTAACTCAGCAGGTCCAGAGGCTTCTGGAATCTTGATGTAGCTGGTGTATCAGTTCCCAAGAGCCTTGATCCTGGAGATCTGAAGGACCCTGTGGTTCTCAGAAGCATTCTGTCCACCTGAGGAATGAGGTGCTACCTGCAGGCTCTTTCCAGAGGGGAGAAAGCTTGTCTAGACAGAACCAGCAAACGAGGAATAGCCTGGTAGGGCAGAGACAACCATGGAGCTTTTCTTCCTAACTACCTTAGAAGAAATTATAGCAACAATGGAAGCCAGATCACAAAGAACCGAAGGACTTACCACAAATGTGCACACTGAGACTCAGCATTCGCTTAATGCGAGTGGTGGCAATATAGCAAGAGCTGTTTCCCATGGAATGTTGGAGTAAATTAAAGGGTGACAATGGTTTATTATCCAAAGCCGATGTAAGGTTTTTTTAATTCTTTAAAGCTGAAAGGCATTGCAGTCTAGAGCTAAATGGGGCATAAGTACAGGTAGTTGTGTCTGTGGAATCCTTCCTAAAGTTTGTTCCAGTTCTGAGAAATTTTGAGCAAGATTGGAAGGTCCATTCTCATGGGTGTGAGGGTGCAGAATTGGTCTTGTTATTCTATATCTGGTAGCTGGGGTAGCCATAGCTCAAAATCTAAACTGTCTTCATTGCTGCCTATCCTCTTTTTACATGCCTAATCTGCATTGCAGGTCTTTATGTGCGTGTCTGTGTGTACATGTCTGTATGTACAAATACATATGTGTGTATATCATATATGTGTGTATCTATATATCTATGTATTACACGCATATGTATATACATTACTATGTATAGATGCACACACACACACAAATATATATGAATATATATATACCTACAGAGAAGCCTTCTTAATAGATCTTGACAATCAGTTGGTTCATTGTCAGGTCCTGTTTCTCACTCCCTGCCCTACTTCCTCTCGGTTCACCAAAAGACCTGGTCTCACAAGAATAAGGTGGAAGGTGACCGAGCAGGGCAATATATTCTCCTCTGGTGGCCATTTCCATCCTTGGGCAAATCTTAGTTTTACCATCATTTGTTGAGTGTGGGGTGTTGTGGCAGACTTTATGTCGTGCAGTGAACAGGTAGACATACCCCTGGGCCTCAGGGCAGTCCTTTATCTCCAGCTGCCTCCTGCTTACAACCCACTCCCACCCCACCCCATCTTCTTGGTGCTTCTCTCTTGGGGTGCAAATTATCTGACCTGGTGACTGGGATGTTTACCCAGAGTAGGATTTGCAAGAGAAAGGATAGTTTAATTTAGGATATTGTTTATTGTCGTTGTTTTGGTGTGTGCGGTGTGCGTATTTGTGTGTGTGTGTGTGTGTGTGTGTGTGTGTGTGTGAAGGAAGTAGCAATGAAAATGTTTGTGATTTTTATGTTTGCTTGTACAGGATGGAATAAAAGATAGTATATTGGCACTTAAAGTGTAAGATGCCTGGGGACACTAGGTAAAGATGTGTTTGTGGCAGAGGAAAGAGAAGCAAGAACATTGTCCCTAGAGCTTGTGGGGAGAAAGGACCTGGGCCAGACCTAGAAGTTTGGGGTCTCCATTGTACTCAGACACTATTTCCCATCATGGGCTTGGAGAAGATGCTATTTCAAAGTAAGAGTCACTAGAAGCTTCTTTTAGAGCACCGAAGGGGCTATATGACCCCATTTGTTTTTTTCTGAAGGCCGTCTTAAACCGCATTCATTGTCCTGGAGTACATTCATGCCATGCACACAGGTGGAGCAGGACTTCTTTCCCTCCACCATGTGGGTCCCGGGGACCAAGCTCGAGTCACCATGTTGCACAGCCAGCACCTTTACCTGCTGAGTCATCTGGTTGCCCCCTGCAGCTACGTTCCCTTAGAGCAAGAAACTTTCCAGTGCAGCTTTATGCCCATAGAGTTGTGCACAAACTTGATTAAGTAAATATCTACCCATTGTTCTACTGTGTCAGTGCTACATGGTGAGACACATCGGTAATTTCCCTAGGGTTAATAAAAGTAATTGTAAACAGTTGGATAGTCTGACGTACCAAAGGCTAGCTAAATATAGCAATAATAGCTACCACATTTGCTAAAATAACAGCTAAGCTGCTGTACACAATTTGGGATTAAAGGCTCATTAAATAATAATACAGTTCTTTCCAACCAAACTGCTCTACTCATTACTCAAAGACAGGCGTCCACTAGTCCAGCTCCTGTATTTCTGTCAAGATCTTATCCCCTCCTGAACCTTCTTCACCCTTTGCAAGTGTTGTCTGCGAAAGGCTTCTCAAATACCCTGGCCCTCCTGGCTGTGCATCAACTTACGTCATTAATTTTAATCTACTGGACACATCTTGTCAGATTGGAACGAAATCGCCAACTTTTTAGAACCTCTCTTGCCTAGCAGAGTATAGTCAAATAGTTGTCGATGGTGGTGACTAAATACCTCACACGGTCGCAGATTATTAGACATGGAGACACCAGGGATTCAGTACTCTCACCCTAACACCTCAAACATTGTATGTTTGTTCTCAGATTAAAGAGGTGTGTGTGGTGTGGGTGTGTATGGTATGTGTGAGTGTGTGGTATGTGTGGTGTGTGAGTGTATGGTGTGGGTGTGTGGTGTGGGTGTTTATGGTGTGGGTGTGTATGTGGTTTGTGTGGTTTGTGTGGTGTGTGTGTGATGTGTGTGAGTGTGTGGTGTATGTGGTATGTGTGAGTGAGTGTGAGTGAGTGGTGTGTGTGGTGTGTGTGAGTGTGTGGTGTGTGTGTAGTGTGTGTGAGTGTGTGTGGTGTGTGTGAGTAGGTGTAGTGTGTGTGAGTGTGTGTGTGTGTGTGTGGTATGTGTGTGAGTGTATAGTGTGTGAGTGTGTGGTGTGGGTGTGTGTGGTGTGGGTGCATATGTGGTGTGTGTGTGGTGTGTGTGAGATTATTATTTAGTCATAAAGGAAGAGATGGATAAATTGGAAATCATTATACTAGTAAGATGAACCATTAGTAAGATGAACCAGTCAGCCTGCTATACATGTTTGCTTTTATTTACAAATCCTAGTCTATTTTTTAAAAGACATGAAAATATAAAAGGGGAGTAAAAGGCAAGACTAAAAGGAAGGAGAGAGAGAGAGCAGAGGACAATGGCCATGAGTACAGTTGGGGAATGTTGTATACATGTAGGAAATGCCATAATGAAACTCGTGTTTTTACAATTAATAGACACACTGCTAGTAAAACAAAAATTGAACTATTTGTACTGTTCTGTCCTTACTGCTAACTCTCACAAGGACAGGGTTGCTACAAACTACTAAATCCTCCGAAAGTACATTGCAGTGGAGATGTGACTTCTTTATTGCTGTAAAATTATCTTGTTTTATTTTGTTCAAATATTCTATATAGAATTCAACCAATTATTTTTTCTTTTTTTGAGACAAGGTCTCTGTGTGTAGTCTGGCTGTCCTGGAACTCACTCCATAGACCAGACTGGCTTCAAACCCACAGGGAGTTAACACCTAGAATTAAAGGTGTGTGCCACCACTGCCTGGCACGGTGCTCATTATAGACATACATATGTTTTCACAGGTGGTAGCTCGATTTTCCAAGTAATATCTAATGGAGAAATTAGGTTTCTCGCTTTCTCCCTTCCCCCACATTTCAATCTAAGAATAAGAAAAAAAGAAATATGAATTTTGCTTTCCAGACAATTTATTCAGCCTTGCTCTTGTTATATCTTCAGGGACTACATTTACATTTTGAAAAAGTACTGTGATGTACAAATGTGCATACCCTGCTCAGCCAACATACCATAGATACTATATAATAACATCTGGGAATATTAAACTCTGCCTTTGCTGGCAACCCGATTGGCATCTTTAACTCACAGTGCAGATGTTTTATGCTGATGTGTTTTGAAAATATTTGAAGTATTCTCAAGACAATATTCTGAGGTTTCTGCAGTGGTCCACTTAAGTCTTTTGAAGTCCTCTGTACAATACGACGCATACATAGATTTTCCAAAACATGCTTCAATGGGAACAGAAGGAAAGTTCGGGCTGGCAGCACACACGGCTTCCCAAGTCGTCTGCACCTAATTCCTCCTTGGCACTCGTGTTTTGGCAGTCAGTGAGCTTTCCGAGACCAATCTGATAAAACAGTTCCCGTTCCCCGTCTACTTTGTAAAATCTAAATCATTTTTAATGGCTTATATTTATGAAACACTCATATTTCTAAAGTGTAGATATAAAAGTTTAATTCTGTCTCCGAGTACATGATATTTCAGCCTTGCACTTCCCATGATAGCACTTACGGCCTCTGCGTGCAGAAAAGGCTGATGCGGCCAATGCATAGGCAGGAGGCCTTCTTTAATAGTTAGGCTCTGCTTCGTTCTTCCACTCCGGCAGCTCTTATGGCGCTTGCTCCCATCCCATATAGGCTGCAACTCTGCAGCACAGCCCAGCTTTTGTTCCAGAGGAACCGCCTCAGCCATCGGTCGCAGGCCATCGCTGGTAGTCCACTCCAGAGCCATGCAGAAGTCCTCAAAGCGAGCTTTGTGCCTCCCTGTTTCCTTATGACATTGTTAGCTTGTAGAGCGCACACGGGCTCTGGAGACATGTTACCTGGTCATCATTCTCAGTTCTGTCACTTTCCAGCTTTATGACCTCGGCTCTGTCACTGAAAGTGTCTGCTGTGCAAACATGAAGACCTGAGTCAGGATCCCCAGGCCTGGCAGCTGCTGTCACCCCGACAGTGGGAGGCAGAGACTGGAGCATCCCTGGAGCCCAGTGGCCAGCCTATCCAAATAGAGGAGGTCCAGGTATGGGGAGAACTCCTCTATCCCAAAATAAAGGACAGTGGTTGAAGAAGTTCCTCCAAGTTGACCTCTGGACACACACACACACACACACACACACACACACACATACATACATTACATCCCCACTCATAAACACAGAAAGCACTCTCTTAGAATCCCAGCCCTCCTTTTTTCTGGTGGAGATAACAGTACCTTGTTGATCAGGGTGCAGTGAGGTCTATGTTAAAGGACACGTAGTGAGCCGTTTCCACAGGCCTCTCTTGGGGCGTGCGAACTTACTTCAGTCTGCCCGTGCTTTTTAAATTATTTCTTTTATTTTTGAAGATAATGGTCTGATTACATTATCTCCCTTTCCTCCCTCCAAACCCTTCTGTATACTTTCCTCCTTGTTCTTTCCTCTCTTGTTCCATTCACTGTTGTTACATACGTCTATGTGTATACATAGGTATTTCAAAATAAACACACCCTTTTCCATCTATGTAATAACCATCTGCTACTGGATAGCCAACTGGTGTACTCCCCCGTCTCCCACTCCCAGCATTCTTTAGTTGTCTGTAGTTCTTGTATAGGGTTGAGGTCTCATGGCTTCACTCACTTTAGCATGTCTGTTGCTGTTCGGCTCACACTTGAGCCGTCGTGTTGGTGAGACTTTATGGGTGTAACTTCTGAGGCGACAAGTCCTAACAGCAAATCTAGGATCCTCTGACTCTCACAGTCTTTCCGCTCTTCTGCAACGATCCCTGAGCCTTGGATGTGGGACTGCTCTGTAGATGTGCCCATTGGGACTGGGATCCACAGCTCTGCATTGTGATTGGGTGATGTTGGAAAAGGGCGTGTCCATCAGCCTATGTTAACACGCACACTTCCGGTCCTGGCTGGGGTTTTGTCATCTTGACCCAACTAGAGTTATCAATTAAGAAATGGCCCCATCAGATCGCCTGTAGGTAAGTGCTTAGGGCCTTTCTTGACTGAGGATTGACGTGGATAGTTCAGCCCACTTAGAAGTGGGGCCACCCTTGAGCAGCTGTCCCTGTGCACACACCTGGAGGAGCAGGCTGGTAAGCAGTGCCTTCCCCCTTGCTTTGCTCTCTGCCTTGAATTCCACCTGAGATTTGTAAGATAAAAACCCTTTCCTCCCCAAGTTGCTTTTACTCTTGGTACTTTGTGACCAACTAACTAAAACACACCTAAGTAACTGGTCTCCAAACTCAAAGGCATTGCTCTTCCTGTGCCTTCTCTTGCCTCTGATCTCCACCTCTTCCTCGTCTTTTCTCATCTCAGCAGATGACTTTGATTTACCAAGATGCTTGAAGAAATGACAAGAGAGTTCACATGCTCCGTGTCATTTCTTAGTCTGACAGTCTGTGTGCCTATGTCGTATCCTCATGCTTCTGAAGGACAGCCCTCATGCTCCTAGTGACTCTCTCTCTCCCTCTCCCTCCCTCTCTCTCCCTCTCCCTCCCTCTCTCTCTCTCTCTCTCTCTCTCTCTCTCTCTCTCTCTCTCCTTTCCTCTTTCCCTCCCTCCCTCCTTCTCTCCCTCCCTCTTTCCCTCTCTCCCTCCTTCTCTCCTTTCCTCCTTCCTTCTCCCTCCCTCCCCCTCCCCCTCTTCTCTCCCCACCTCCCCTTTCCTCCCCCTCCTCCTCTTCTCTCCCTCCCTCCTTCCCTCCCTCCCTCTCCCTCCCCCTCTTCTCTCCCTCCCTCCCTCCTTCCCTGTCACTTTGTCACAAATTCTCACTCTGACATGCCTCACTTCTTCACTTCACCAATCCCCTTCAAATAGTCATGCTGTCATCACGTCTCTGTCCCTTCCGTCCTCCTAAAATTCTTTAAAACTAGCCATCTCAATTTTTTTTCTCCCAACTTGTCCCTTGATCCATTTAAGGCAGATTTTTCTGCCCCCACCACTTCCATCAAACAGGCTCTTTGGAGCCTGAGGCTCTGGAGAGGTTGCTCAGTGGTACCGGGCACTGGCTGCTCTTCCAAAGAACCTATAAAACCACAGACCTCAATGGAGAGTGTTGCGCATGCGCTCAGATGTTCATTTTCTAAGGAGAAACCTCATAGGTGTCAAAATACCCTAAAAATAATATAACCGGGAGCTGTAGAAATGGCTCAGAGGTTAAGAGAACTTGCTGCTTTAAGAGGACCTGGACTAAACTCTCAGCACCACACAGTGGCTAACAAACATCTCCAATTCCATCCGGTTCCAAGGAACCCGATGCTTCCATCCGGTTTCCCAAGCCATCAGGCATGCATGTAGTGCGCATGCGTGCTGGTAGGCAAAACACTCATGCACATAAAATAACATAAATAAGCTTGTAAAGAACCTACAACTGAAAAGTATCTGGCCACTTTAGGAAGATCCTCGAGGGGATGATGAAGAATGTGCTGGGGGAGAAAAGGGGATGCTCAGTGGTTAAGAGGATTTGCTGCTCTTGCTCCCTGTTCTGTTCCCAGCACACATCTGGGTACTCACAATTGCCAGTAACTCCAGTTCCAGGGACTCCAGCACCTTCCCCCGACCGCCATGGTACTGCATGAACATGGTTCCCAAGCTCTCATGCAGACAGAGCACTCACACATATGGGATAAATAAATCATAAACAGAAATATTAAGTTAATAGGTGGGCTCAGCAAGATGGGTCAGTGGGTGAAGCCCATGAAAGGCAGATGGGGAGGACTGACTACAAGGAGTTGTTCTCTGACCTCCACAAGCTCACCATAGCACGTGTGTGAACACATGCTTCTTCACCATCATCATCACCATCATCCCATCATCACCATCATCATCATCATCATCACCATCATCATCACCATCATCACCATCATCATCATCATCATCATCACGCATAAACCTCAATAAGAAATTAACAGATTTTTTTAAAGTTATTTGGAATTTTGTATAGCAGCACATATGTGTTATCCTAGCACTCGAGAGGCTGAATCCAAAGGATGATGAGTCTCAAGCCAGCCTAGGCTTCACAGGGAAATCCCATCTCCAAAACCAGTTATTAGGACAAATCTTCTCTCCATAGACATTTTTGAAAACATTTTGAGCACAGTGTTAAGACACTAAAAAAAAAAAAAAAACTTAAACGGATAGTGTTCTAGTTGTTGTTAGAGTAAACGTCACCACTGTCTTTCATGGCAACTGCTAATGGTATTCAAGAAGGCATGTTGAATTAACATGGGTATTTACTATACAAAACATTGCATTTCACCATGACATCTTCACCAGTGTGTGTTGGGAACTTTGCTCATATTCAACCTGCCCATCACAGTTTGGGTAGTTCCAAAATAAATTATAAAGATGCATTTGATATAAGACTCCTCAGTCTTTAATAGTTTTTTTTTTTTTTTTTTTTTTTTTTTTTTTTTACTATTGTTACATTTATTCCACACAAGATGTGTCCCAAGTTCTGGAAAAAAAAAAGACATCTTTTTATCTGTTGTGTCTTTGACATCTAGTATGATCTACAGATCATTCTGTTGCTTAGCAAAACTCATCCAGTGCTTTCACAAGCAAAATACTTTATGTATCCTATTACTAAGGAGGAGGTATATTAAGCTGGGTGGTGTACTTTGATCCCAGCATTGGGAAGGCAGAGGCACATAGATCTGTGAGTTCGAAGCCAGCCTGGTACACAGAGCAAGTTCCAGGACAGCCAAGGTTGTACAGAGAAACCCTGTCTCAAAAAAGAAGAAGTATCTCAGTACTTTTATTGTTATTGTAACAAAATTCCTACAGAATCACTTTAAGAGAGGAGAGATTTGTTTGAGTTGTGGTTTAACAGGGAAACAGTCCAAAGTTTCCAGAGGCAAATACACTGTGTCTGGTAACACTGAGTCACCACTCAGAAAGTACAGTACATGTGACTTCCTGATTGCCTTCCTTTTAATATATACATTTTGCATTTATGAATGTTTTGCCTGCACGTATGTCTGTGTACTATATACAATCCTGGCCCACAGAGGCCAGAAGAGGGCATTGGGACTGGGGTTTTAGATTGTCATGAGTCAACATATGGGTGACAAGGACTGAACTCTCTGGTCCTCTGGAAGAGCAGCAAGTGCTCTTAACCAGAGATGACTTTTCAGCCCATCTTTTTATTTGGTCCAGGACCCCAATCCATGGGATGTGGTGTCCATGTTCAAAGTAGGTCTTTCTGCCTCAGTTACATCTTTCCGGAAACATCATCGCAGACATACCTGGAGGAATGTCTCCTAAGTAATTGCAAATTGGCTCAGGTTGATGAAGTTTAACCCTCAGGGGGTTATTATGTAACATGCATTGGGAGCTGTCTTACTCTTGATTAAGGAGCAATGGATTCCCTCTGAGGACGGAGCTAGGCTATATAGCTAGTCCTCTGCTTTGCCACTAGTTAGAAAAAAACACCTTCTTGATTTTAACATTTTTTAATCTATAAATTAAAATTTTAGACATTTTTATTAGCATACATTCATTGTACAAAATAATGGGTTTCATTATGAGATTTCTGTACATGTATAATATACTTTAATCATATTCACCTCTATAAATTAAATTTAGTGCATCTCAAAGTAGCCCACAAAATTTTATTAGTATTAGGTAAATTAATATTTTCAAATAGTTTGTAGAATATGAGATGTTAAATAAAATATCCACTACTATATTTGGTCAAGCCAAGGGGAGAAGTCACACACACACACACACACACACACACACACACACATCTTATAATTTAAAAGTCAGGAAATACAGTAAACTATAGAGTTCCCAAAGAAACTCTTCCATCCTCCCATGCCTGGCATCCTTCTGTTTTCTTATTTCTTAACTCAGGTGACGGCTACCTTCATGTCCTTAAGGTACCTTTGTTAAGAAAATACCACAGAAGCTCATAAACACTAACTCCTCCAGGTTTCTCCTAAATGTTCCCTAAGACTAGCCAAACAGGCATGTCTGTCAATCCACTTGGGTTGTCAAAAGAAAGAAGAGAAGAAAAATTATGCAGGAAGTGAAAGAGCCAATGAGACAAATTAGAGGAAATAAAGAATTCTGGTATGGATTGAACTGACAAGCTCAAGAACAAAATGATAAAGACCTTTAATCACGTCAGAAAGTCTATAAAACTGTGTAAGTACAAGGACTAGAAAATGTTAATAATAAAGCCTCTCCTATTTCACAAGAGACAAAATGAACTGCCACAGCTTCAGAAAGGTCAGATCTATCATACATTGTATCTGTATTGAATCTCATACTGAAAACTAATTGGAAGTTTAATGAAGAATTTACTAAGAATGAACAATCTTATAATGACTCAGATGCTTTAAATATGGAAGACTCTTGGACGCCTGTGATCACCAGGTGATCGTGGCCGGATGTGCCTGTTGGAGACTGAGGACAAGGGGCAGGTGATCTGTCCCAGTGGAGGCTGTGTGATGTGGGACAGCAGCTGGACAGCTGCTGTGTGAGTCCGAGTGGAATCTTGAAACATCCTTTAGCCAAGCCTAGCCGGGATCAGCAGAACTACAGTGCACCATGCAGCTCAGACCCCCATAAAGAGCACGCCACTTTATGAAGTGCAAACACAGGGAAGAGGGGGCACCAAGGAGGAGAGCAGTGCAGGGTAATATGCTGACATCCCCTAAGCTACCGTCTGTACCAATGCAAAGAAGGTGGGCGTGGGGTGAAGGACATAATGTGTCTCCCAGAGCGACGTGCACAGAGGACACACTGCCACTTTGAAAATGGCCCTTTCTTGGACTAGAAGCTGTTTAGCTTAAGTATTCATGTCTACCTTCTAATTTATAGAAAACACGGGGACAGAAAGCCTGTTAAACAATTACAAGGCATAGCAAAAGCATCAAAATCCAGGCTGAGAAAATCTTACAGGACTGGGGAATATAGTTGGGCAGTAGAGCTTCTATAGGTGAAGCCCTGGGTTCAATCCCCACCATATATATGAAGGTACTAATGATCAATGAGAAATAAAGGGAAGGCGGTAGAGATGGGTCAGGAGTTCCTGAGCGCTTGCTGCTTTTCTAGAGGACCTGGGTTAGGTTCTCAGAACCTACGTGATAGCTTATAATCCTTTAGAATGCAAGCTGCAAAGACTCATACAACAAACTAAAGAGGAAGTAACCAACTGAAAACCAGATTATAGTCTCTAGAAAACTCAGCTGTTTTAAAAACACACACACACACACACACACACACACATTTCTGAGTCCTCTAATGACTGAATAATGGGTTCGTTTTTACAACACTAAGAATATTGGATCTTTCTAAAGAGACTTATTTTCCGGTCTTTCTAGAAACACTCGGTAAAATACTTCTGGATGGAAAAGTATACTTGTATTCCCTCTACTATAATTCACTTGGTGCAGAAGTAGGCAGGAGTCTAAACAGAGCAAACCTGGACATGAATTGATAATTATTTGAAGTTGGTTGACAAATATGTGCAGAGTTACTTTTCTCGGTTCCTACTTTTACATGTTTTACTTTTCTTACTTTCAGAAAACAGTCTTTACACAGGCTTATGATCCTAGCTGCTCTGGGGGTTGAGGAAGGAAGATCACGAGTTCAAGGCCCGTCTGAGCAACTTAATGAGACCCACTCTCGAAATAAACCTGTAAAGAGGGGTAGAGGGTGTGTCTCAGTGGTGAGCACTTGCCTGGTACACATAAAACTCTGGGCTCACTCTCCAGTATTGATGAAAGAGAAAGGAAGGAAGAGAGGGAGGGAGAAATGAAGGGAGGGAGGAAGATGGGAAGGGAAGAATGGAAGGAAAGAAGGAGGAAGGGGAGAGGCAAAGGAAGGAAGGAAGGAAGGAAGGAAGAAAGGAAAGAAGGACAGTGAAAGATAAGGAAATGCTAATCACTGTGCTTTTATTATTATACACAGTATATATTGAATTATCACATCCCATTCCATAAGTATATACAAGTATTAGAGGTCAATAAGAAAACTTTAGTAAAGAAAGCTTTAGTTGTTTAAAACAACAGCACAACTGAACTCACGGAGCCGAGAGTAAGATGAGTAACCACACTCAGGTGGGGACTGAGCGTCACAAGAACATCAGCGTCAGTAAGAGAGGAGGATGTGTCTCTGGATCTACTCCGTGAGATGGTGGATGATCACTAAAAGCAAGTTATCATTCTAAAGCTGCCGAACAAGTTTCAGGCGTTCTCGCCACAAAAACCCTTGCATTAGAAGTGTTGTATGATAATTAACTTCCTCCAAACCATTTCACACTGTGTCCCTCAACCATCTTGGAACCCTACAAGTAAACACACCTGGAATTTATCAGCTCAAAATAGAAGTTTCTAATGTCCTGAAGGAATAAAAGGCAAGCGTGACAGGCACACGCCTGCACCGCTCTAACTTGTTTCCTATGCTGTGATACGTACCACGACCCGAGGCATCTTAGGAAGGACTCAGTAGGAGCCTGGAGGCGGGAACTCAAACACAGACCAGGGAGCTTGCTTTCAGGCTCATGACCAGCTGCCTCTTCCATGAAGCCCAAACCCACCTGCCTAAGGATGGCACAGCCCACAGTGGGTCCTCCTACATCAACTAGAAAATCAGAGGCCCTCTTCCTGGGTAACTCTAGGTCTCAGTCAAGTTGACAGCCTAAGGATTAAAACAGTACACCTTCTGAGTGACTTCAGTTGTTAATCAGCCAAACTTCTAAATTATCTGAATAAAATAATGTCAATGCCCCATCCCCCCAGGAAGAAAAAGAGGTCTCACTTTATGTATTCTTTTTGTTTTTTCCTAAGACAGGGGCTCATGTAGCCCAGGCAGACTCAAACTTGCTATGTAGCTGAAGCTGGTCTTGAACTTCTGCTGCACAGACCTCAGCATCCCAAGTACTGTGATTACCGGCATCTGCCACCACACCTGGCTTTATTTTTCATAATATGGTTTGGTTTGGATTTTGATTTTTTTTTTTTTGAGACACAGGGTTTCTTTGTTCAGTTTTATCTGTCCAAGAATTTGATCTATATCCCAGACTGGCCTTGAACTCAGAGCGCTCCTGCCTCTGCCTCCTGAGTGTTGGAATTAAAGGTGTGTGCCACCAACCAGCTGGCTATTTTCACATCCTTGAGTGTACATTTAGCAAAGTTTGATCACGTGTGTATAGGTGTAAGTCATTTTAGAAGAGTATTTGAGTAAGCACAGGATGATCCAGCTTTTGTTTAATTTTATGAGAAACCATTATTGATGAATATAAGATAAATCTTTATTTTATAGCAACATATATTCACCAGAAAGCACACAGAATAATCACAGCTCCTTTATGAGGATTTTTCATGTCACTCTAATATACTTGTAGGGTTTTTTATTGATCATTTGAAAATATAGCTGAATTTTCACCTTAATATAAAAAAGACACATTAAAATGAAAACAAACTGATAGCTTCTTTATCATTGTTTATTTAAGCCTTTCGAATCGAAATTGCTTAGATAGATTTTTCTTTGGGGGTCTTATAATGCTGTTTCACATCCACAGAGGAATGCAGAATTTCAGAGGATGAAAAGAAAAACACAAGATTGGTGTCTTTACTTATTCTTGGATCATCTCCTTGAGATAGGAGTAAAAATAGTTATGTTACAGACATATGCAACTAATTTTTCAAAATATATTAAAATTGTGACAGGTTTTTAATACCACCTCTTTGTAACTTTTAACCTTCATTTTCCCCAAAGTTTTAAGTTTTGTGGCAACAACTAGTATGTTTAGTCTATAAAAATTGAACCCACTGATTTTCCGCACAACAATCTCAACATGATAATTCTTAGAGCATTTTCGGGTTAATCTAAAGCTTGAGTCTGTTTCAATGTACTTTGTTTTGTTCTGTCTCCTTTTGGGCTCTTTGTTTGCTTGTTTTGCTGTATTGGTCAAGGTGACCTTGAACAACTTAGTAGTAGCCTAGGATGGTCTCTGGCGGTCAAGGTGGCAACTTTTAAAAGAAAGCATTTAGCTGGGGGCTTGCCTACAGTTTTAGAGTGTTAGTCCATGGTGATCATTGTAGAGAACATGGAAGCATTCAGACAGGCATGAGGCTGAGAGTTCTTTATCATGATCCACAGAGAGCATGCAGAGAAAGAGAAACCTCAAAGCCCACCCCCAGTGACATACCTGCTTCAACAAGGCCACGCCTCTTAATCCTTCCCGAATAGTTTCACTAACCAAGAACCAAGCATTCAAACATATGAGCCAATGGAGACCACTCTCATTCAAACCCAGTACAGTTTCAAACTGCAATACTTCTGTTTTAACCTCCCAAATAACAGAATCACAGGTGTATCCAACCAAGCCTGACCTTACCATCGTTCCTTCCTCCGTCCCTCCTTCTCTTTCAGACAGGGTACCAAGTAGTCCAGGATAGCCTTAAACTCTCTATGTAACATAGGGTGACCTGGAGTTTCTGAGCTTCTCATCCACCCGCATCCACCTCTCAGGGGCTCAGATTGCAGGTGTGCATGACCACACCTGAGTTATTTGGTGCTATGAGTCAAACCCAGGTCCCTGAGAATGCTGGAGAAGTACTTTGCCAGTTGAGCTATGTCCTTAGCTCGCTGTGCTATTTTTTTTTTCTTTTTTCTTTTCTTTAAATTGGATATTTTCTTTACATTTCAAATGTTATCTCCTTTTCCAGTTTCCACTTCCGGAATTCCCCTATCCCATCACCCCTTCTCCTGTCTCTATGAGAGTGCTCACCCACCCATTCCCTCCCACCTCCCTGCCCTAGCATTTCCCTATACTGGGTGTCAAGCCTTCACAGGACCAAGGGTCTCCCCTCCCTTTAATGCCTGATAAGGCCATCCTCTGCCACGTATGCAGCTGGAGCCATGGGTCCCTCCATGTGTGCTCTTTGGTTGGTGATTTAGTCTCTGGGGAGCTCTGGTTGATTGATGTTGTTCTTCCTATGGGGTTGCAAACCCCTTCACCTCCTTCCTTCCTTTCTCTAACTCCTCCATTGGGGACCCCATTCTTAGGCCAATGGTTGGCTGTGAGCATCCGCCTCTGTATCTGTCAGGCTCTGGCAGAGCCTCTCAGGAGACAGCTATATCAGGCTCCTGTCAGCATGAACTTCTCGGCATCTGCAATATTGTCTGGGTTTGGTGACTGCATATGGGATGGATCCTCAGGTGGGGCAGTCCCTGGAAGGCCTTTCCGTAGGTCCCTGGTCCACACTTCATTTCTGTATTTCCTCCTGTGAGTATTTTGTTTCCCCTTCATATTGATTTTATTAGCATGTTTTATTTTATGTCAAGTGTGTGTGTGTGTATGTGTGTGTGTGTGTGTGTGTGTGTAAAGTATGCAAGTATCCAGAAGCCAGAAGATATTGAAACCCCATGCAGTTGGAGCTATAGGTGACTGAACTGCTTGATTTGGGTGCTAGAAACCAAACTTGGGTACTCTGGAAGAGCAAGTATCCCTAACCACTGAGCCTCTCTGCCACCATGTGCTTATATGATTACTAACGTTTCAAAGTTGTGAAGAGTTAGTTTACATTTACTTTGGTTTCATCTTCTGGGCTGGCTTTGCAGGCATCTGACCTGCACAGGTACACAGGGCCCAACATTCACAATAGACCCACACTTGGTTTGCCGCTTTGAGGGTATTGTTTTGAAAGTGTTTTCTAAGAGTTTTCAGAAAACACGCCCATCCACCAGTCCTTGCACATACACTATTTATGTGCAAGCTCTCTCTCTCTCTCTCTCTTTCTCTCTCTCTCTCTCTCTCTCCCTCCTTCCTTCCTTCCTTTGTTCCCTCCCTCCCTCCCTTCCTCCACCCATGCCTCCCTCTTTTCCTCCCTCCCTCTGTACTGGGACCAGACTTAGGGCTTTGTATGTGCTAGGCAAGTGTTCTACAACTAAGCTTCATCCTCAGGTCTCATTTTACTTTTAAGTTCAACTGGAGTCTTCTTAAATTGTCCAGGCTGGCCTTGAACTCCTCCTGCATCTGCCTCCTGAATAGCTGTGACTACAGACCTGCAGTAATTACCGGGCCCAGATGCAGGTGATATCTCTGGTGCTTCGTGAACATAGCAGCTCCAGCAAGAGAGTCAGCAAGGCTCAAAGCAGGTCCAAGGCAAGCATCTTAGAGCATCTACAGACTGGAAAAAGGCTTCGCCAAGAGGGGAAATAAAAGCCTGTTAGAGTTTTCCCCTTTTCTCTCCAGAGTTTTGATAAGAGCAAAATAAATATGCATATTTGTACTGCAAAATATAAATAGCATAATTTCTGAGAATACGCACACAGTACTTCCATCTCACTATGTAAAGATGAATGGTAAAAAGAAAGTCATGACAACTATTTAAATTCATTTTTTAAGTTTACTTAGAGAAGCTTTAAGTTAAAAAAAAACTCAAAATAAAATAAAATAAAACAAGAAAACACTGTAAGAAAGGTGAACCACTAGAAGAATTTTTTTTTAATGTTAGCATTTTAAGTTACTTTCCCATTTAAACACGAACTTCCCAGGGCCTGATGTGTAGATGTATCTGTCCAGGGAATGCCTCCCATCCTGAAGTCATTAGTTCATCTTGGCAGCTGAAGTCTGGCTGCTTAAGGAACATCTTTATTTTGGCAAATGGGCCGCGTTGGCAACAGACGCAGGGAACGGAGCAGGGTTGTGAGCAGGTGTGGTAAGATGCTTAGGCCAGCCGTGGGGCTTCCTTCGCCTCACTGCGGCACACAGCTGTGGATTTCTCACACTGCCGGCTGTTGTCAAGTATGGTAAATATTTTCCCTTCTCACGTCTTACAAAAGCTCCAGACTCCCCTGGGTTGCCTGACTCTGCAACTTTGTTTCTCTTGGAGCTGGCAGAGTTGACTGACTAATCAGAAGCCACTGTTAATTTTTGTTGGTTCTATTGGCATTGTGTATAATGGGCCGGTTCGAAATTTTTGAATAAATATTTTTGGGGTGCCAGTTTTATCTATGAGAACCACTGTGCCTTGCACTAGAAGCAAGGTGAGATAGAAAGAGCCCCCGCTTTCTAGGGGGTGAAGCTGGATGGTCATTCAGAGGGAATTTTGCATACAGACAAAATGTGATGGCCATTGGATGAGGGAATGTCTTTGGAGATTCTTTTCACACATATTAGAGAAGCTCTGTGTTTCGTGGAACATAAATCATTCCCAAATGGCAAACTGAACTCGTTAAGTTAACCTAAAGCGCTACTAGACGAATACACTGTCCTGCAGGAAATGGCAGGAAGGAATTGAAACGGACTGATCTGGGAGAGCAAATGCTCCTTTGGTAAAAAAGAAAAAGAAGGCAAAGAAAAGAAACTGTTATTCTTTTGAGTTGAATTTCAGTTTTCCTGATTTGTAAAACCAGGCGTGAAGATGTTATTTAGCAGAATTGGACCAAGATGGAAGTCCCCAAGTCCCAAATCTGTGATTTGGGGGAATTCCACTGACAACGATCAAAACCATTGCTCATGGCCTGCCGGGCTGCTGCCGGGCTCCAGGGTCCACTCATCCCTCACTCCAGCGCCTTTGTTTTCAACTTTCATTCACTCCTCATTCTCGGCACCAACATTCAGAGCACTTGTGATGAGACCCTCATACTAGACGCCTGAGAGTCGTGCATTTGGCGTGATTATAAAAACGTTCCTAAAAATGATTTAAAGTGTATTTAAAGCCATTCGATGTTGGAAGACAAATTCTGAGGGACTCGTTTTCTAGAGATGCCTGCAGGAGCTTAACTGCTCGTGATCTCCAATTGCTGCATGTTCGTCTGTTCCTTCCTTCCTCCCCACAGCGGTACTGGGGACTTTTAGCTGAGAGACAAACGTTAAGTGACACTTCTCAGCCTACAGTATGGTCCGTGTTTTATGTCTGTATTTTATGTAGTACAAAAATATGCAAATATTCTTCTTTCTGGTTGGCTGGATTGCAGTCGTGACAGCTCCACCTTCTGTGGCTACTTTGGACTGTGAGACTGGGAACCAGAAAGACAGCAGGAGCTCAGCTCCCTGATGATGTCAGTTACTACCTGCCTCGAGATTTCTACATGAGAGAAAACGGAAACTCCATCTTAGCCCTTGTATCCATCTCTAATTTCAACTAATAAGAGACTATCAATTCCTGGCTCATTGCCTAAGCGAATTCAGTCTTAATACTTACACTTTGATTGCTATACCCTACCAATTCTTGGGCTGGAACAGTTGCTTTGAACAAGAAGACATCTTGCTGTTCTTCCAGAGGATGTCAGTTTGGGTCCCAGCACCCACATCGGTCTTCTCACAACCACCTGGATCTTCAGCTCCAGAGGGTCCGACGCCCTCCTATGGCCTCTGAAGACGCCTGTGTGTGCATGCGCGAAGTCTCATGCAGTCTCCTACAGGCATACACACAACTAAAAACAAGTAAATCTCTTCTTTTTTACGCCTTTAAAAAAGTTTTAAAATTATACGCATGTGTGAGTGCCTATATGTATGTCTGCGAATCACATGTGTGTCCGTTACTTACAGAAGTCAGAGCAGGGCAAGAATCCTTGAAACTGGAATCACAAATGGTTGATTGAGAGCCACCATACGAGTGCTAGGAACCAGACCTGGGTTTTGAGCCAGAGCAGTAAGTACACTTAAGCCCTCAGTACTTCCTTCTCCTAGCAAGTCCTTAAGAGAAACTGTCATGCACAGTCCCTCCTAATTAATCTTATTAATAAAAAGGATTTAAACAAAGGAGCAGCTACAAATATGAGCGGGATAGGGAGGAAGATCAGTTACTAGTCTGTCAACATGTATCCATTTTAATTCTAAGAGAATCTGGCTTATTTAAACCACTCAACACTAGGTTACCGTTTTGTTTGTTTGCTTTGCAGAACTGGGAATTAAACTCAGGGTCCTGCACATGGACATGCTGAAGGCAAATACTCACCTGCTGAGCTCTGTTTCCCAACCCTTAGTTTCCTGAGACAGGCTTACTATAGAGTTTGATCTGGCTGCACAGCTTTAGTTATTTTTCTGTTGCTATGATAAAACACTCTGACTGAAAGCAACTTCCAGAAGGAAGAGTTTACTTGGGCTTACAGTTCCAGAAGGATTGTATCTGTCAGGCATGGTAGCAAGAGCCCGAAGCTAAAAGAGCCCATCTCGCCCATGAGCATGAAGCAGAGAACGTAAAGTGGAATTGGCAGGAGGATTTAATCTCAAAGCTGCTCCATTCACCTATGTCCTCAAAGAATCTACACACCTAGACCGCCCCAGACAATGCCATCCACTCAGACCAGGTACTCAAATGTCCGAGACCATGGAGGGCATTTCTCATTCAAACTACCACACCTGGGCTAGCCTCAAACTCTGGAACCTCCTCCCTCAGTTTCCTAAGTGTTAGGATTACTAATACGTCCCGACATACTCTGCTAAATTGATTTCTAATCCTGTTGTTTCCAACAGTACTATTTTACTAGAAAAAAAAAAAGAGCAAAGAAAGAAAAAAATATTAAGACCATGGCCTCTGGCCCTACTTAAAGCCTGGAACAAGTCTAAAGGAAAGAATTATTTCCTTCCTAAGGAAGCTTGGGTTACTGTCTCCTGAGGTGGCCACTGAAGACATCGATGGAATAGAACAAACTGAAGATGTCAAAGGCACATGCACCTGGCATGTTCCAAATCCAAAGGAGAAAGTGAGAACAAATTGAGAGAGGAGTTGAAAGTCTCCAGAAAAGAGTGGATGGGGATATCAACCCAGCCTAGCACTACAGTCAGCACTGGGGGGCAGGAGGGGCACTAGCACCTTGCAGCCAGAAACAAGGGGAAAGCACCAGTGACCTAAAGATCTAAAATACTCAAACTGTAGGACAAGTCCTCCAAATATGGATAAGCCTGCGATCAGGGGTGGAAATTCATAAGTAGATGTCAGTTGAAAGATGGCTCAGTGGTTAATAGCAGTAGCTGCTCTTCCAGAGGTTCTGAGTTCAATTCCCAGCAACCACATGGTAGCTCACAACCATCTATAACCCCAGTGCCAGGGGATCCAACACCTTCTGCCCTCTGTGGGCAATGCATACAGTTGGTACACAGATGCACATGCAGATAAGACACCCACATGCATACAAATAAATAATACTTTTAAACAGATAGATCTTGCTGCATCAAAATTTTACAAAAATCTATTGGTGCCATTTTTAATTTTATCATTGATATAGCTGGTTATTATTACCAGCTATATGAAAGGAACAATATTATTACCAAGTGACCAACATAAAAACGACTGCCTGCTAGAAACACTCCTCAGTTCACTAGCACAGAATTGATCCCAGCATGAAGACCCTGAAGCATTCAATTAGTAAAATTTATCTTAATTGAAACTATGAAAGATCGAGCAAGTTAGGAATTTTTTTTTTTTTTTTTTTTTTTTTTTTTTGTTTCACTTTATGGCTTGAGCCAGAGTCTCCCTTTGTAGGGCAAGTGGGCTTTGAACTTTTGACAATCTCTCTATCCCAGTCTCTCTACTGCTAGGATTATACACCTAACCCACTACACCCTGCTTGAGAAGGTTAGATATTAAATTAGTGTCCCTGCAAACCATTTCCAAACAATCTCAAAGTACACTGGTTGAAAAAACTGGGCACTTGTGGTTCTTTAAGTAGAAAGGACTAGCAAGCCGGCTCAGTGAGTGAAAGCGCCTGTTTCACAAGTTCAACCCCTGGGACCTCAGTGGAAGGAGAAAAATCAAGTCCCCAAAGTTGTCCTCTGTCCTGTGCATATGTTTCCTGGCATGCATGCATGCCTACACACACACACACACACACACACACACACACAGTAATTGTGATAATACATACAAATGCTTTAACACAGCGTAAGGACCAGGAAAACGGCTCAAGCATGAGGACCCGAGTTCAGATTCCCAGCACCCACAGAAGAAGCAGAACATGGTGGGAAAGTTTTTAATTCCACCATGGGGGAGGAAAATGGGGGACCACAAGAATCCCCCAAATCTCACTCATCAGCTAACATTACCAAGTTGGTTAGCCCCAGATTCTGTCAGACTTGACTTAAAACAACACCATCACAACGACAACAACAATAATAATAATGTAGAGACTGAGGAAGATGTCTGGCATCGGCTGGCTGGTGGCAATGAAGCTTGTGTGTCAGTCAGAGTCCCAGAAAAAGCAGGCAGCACAGTCCAATGGGATAATCTGAGTTTGAATGTCTGAGCCAGCTAGCCAGGCCCAGCACTGCAGCGCCTTCAGACTGCACTTGGCAGTTGACACAGGGCATAGAGAAGTTACCGGGATCCAAAGACACAGAGTCTGTATCCCAAGGTCTGTGGCCATGACATAGCCAGCCTATGAAATCTCTGGAAGGAAAGGAAATCGGGGGGGGGGGGGGGGGGGGGGGGGGGGGGGGTAATAACCAGCTCTCCCTCTGCAATACAAAGGCAAGGGGCCTTTGATGCTGGCCGTCTCTGCAGGTGGGGATCCTGTCAGACAGACAGACAGAGGATGGCAGGATGGCGGGTGTGGATTCCAGGGGCACAAAGGGAGCCTTCCATCAGTTTACTCCTTCCAGTCACATAGAAAAAAAATCACAAACAAACCAAATTACAGAGCCTGGAGCCTAAATTGTAGTTTCATTCTGCTGTGTGGTGCTGGGATAGTCAGCTTTCTGTCTGTAGGCATCTCTGCTCACCACCAGCTCCTAGGAATAAAGTGAGGATATTTGATACTTGATGGTATGTTAACCTGCTTCATGAAAAAGTTACAATTACTCCCTTTAATAGCTTAATAACCAGGAACTTCTCTGGTTCTCTTATTATTCATGTCTCTCTGTGCTTCTTCACCTGATATTGAACTCTGCCTCGTAGGCATTCAGTGAACACTTCTGTGGTTTAATTCCATGTTTGTCACATCTACTGCTCGACTCTGTAAAAGCTAATCTTTTGATTCTTGGTTGAGTTTCCCTAATGATACCTTTCACAACTTATCACAATTTTTGAGAGATAAAATTGTTCACAGATATTGTTCAAAAAACCTCCTTGCAATTCAATATATGAAGCAACAGCAGACACTTCTTATTAAAGCTGCAGTTATGAGGCCAGAGATGCTCGCTGTGGTTTAGATCTCAAATGGTCCCCCAAGGCCCTGTGCTCAATGTTGGTGGCCAGCCTGTGTGCTACTGGGATCTAGTGAGTCCTGTAAGGGGTGGGGTTTAGGCAAAGGAAATTAGATTCCATTCCCTGGAAGAGTCTGTCTCCTCCCTCACAACCCTAACAATGAGTTGAGTCACTTCCCAATGACTGAAAAACACTCCTCAGCTTCAGGACTTACAGGCACCGCAGTATTCTGAAATTTGAGGACTGAGCACAGGTCAAACCATCTGACCCAACACTTTTTTAAATCAAAAGTAGGCTGGCACTCTCACAGGCATTGCTTCACCAAAACACCACGAGTCTATGTCAAATGACACGACCAGAAATCTCCACTTCAGGAAGGAAGAAAACAACATAAAGGAGAGAGGAAAGGAAGAAGAAACATAGAGAGAAATAAAAACAGTTTGGGGTGGGGAGGATGTGATTAAATTTTGCCACCCATCAATCAGTTAGTTAAAGCATTACTACAGCAATTGAGAGGTATACCCAAGGAAGAGACGGGCACGGGGAAATGTAAGTGGTAATAAAATAGAAGACAGACAGCAGCCCATCAACAAAGACTCGGGATGCTACCTTATTTGTAATTACAAATAAAATAGAAGTAACTGAAACTCCTAAGAATAGACAAGAGATGAGCTCTGCGGCAGCACTTTCCCTTGAGAGAAGAATCATAAGAATGAAGATTTTCATAGCAACATGAAAATGCTTATAGCTTAATATATTCTTCACAGCAGTAAAACCCTAAGACACATACTTTATTTCAGTCTGCACACAGATGCACACAATGGTATACTGCTGCTATACATAAGGTGGATAAAAATTGCATCTTATTTTTCAGTTATCATACCTTCAAAACCAGGACCACGTGGGTGACTATTCTGTATCACCAAGTTCAGCCGCAGCTCGAGGTACAACCTTGGCTACCTCTGGAACACAGCTTCTCTTTGCTCCCAGAAAACACTTCCCAGATTTCACCTCAGTGATGTTGGTCTCTTCATAATCGCTGCTAATCTCTTAGCTCCAGCTAACCAGCATCAATTGTCCCTTTTATTCTTGACTCCAAAGCCAGAGCCACATGGCCAAAGCTGCTGAGTTCTGCTGCTTGCTGGGGCTGGAACTTGGACCTCTCATTCTATTACATTTTCACTTTCTGCTTTCCAATTCCTTCACTGCCTAAGCTTGGCTGTCCTGGAACTTGATCTGTAGACTGACCTTGAACTCAGAGATCCAAACAGCTCTGTCTCCTGAGTTCTGGGACCTAAGTTGTGTACCACCATGCTTGGACCTAAGTTTAGCTGGTTGGGATCATGTCCCCAAATCACCATTTCCTTAAGCTGTTTATCTCCTTGAACATAGGATTCAGCTCCATTTCACTTCCTGATGCCCCTTTATTACTTTAACCATACAATTTATATTTTTCCTTCCTCAGTTTGTTCCTTTTCATTAAAACACTCTTCATAAGAGTGAACTTTAGTAACCACACAACAGTGTTTATACCAGGCTGTTTTGAGGCTTCCTTTGTCAAAGCAATTCATCTAAATCTCTTCATATTAGCCTCAGACAGACTCTTCAGTGGCAAAAAAGCAGCCACTCTTGGGCCATCAGGCCTACACAGTTCAAATTGCCCTCAGCAACACAGTTTTCCATATTCCTAATAGGATGCCTGTTAATCCCCACTTAAAACATTCCATGGCTTTCCAAATCGCGTAAGTCCCCAAATTTGTATTTGTCCAAACAAAATCATGGTCAGTCCTATCACAGCAATACCTGAGTCACAGTTGTTGCCTGGGTCCGTGGTACCAACTTCTGTCTTAGGGTTTTACTACTGTGAACAGATACCATGACCAAGGCAACTCTTATAAGGACAACATTTAATTGGAGCTGGCTTACAGGTTCAGAGGTTCAATCCATTATCATCAAGGTGGGAACATGGCAGCAACCAGGCAGGCATGGTGCAGGAGGAGCTGAGAGTTCTACATTGTCATCTGATGGCTGCTAGAAGATTGGTTCTCACATAATTAGGAGGAAGATTTCATTGCCCGCTCCCACAGTGACTCACTTCTTCCAACAAGGCCACACCTCCTAATAGTGCCATTCCCTGAGCCAAAAAAAATACAAACCACTGCAGTATGCAAAACCTAAAGCAGGGCCTCCGATTTAGGGGGAGAGCTATGAGTGGGTTTTCTTCCCCTTTTTTCTAAGGCTCCTATAATACCCTTTCATCGCATTGGTAATCTAGTATTACGGAGCAGATTACTCCTAAACCATGGAGGCGTAGGCGATGAGCACGTGCTTTCTCAGTCTTCTGTGTAGAATCTGGACAGACAGCATTATCCAATACTCCAGCATCAAGACTGCTGGACCTTAGGGCCTGTCCCTTTCTAGATGCGCCCTGGGAAGCACTGACTAGGCTCTTCTTCCATGGGTGTCATATTGAGACACATTTCTTTCTTTGCTGTCATCTAGAAGCTTACCTATATCACTTGTCACTCCACCTCTCTGTAGGATAGGACAGCTTAAAACAAGGCAGCTGGTTTTCATCAGGGTAAGCACATGAGTAGGCGGGGGGGGGGGTTGTACTTGCATGGATTCTGAGGTGACAGATCTATAAACTTTGCAGGCATCAGCGTTCAGGCAAGCATTTACCCCAGTTCACTGTTAAAACGGGACGTGAGCCCCAGAGCCACTGAGAACACCACACTAAAGCTATGGCTGTGGCTGACTAATCTGGGACTTCTCAGCAAGCAGGGCTCACGTGGATATGTGATTCAAAGCCAATTATTCCCTATCCTCAAAACAAATGACATCTTGAACTGAGAGGGTTTTTTTTCTTCTCTCTCCCTCATAGGAAAAAAAAAAAAGAAAATTGTTTCCTTTTAAAAAATTTTTGTTGCTCTTTTTTTCCCTTTAGTGAGACTATGAGAAGATTTTTTTCAACCCTTTCACAGATAAAAATGTATGCATACTGGGTCAGGCATGCTGGCTCACACTTTTAAACCAAACACTTGAGGGAGGAGAGGCAAACTGATCTTTGTTTTACATAGGGAGCTCCAGGACAACCAGGAACACACAGAGAGACCCTGTCTCAACAAAACAACAACAACAACAACAAAAAACAAAAAGTCCACATCCTAATCTCCAGAATTTGTAAATATGATATATTACAGAGTGAAGAGAAATTCAAGTTGTACTTCTAATTTTTATTGTCAATCACCTGACCCTAAAATAAGTCCAGCCTGGTGGGGACTATAAATCCAATTATAGGGGGGATGGGAAGACAGGCGGTCCAAAAATATAAGGCCAGTCTAGCAAATTAATGAGATTCTTGTCTCGACATAAAAAGTAAAAGGTGAAGAAAGAGATCCGTCCTAATGATGAGGCGCGGCTCAGTGGTAGAGAGCTTGCCTACCATGGCCACAGCCCTAGGTTCAGTTCCCAGTACCACACACATCAGGGGAAGAGGAGGGACATAGAGGCTCGTGGATTTTCTCTTTGCAGGAGTCTGTCAAAATGGAAGCGAAAGACAGACAAATCAGAGTCCAAGGGATGTCGATGTGAGTAAGAAAGACTTGAGAACGGTTCTTCTTCCGGACCCGGAAGAAGAAACACCCCCCCCCCCCCCCCCCGCAAGCTCAAGTGAGAAGCAGAAGGCACAAGCCTCCAGAGAGGAGCTCAGCCCTGGCAATGCCTAGACTCGACTCGGAACCCACCCTCAGAACTTACAGAACTTGTCTTAAACCACTGTTTGCAGTATCTTGAAGAGACAGCCACAAAGGAAACAAAGACAAGGCACAAGCTGAAGTGAAGCTCGCTCTGACCCAGACTTAATGGCTGGAGAGGCTTCTGGACACATCCGGCCTGATCTCTGGGCTGGTACTTCGGAATGCTGTAAAAAGCAAAACCAAAAGTAAACAAACAAGCAAACCACAACTATGTTGCCGAGGAGACTAGAGGTGAAGCTAGACACAGCAGCCTCGAATTCCTCACTGGCTTTTCACACAGATCAGTGATAAGAACTTGGATCCATTGCAGAAACTGACCTCAGCTAGTGTGGAAATTAAAAGATGCGGGCTTGCTTTTTTTGTTTTTGTTTTAAATTTCTAATCAAAATGAATGGGAAAATAAAAATATCCCCCTTCTTCTGAAACTCAGAGCACAATATCTCTTCACAGCATCCTGTGTCCCAGAACTCAGGAACAAGACATTTCAACCAATGCCCCCACCACCACCAACAAATGTCCTTTAATGTCCACAGAAGACGGGGGGGGGGGTTGATTATTTTGTTTTGTTTTGACAGTCTCACTATATAGCTCAGGCTGGCCTTTAAAAGCCCCCAATTTACTAAGTCTACACTGGCCTGGAATTCAGGGTCCTCCTACCTCGACCTCCAGCGTGCTAAGACTGTAGCGTATTCTACCTGTTCTAGCAAGATCTGGACGCTGCAAGCCTTTCTTCCACGGGATAAATCAGAGAAAAGCCTGGCTGTCTGTTCTACAAAGGTGAACAGCCAGTCCCACAGGCATGGGTACTTGTGACTCTGAGCAGCTGGGTCGTGTTAACAAAAGTCTGGTGTGAGGAGATGCTGAGGGCACAGAGCTGGACTCTCCCTTCTTCAAAAGCCTTCGAACTTTCACAGGGGAGGGTCTGTCCTTCCCCACCCCGCCCCCGCTCGAGACCACGGAACGGAAGAGCGGCAGGTAAGCGTGGACGTTAAGAGGCATGTTCTTTGGGTGATGCACTTCTGCACTCAACTGAGTCTCCATTAACACTTAGGGGAATTGTGTGCAGCTATCAGAAGGGGAGTATATCTCGACTGCTCCAGTTTTAATTTTTTTTTTCAATTAACAATTATGTTTAGTCAATTCCCAACAGAATATGCTGGTGAGATTGCTGTCTCCCTAATGCAAGCCCTCTGTTCAGTTAGCCAAGCTAATGCTGATGACCTGTGTTTTAAATTCTGATGTGCTATTAGGAATATCCAATGTCCGTCTAAATGCATTTGTGAAGTAAATCTTGTCTGGAAAGGTTTTGCTCGATCAACCCAGGGATTAGAAATTATATTGGCCCAAGAAAACAAGACTTGCTATATTTAGTCTGGGATCGATGCCAAAACATGCATAGCCAGACCAGAGGATGAAGGAAAGGGGCTGTACCATAGTCCCTCCAAAATCTTATAAAACATTAAGGTTAGCAATGGCACTATTTAACACCAAAAGAGACAGTTCCAAGGTTTTATGACTTTTTGTGTGGATTACAATCACATTCCATTGTTAAAGAGCTAGATAGATGATGGATAGATAGATAGATGATAGATGGATAGATAGATGATGGATAGATAGATAGATAGATAGATAGATAGATGATAGATAGATAGATAGATGATATATAGATAGATAGATAGATGATAGATAGATAGATAGATAGATAGATAGATAGATAGATAGATAGATAGATAGATGATAGATAGATGATAGATAGATAGATAGATAGATGATAGATGGATAGATAGATGGATAGATAGATGATAGATGGATAGATAGATGATAGATAGATAGATAGATAGATAGATAGATAGATAGATAGATAGACAGAAAGATAGATGGTAAGAGAATTGGCTCTGGCTGGCAACAAGGTCTGGATTCTCCTTACTCAGCCCCCACAAGTGCTAGAATTACAGGCATAAACCACCATGTTTGTGTCTCTATTCACATTTTCCAGTAAGGAAACCAGTTCACGAAGACACTAAGACAATTGGTGCCACTAACAGAAAGACAATGACACAAAGGTACACGTGAGCCAGTGGGAGAACTCCGACGACGCTTACCTGCCCTCAGTCTATGCACATAGCCTCCGGAGATATGACCTTCACTCGTCCTGGGCGGACAGGGCTGTGCGTGTCTGGAAAAGTAACGGAGTGACCTCATTGTATTAATAGAATGGCTTCAAAAACTCACAGGAAAAGCCAAGGAGCTTCTGAGTCAGGCTTCCATGGCTTTCTCAGACCGTCATTTCCCTTCTCCGTCGTTGTCTTTTCTTCCTAAGAAAAGCACTGATTGAATTAAACATTAAAACTCCAGGAGGAGAAAAGTCTCGCGGAGGGCAGAATGTCATTTATCTTCGTATGGCTCCTGCCTGACTCAATACCTGCTCAGAATAGGTGCCTGTCACTGCCTATCCAGAAGACAGAGGGATGAGTAAGCCAATAAATAATTGACTCCACGAAGGTTACCTTATGTGTAATACTTATTGAGAAGCTACTCCACTTTACAATATGAGATACACTTTTTATTTAAATATTCTAAATATTATTTCTGATGAGTTACAAA
This sequence comes from Micromys minutus, assembly GCF_963924665.1. Taxonomy (NCBI): domain Eukaryota; kingdom Metazoa; phylum Chordata; class Mammalia; order Rodentia; family Muridae; genus Micromys; species Micromys minutus. Next base: position 46,726,534 of record NC_137982.1, on the reverse strand, counting down.
AGATATGGGCTGGGCTCAGGACTGTTTTTCTCTGTCACTATAAACACACTAGTACTGTAACTTAGTACATTCCCAAGACTGAGTTGAAACAGTTTATAGTCTAATGTCTGAGGATGCTGAGTGCCCATCTAACGTCTTTTAAAGGGGTCTTTTTAAACTTCATTAGTTTAGTGCTAGAAATCGAATCCAAAGTCCCGAATGTGCTTTGCAAAGAGTCTACAACAGGGGTGCGGCTGAGACCTGTTCTGTTAAGTTAAAACAAAGAGATCCCTAGGAATCGTGGTTTTCATAGTCCTTCCTTAAGAGCAGCTGCGCTTTGGACAAACTGTGCAAGTGTAATAAGAGTTTTAAGAGCAGGCATACACAGAAAGATGGTGGTACCATTGACAAGATTTAAAGTGAAAGTAAAACAGAGTGAATATGGTGGTTCATGTCAGTGGTCAACAGAGAAGTGGAGGCAGGAGACAGAGGAAGATTGAGTCAGAAACACCACCCCCCACACACACACCACACACACACCTACACCACCACCACACTCCCCCGTCCCCTCACACACACCACACACATCATTCTACCACACACACCCACACATACCTACACCACACCAACACCCCCCACACACACCCACACATACCAACACCACACACACACACCATCCCCAACACACACACATACACCTCCACACACACTACCCCACACATTACCCACACCACTACCCCCACACCAACCCACCACCCCACATACCACCCATACGAACCACACCACCTCCCACACCTCCCCACATACCACCACCCACACCCCCCAACACCACCATCCACACACACCCATATACACACCACCCCATACAAACCTCCCCACACACCACCACACACACACCACCACACACACCATTCCACACACACACCACACACATACTACCCACACCCTCCACACCACCCCCAACCCCAGCTACATAAGACCCTGTTTTTAAACTACAACAACAAACCCAAAAATGTATCTTTAGAAGTGTATGCATATATATTAATGCTTTGAGAACTCTCAGAATGTGCTCCTACTGTTTCCCACACTGGATTGTCTTTGTAGCACAAAGCAAACTTAAGACTTTGTGTTAGAAGGAATTCCAAGAAAAACCTTGTTTCCAAGTGAAAAGAGAAATCCTTCAAAAAAAAAAAAAAAAAAAAAAAACTTAATAAAATGGAAGTTCTGCTTCAGCAAAGAGATCATTCTAGAAAATTATCTCTATCAAGGGTGTGTCCTCTTGCATGAAATGCAATTGCAGTTCGGTTTGGTTTGTTTTTCTTGAGACAACTTTTTTCTTCCCAGAGTGCCACCTTCGGCAAATGTATTGAAATAATGAAACCATCAATACATGAGGTCATGTATGGGGCATATTTGAATTGATTATGTGTTCTAATAGCCTGAAATCTGAATGAAGAGGTTTTTTAATAAGGAGGTAACAGGACTACAGAGATCTTCATATAACATACAATGCATGAGGGGATGTATTGGAATGTGAATATGACTAATTGACCACCTTATTAGAGAAGCATTTATCTTGAGATGAAAAATGGCCGCACTGCTGTTTGACATTTGGATTGTCGATGGCCTGACCAGGAGAAAACTTAGTTGGAAACTCCAGAGGCAAAGGGATCAGTTGCCTGCCAAAGGTCACTGGTGGCATAATGGGGCTTTTATCTATCACAGCCTTCAGAAAAAGCATCTGACACTACTTTCATCCCAGTGAGGGAAAGAGAATGCTGCCCAAAGACATCTTTTTATTAAAAATAAAACCCATCAATGTTCCAACCAACAGGGAAAGCTGGAATCCATTGCAAAATCCTTAAGTAAGAGGCTTGAGCTTATCCCTCATATTTTGCTCCTCTGACATCCATCAAAAGTAGGATATTGAATTATTTTAGAATATAAAATAGATAAGAAGTCATTTGAGTAACTGGTTCTCTAGCTTAGAATTACTTGAACGGGTAGAATTCCCGTCCCCTTTAAATTTCCATAAGAGACCTTAGGTAATCCTAAAGGTGTGTGTGATGAGAGCTGGACATGGTACTCCTGAAATGAGCCCAGACACCTAGAGACCCCGGGTACCACAGGAGGAGAAAGCGAGTAATGGGGGAATGGAAGAGAAACAGAAGGATGTGGACATAGTAAGAAGAGGCAGAACTGGAGACTCAATGATGATGAGGAACAGCCTCGTGTGAGAGGTGCCACCGGGGACCATGGTGGGGTCCTGGCCTATGCTGGGTCTGTTACCTTCAAAAGCCAGGCAGACATCTCTGGGCTGGGCTGCCACCCAGAGATTTGTTGTCTGAGAGCTGTGCAGACAGACCTGGCCACAACCCTCACCTAGGCATCTTGGGAGAGCTGACCCTCGAGGAATGAGAGCAGAAAATCTGGCCCCTCCCCTGGCCAGCTCCGGTACTTGGAAGAGCGGGACCTGTACCTCTTCTGGGCAGCACGGCAGAGCTGACCCTGGTGACGGGTGCAGATGAGTCAGGGCAAGAAAGCCAGCAAACAGTTCAGATACCCGTCAGGCCCACCCCAACCACTACCACATTGACAAACTGCTGGAGAGCACGCAGGGTGCTAGTCCTGCAGATCCAAAGCTAGGACATGGAGCAACAACAGGATATCCAAAAGGAGCCCCATGATGTGCCATATTGATGGAGCAGCAGAGGCGGGAACCAGACCAACAGATAGTTGTAATGAACATTTGCAAGCAAGGAGGTGTGGAGGAAAGGGTGTACTGACTGGCCTCCTCCCCAATACCTCCCCCACTACCTCCCCCACTACCTCCCCCACTACCTCCCCCACTACCTCTAAATCTTTGCAGAGTGAATTTCAAGTTAAAACATGAACACATGGGCAGTGGCGGTACACGCCTTTTATCCCAGCACTCAGGGGGCAGAGGCAGGCAGATCTCTGAGTTTGAGCCCAGCCTGGTCTACAGAGTTCCAGGACAGCCCGGACTACACCAAGAAACCCTGCCTTGAAAAACAAAACAGAACAAAAACAACAAAACAGAAAGAGTAGGGGAAAAAAAAAGAAAAAAGGAAAGAGGTTAAAACAATGCAATCTGTTTGCAGTTTATACTCATCTTGAAATTTCTTGCCACCAAGCCTGGCGACTATTTTGAAACCAGGGTCTCACTCTGTACTTCTGGTTGGCCTGGAACTCAGAGGGATGCCCCACCTCCTGCCTCTTGAGTGCTGGGACAAATGGTCCGCCATTACCAAGCTAACTAAGCTAAGCATCTTGGTGAGACCCTCTCCACCTGGAGCCAGGGTGGAGTTGTGCATCTTTCTCGGTTACCTGAACCCCAGTTCCCCCACTCGCCCTGGCCCTCCTCCCGATCTACAGATCCCCCTCCCTTGCTCACCTTGACCACTCTAGCATAGCAAAGGATTCTGGGAAACTATTCATCCAGCTCACCCATCCGCACGCACTGTTCTGTGTTGGATGACCCTTACACATTGTATCCACTGGCTATGGGTGTCCCTGTGCCGCTGCCCCAGGCTAGCAAGGACATGTAAATGCTTGTCGCTTCCTCGCTTGCCCCCAAAGAAAGGCAAGCCGCCATGGAGGAGGGATTGCTCTCACTATCTTAATAGCTTTTTAGTATGAGAAAGTGTGGCATTCAAGCAATAAAGAGCTGGCAGCTTGATCCTGAGCAGGAGACAGGGCTGATTGAAGAGAGAGGAAGGAAGGCTGGAGGCGGAACTGAGCAGAGCGGGAGGTAGAGCAGAGAGAGCTGAAGGTGGGGAAGGATGGAGGGCGGGGAGAAGCTGTGGGGGTGGGAGGAGGTGTGGGGGGCAGGGAGAGCTATAGGAGGCTGTGAGGGTGGGGGTAGCTGTGGGAGCAGGGGTGGGGTGAGGAGCTATATATGGGGGCTGTGGGTGACAGGAGAAGCTGTGGAGGTGGGGGAGCAGTAGGGAGATTAGGAGTGGGAAAACTGTGGGGGTAAGCTGTGGGGAGGAGGGAGCTGTGGGGGCAGACGAAATGGCAGAGAAGTTCAGTAGAGACTAGCTGTGAGACAGCCTCAGCAAACAAGCCAACAGCCTTATACTATGCAGATGTCCCTACATCTTTATTATTAAAATCCCAAACAGGACCCCCCCCCCAAAGCCTCCGCAGTAATTCTGAGAACTGTCCACTGATGTTTGGCAAGAAATTAGAATGAATAGCCAAATCTTAGTTACTTACTTCTCTGCTGTGGCAAAATGTTTTGACAAAAATCATCTTCCCGAAGTGAGGCCAGAGTAGAAAGTGATACAGATAAGGGGGAGAGAGCTCACCCCACACCACCTCATCTGGCCCCTTGGTCTTGGACTTCAGCCTCCCAACTCCTGAGAAATAAGTTGCTGTTATAAACCAGCCTGAGCCTAAGATATTCACAGTTATTCCTTCTATGAAATATGTGGTAAGGGTCTAAAGAGATGATGCAGTGGGTGAGGACAGGTGCAGTGGGCAAGGACAGATGCAATGGGCAAGGACAGGTGCAGTGGGCAAGGACAGGTGCAGTGGGCAAGGACAGGTGCAGTGAGCAAGGACAGGTGCAGTGAGCAAGGACAGGTGCAGTGGGAAAGCAGTGGGCGAGGACAGGTGCAGTGGGCAAGGACAGATGCAATGGGCAAGGACAGGTGCAGTGGGCAAGGACAGGTGCAGTGGGCAAGGACAGGTGCAGTGAGCAAGGACAGGTGCAGCGGGAAAGCAGTGGGCGAGGACAGGTGCAGTGGGCAAGGACAGGTGCAGTGAGCAAGGACAGGTGCAGCGGGAAAGCAGTGGGCGAGGACAGGTGCAGTGGGTAAGGACAGGTGCAGTGGGTAAGGACAGGTGCAGTGGGTAAGGACAGGTACAGTGGGCAAGGACAGGTGCAGTGGGCAAGGACAGGTGCAGTGGGCAAGCAGTGGGCGAGGACAGGTGCAGTGGGTGAGGACAGGTGCAGTGGGCAAGGACAGATGCAGTGAGCAAGGACAGGTGCAGTGGGCAAGCAGTGGGCGAGGACAGGTGCAGTGGGTGAGGACAGGTGCAGTGGGCGAGGACAGGTGCAGTGTGTAAGGACATTGGTTATGCAAACATAAGGACCTGACTTTGAATCTCCAGTGTGCACACACGAAAGTGAGACCCAACAGTGAGGAGTGAGAGCAGGGAAATTACTGGGATCTGTTGACTACCAGCCTAGCCCAAGACTGGTCTAGCCCTGTCTCAAAGTACTAAAGCAGAGAGTAATACAGGACACCCAATGTCACCCTTTGGCCCCCACAGATACACCTGCACACATCCAGATATGTAACACACACACACACACAGAGACAGAGATAGATAGATGGACAGACAGACAGAGAACTATGTGATAATACAACAGAAACATCAGAATGGGAAGGAATGAAATTTAGAATTATTTCAAATAAATGTAAAGGAGGCAACTCTAAGCTCAACTCATTTTATAGACATCAGTTATATAACACTGATGAATGGCTTTTTGTTTTAACTTCACAAGTTACTTTGAGAATGCGCCCCACCCCCACCCCCATAGGCTCAGATCCTTAAATACTTGGTCTCCAGTTAGTAGAGCTATCTGAGAAGGTTTCAGAGGTGTGGGTTTGCTGGGGAAGTATGCCACTAGGGGCAGGCCAAGTTTCAAAAGCCCTGTGCCATTCCCAGAGAGCTCTTTTTAGCATGTACTACAAAGCCCTCAAATTTTGGCTCCAACTGCTATGCCTTTATGCAGCCACACTCACTTACACACAGTGTTACTTACTATAAGCCCAAATAAATTCTTTTTTTCTGAAGGTTGCCTTGATCATGATGCTTTATCATGGAAACAGAAAAGGCAACTATTACAACCCTTGTGTCAAAGGGGCCCTTCAAAAGGTTAGAGCTGGAGAAACTGTTCTGTGGTTAAGAACACTGGTTCTCCTTCAGGGGACCTGGGTTCGATTCCCAGCACCCACATGGTGGCTCCCAACCATCTGTAACTCCACTTCCAGGAGATCTATTGCTTTCTTCTCAAGCCCTCGGGCATTAAAACACACACGTGATGAATATGCATGTGTGTGGGGAGGCCAAACACTCACTCACATAAAATAAGCAGATACATTGTAAAAGATGTCTGTGAAAACCTGAGGCTATCAAGCAGGAAGATGAGTGTGAATAGCTTTCAAAGTCCAGTTCAGCAGTGAAAGCTTTGGAGAACTCATCACTGCAGAAATGTCCAGAGGGGCTCCAGTGTCCACCACACGGTCATAATTCCGGAGTCTTTTAACTAGAGAGAAATTCCACAAGAAGATTCTAATAATCCCCTGGGTCATCTGAAACACTGAGCACACACCCTGTATTCTAAATATAATCCTCTGCATTCTCCCTTACAGGAATGCTAGTGACATGTGTGGACCATATGGTACGGTCTACTATCTCCCCAATCAGCAAGGAATTTCCTGAGATTCTTCATAGGATCCCCCAAGGAACCAGACATGCACAGCAAGAAAATTCAGCTCGAGTTAAGGAACCCTCTTAGATTGAATTAACCATAGTTCTATATGTACTGACATCAGGATCTGTTAGAATATTCTAGATACATTGAATAAACCTGAATGTGTATATCTTATCTATTCTTAATGGTTTCTTTATTTATAAGGTAACCACTCAGTTAAAATATTTTGTCATTCAAGAATCACAAATAAGTTTTGTTTTGTTTTTTTTTTTTTTTTTGTTTGTGTCAGTAAGGGCAGAAAAAGTGTGTGCACACTGTCTCAGAGGTAAGTAGGAAATGTGCCCAGTTAACTCATGGTGTGAGGCCCTCTTCCAGTATCAACTCCCTGCTAGGTCAGCATGCAGAGGAAAGAAGATCTGAGAACTACCTGGTAATAGATATCAAAATCAAACCAGGAGTGTGTTGGTTACAACCATCCCCCAAGAGTTCTGAAATAGATTCTGGGTTATAGTTTCCATGACCTTTAGAACACAAACAGTGCTCTGGCCCAGGGGTCTTTTACTTATAGACTTTCCGTGTGTGTGTGTGTGTGTGTGTGTGTGTGTGTGTGTGTGTGTGTGTATACTGTAACTCCTGTAAGTGTGTTTATTGCAATTAAGTAAGATTTTGCAGTCCATTACCCTGTAATGGATGTAGCCTTTGGGTATTTTGAAAACAAAAATTAAAAGAAAAATGAGCAAGTAAGTATGTTGATTAATTTATCTAGGAAGATCTTACACTATCGTTTAACCAGATGAGTGAACATTTTTAAGCAAAATAATAACATGAAAACAAATACACGGCATATTTGTAATGATAACCTGTTTTTCAAATCAACCACCACTGAGTTAATACTGCCTAAGCTATTCTAAAGATGCAGACAGGGAGGGAAAACAGACAATTTGCTTGCATACACAGCGTGTTATTTAGAGCAGCAGAATCTACTCCATACCCACCGCCCCAAGTAACAGTAAGTACTAGAAATCCCCTCCGAGTTTCTAAGTTGTGCACACTTTCCTCAAACTGTGAATCTTGTTATCTGTGTTTAAAAGCAGATTTGTGTCTGAGCTCTGAATCGTCCCGATTCAAACTGCCTTCCAGGCCTCTGTTCTCGGAGAAGATGAAACAAACTTTCAGGTGATTGTATTTATCCATTGGGGCAGCTCTCAGACTCCATTTCCAAACCCTTCAATTGTAGAAAAGTACATAACAGGTGAGCCAAGATTTCCTGCTTACATACACATACAATACATGTGCACACATACACACGGGGGGGGGGGGGGAGAGGAAGAGAGAAAGTCAGACAGACAGACAAAGAGAAAGAAAGGTCATTCCTAGGCTACAACACAAAAACAAAAAATTTTAACTTTAGTTTCCCAGAAGTTTGTATTAGAAAACCCAGAAATAACCCACTTTTACTCATGCATATGTATATGTATATGTATATGTATATGTATATGTATATGTATATGTATATGTATATGTATATGTATATGTATATGTATATGTATATGTATATGTATATGTATATGTATATGTATATGCATATGTATATGTATATGTGTGTGTGTATATATATATAGTGGTGTCTTTTGGGGGTTGGGGTTTTGACTTTTTGTTTGAGACAAGTTTTTTCTGTGCACTGGCTGTCCTGGAACTACTCTGTAGACTGGTCTACAACCTGGCCTCAAACTCACAGAGATCAATCACTTAATGCCCTAAGGTCCATGGATAAAGTAATGACTAGAGTAATATGTTTGTGTTCAGTCCATTGCTTTCTTTATGTTTAAAACAGATTTTTTTTTCAATCATTTCCATTTCTAAACTGTGTACCTAGTCTTAGACTCATCTTTTGCCTGTCTCAACACCACCCCATTTTCCTCCATGGTTTTTGTTTTCTGTCTTCATTGTTTCAAGTCATCATAGGCTCTCATCAAAGCTGTTGAAATTAACCCTTTGAGGCCAGAGGAAAGCCTCTGCCCTCCTCTCTAATCTGCTTTCTACAGCTGCTTTCTGTTTAAGTTCTCTGTGTCTTACTCCTGCCCTTAGGCGATGCCTAATGTACTAAAGCAGCCCCATCTCTCACTCAGAAGGAACCTTATATTTAAGGGTGAGCACATTCTTACAGACACATTAACTGGCACCTTTCAGCTGGTTAGTGCTTAGCACCAACTGAATCCACTCTCCTTGGGATGGGGGTGGGCCCTGTGGGAAGGAATGAAACAAAGAGCCTCAGGAAATGTGCTAAAGAGAATTCTCTTGAACTTCATCACTTCACCCAAGCACAGAACAAGGCCAGAGTGGGACACATGGAACAAAAATCTAAGCCGGTATTGTGACAGAAGCCTATATAATTCAGGGGACAGAGGCAGGCAGATCTCTGAAGCCAGCCTGGTCTACAGAGCGAGTTCCAGGTCAGCCAGGGCTACACAGAGAAACCCTGTCTCAAAAACTAAAAGAAAAAGGAAAGAAAAAAGAAAAAAAAACAATCTCTGAAGTAGTTGTATAAAATCAACACAATCCTAGACAGGATGTAAATGGCAAAGAGTTGTGAGTGGAGAAGATGAATATATTGTATATCACATACCATATATCACACAACATAGCTATGGCTTTGGCCCTAGTGCTGTTATTGCTAATAGCAGCAGCTCTTTCTAACCAAACTGTAATATGGGCCAAGGGAAAGAAGGAATTCAAATGAACAAAACCAAGCTGCACAGGGAATGGCACACTGTAATTCCAGCTCTCAGAAGGCTGAGGATGGAGAGCTTCAGGTTTAGTGTGGATTACAGGGTAAGAAAATATTTCCTCAAGAAAAAGGAAATAAAGAAGGGAGGAAAGAAGAAGGGAAAAAGAGAGGGAGGAAAGAAATGGGAAGGGAGGGAAAAGGTTGGGAGGTGTCTTAGTCAGGATTTCCTTTCCTAAACAAAACACCATGACCAAGAAGCAAGTTGGGGAGGAAAGGGTTTATTCAGCTTATACTTCCACATTGCTGTTCATCACCAGAGGAAGTCAGGACTGGAACTCAAGCAGGTCAGGAAGCAGGAGCTGATGCAGAGGCCATGGAGAGATGTTTCTTACTGGTTTGCTTCCCCTGGCTTGCTCAGACTGCTTTCTTATAGAACCCAGGTCTACCAGCCCAGGGATGGCACCACCCACAAGGGGCTGGGCCCTCCCCCCTTGAACACTAGTTGAGAAAATGCCTTACAGCTGGATCTCATGGAGGCATTTCCTCAACTGATACTCCTTTCTCTGTGATGACTCCAGCTTGTGTCAAGTTGACACAAAATCAGTCAGTACAGGAGGAAAGAAGGGAATGAGGAGGGAGGGAGAAGGAGGGAGAGAGGGAGAGAGGGAATGGGGGGAAGCCAGATTATATATAAGACTAAATAAAACCAGAAACAAAACCAGAAGAAGTTAATCTTTACCAGCATGTTGTGCAACATTTCCACTTTGACGTAAGAAAGAAGGGGTTAGGGAATCAAAAGGAGGAGAGAGAGAAAGCTGGTCCTGCCTATCCATTACTATAGGCTATGAAGCAACCAGCAGACAGCCACCAGTGGGAGTTGTGCATTCTCCTCTCCAGAGATCTGGTAGACACTGAAGTCTAACGAATTCAGTAGGTTGCCAAGTTTGTTAAAGCAACTGGACGCTGGCCAGACTGCCACTCCACTCTGTGCTACATAGACCCAGTCCCGTGCAGGTGAAGCTCCCTAGCGCACTTACTGTCACTTTTTAACTCATCCTATTTCCTTACTACCAGGTTTGTGCGCTCCTTGAGGGTAGAACACTAGGTTCTGAGTAGCACACACTGGAATCACTGAAGTCAGGGAACTTCCGACGTGTTCAGGGGAACCAGCGGGCTGGGATTCAACGCCACAAGTAACAGGCACTGCCATGTAAATATGACTCTGGCACAGGCCTCCGTGCTGGAATTACTACCGTGGCCCCAGGAATCAACTCTTCTTTTCCCCCAGCAACGTGAGAGGCTGTTAGAGGAAGAAGAGTTCGGTATTGGGTGATTCAAAAAAAAATGAAATAGACACTCCACAAAGCGTACACAATACTAGACAATGCTAAAACAGCCAGGCAAAGGAGAAATAACTGAAACATCCTTCCCCACTCTCCTCATCCAAACCTAGAGGTATCCAGTTGCTAGGAAAATAAGCTCTCTTCAGAACAGAACCGTTTCTCGCCAGTCATTTAATCCTTACTAAGTTCCTTAAGGCTTAACTCACAGACTGTTGTCACCTTTTTCAAGTCTGCATAGTAGGAATGGAAGAACATTTTGAGGGGAGCCCTACAGAAAATGCAAAGCCTACTTAATAGCGTACATCCATAACAAGGTGGTAACAACCCCTGTCCTCTAGAGGCAGAGGCAGGAAGACTGCACTGGAGGCACCCTGGACTGCAGAGGAACTTTGAGATCATCCTATCTCAAAAAGCCAACGTTTGGAGACATAGCTCAGTTTTAGAATGCTTGCCTCTAGTGTATGAAGCCTTAGGTTTGATTCCTAGCCCTACGGGAAGAAATATATTGACTAGCTTCTAACATTAAAATTTGTATTTCACCCAATGGAGCAATAGGGACACCAGCCCACCTGCAAAACGTTTGACCCCAAATTTGTCCCATCTACAAAAAATTCAGGGATGGGGATGGAGCAGAGATTGAGGGAACTGCCAACCAATTACCTTCCCAACTTGAGACCCATGGGAAAGTACTAATCCCTGACACTATTAGTAATGCTCTGTTATGCTTGCAGACAGGAGTCTAGCATGACTATCCTCTGAGAGGCTCCACCCAGCCCGTGGGATATGATCTTCTAGCTGAACTGCTTTGTCAGACCTCAGTGGGAAAGCATGTGCCTAGCCTCACAGAGACTCAATATGCCAGGGCGGGGGAATATCTGGGGGTCCCCACATGCTCAGAGGAGGGGGCTTGGGGAAAGAATTGTGGGAGAGCATGACTGCAAGGGAGCAGTGAGCGGGCTGTAAAATGAATAAGTAAAATAATAAATAAATAAATAGCAAGCAAAAATTTGTATTTCCTTATTTTTTTCTTTATGAATATAGAAAGGATCATCATAAATATTATTTCTATATCTATTTGTTTTTCAATTTTACTTAAGGTATATATTTTAAAGACTTGTTTTTTGATGTTTTTAATTATACGGATGTATCTGTGTGAGTGTGTGTAGATGTCTGAGGAGGCCAGGAATATTTGAATCCTTCAGAGCTGGAGTTACAGGGTGTTGTGAGCTGTCTGTTGTGGGTGCTAAAAACAATCTCTGATTAGTACCTTCTCTTAACGGCTAGGCAATCTATCTAGCCCTATGGTAAACTTTCCTCTTCCTTCCTAATGAGTTCTAATTATATCAGCACAATGCAGAACTAATTTCCAACTGGTAAAGAGAAAATTGAACATATGTAGTGTCCAAATGCTGAATTCCCTGTTGAAGAAATGAAGGGTAGATCTTATCTATCATTTATTTGACTTCGTGTATGCCCATGTATATTACAGACATTTTTATTTAATTATTCAAGAATAGGCACATGAGATGCATTATCTAATTCCTCTGGGGCCTCCCATTGGCAAAAAATAGATGCAAAGAGTGTGGCCATCAACTGCATTTTTCTTATATTTGAAAGTAATGACTTCATTATCTCTACATTTAACGATTCACTATTTTTAAAACTTTAAGTAATACAGAAAAACCCTACAAAGAAAAAATATTGACAAAACTCTACTACCTAGAAACAGACATCAGTAACATGCATCAAATCATTAACAATGTATCAAAATGTATCAAGCCATCAGTAACAATGTATCAAACCCTGAACACTAGAAGTCACCATTTCAAACAGATGAGTTTCTTTCCTGACATCTCTGTGTTGAGGCTGGGAGCTGAGGAGTGATGGCGAACTAGCGGACACAATCCGTACCTGTCGTTTTTAAATAAAAGATGAAGCTTACCTCTGCTTACAGTTAGCAAGGAGAGAAACTGCTGAAACTATCAGATGACTGTCTTCTTCACTAAGAGAGCAGCTAGAGGAAAAAGAGCCTTCTAAAAGGAGAGAGGCCGTCCCACAGTTTGTTTTTGGTTTGTTTGTTTATTTGTTGGTTTGCTGGTTGTTTTAGCAACCCAAATGCTGCTTTAAGCTTTATGAGAGCGACCTCATTTTACAGAACCCTTAGTGGGCGTGTCTGAAGCTAACAATAATTTTTTGGGTAGTGCAGGATGTTGAGACAGAGTTTCTCTGTAGCCCTGGCCACCCTGAAATTTATTCTGTAGACCAGGCTAGCCCCAAACTTAGAGATTCATACCTGCCTCTGCCTCCTGAGTGCTGGAATTAAAGGCATGTGCCATCACGCACTAAAAAGGGTAAATATTTTTTGATTACAACGGAAAGGGGCAAGATTGAGAAACCTGAAACCTTTATTCTCCATTTACATAACCAGAAGTGATGGTAGGGACCAACAGTTTTATTTGCAGGTGTTCATTTATTTTAGGGCAAGCTGGTCATTGTGCTAAAATATATATGTTGTATTGTTTGTTTGTTTGTTTTATGTATAGAATCAGTTTAAAGACCTATAGTACTCTCTTACAAAATTCTCAAAGTCAATAGCCAAACCAAGCATGACAAATTTTCCTCCAAAATAAACTCAAAAACTTCTCAGATATCTTCCCCTTGTGAAAGGCATCTTCAGAGATATAAACACAGCTGTTTTTAAAGTTTGTAGGGGAACCTTATGCTCCTAGAGAAAAAAAAAACTAGATTATTCTGCTGTAAGGGTGCTTTTATGTGCAGTCAAAACCAGAAGACCAAACTGTCTGTCTTGGAAGGTTGAATTGCTTTTCAAGTTAGCTTAGGAGTTTTAGAGACAAATAGTATACTGTCTATTATCAGAATAAAAAATACTATACTTTTAGTTTGTCCTTTGAAGCTCGTTTTATTTATTGATGTTAAATCTATCTTAGCTACAATTTTTTCATAAGCCCGAAGTTTCTTTCCTTAACCTGTATATTGCATACTTCACCCATCTGAACCATGCTCAGGGTTGGAATGTAAGAGGAGGTGCAGACAGCTGTGTGGGTATCATCACAGGAACTGCTGGATAGTAGCTCTTGTTTGACAATTAGATCACAAGCAGTAAGAAAAATAAACAACTTTATTTACCAAAAAATTGACTCTATACATTTATTAGAACTTCAAAGGGTCCTTTTGTGGCGTCTTCATTTGTTTGTTTGTTTCCTTTTAAGCTCAGACTTTAATAAACTTTCACTAGAAATAGCTTTGTATACAGTTAAGAAAATTCACAATTCTCTACTTTCAAAGTAGATTCAAACAAAGATTTCTTTTCTCTGAGTCAACAGAGTTAACAATGTGACTGGTTGATCGTTTGTATGTTTGTTTAACTTCAATGTATATGGAATAAAACTGAATAAAAGTAGTAACTGAATAAAAATAAAAAATAATTTGTTCTTTTGGGGACAGAGAGACCAGGTCTCACTGTGCAGTCCTGACTGTTCTAGAACTCACTATAGAGATCAGCCTGGCCTTGATCTCACAGCAGCCCATAGCAACCCACCTGTCTGAGTTTCCAGTGGTAAAAGGCTTGCACCACCCAAACCCACCCCCTCACTAGAATTCATCATTCTTTTTTATAATTTTTTAATGTTTATTTTATGTGCATTGGTGTTTTGCCTGCATATATGTCTGTGTGGAAGTATTGAGTCCCTGGAATTGGAAATACACATGATTGTAACATGTCATGTGAATGCTGGTAATTGAACCTGGGTTCTCTGGATGAAAGTCAGTGCTCTTAACCACTGGAGCCATCTCTCCAGTCCCTAAAATTCATCACTATTTTATTTAAAAATAGCCAGACAGCACAGGCTTAGATTTTTCAAAGCCTATTTATTTAAGCTTCACTTCCCTTCTGGCCTACAGTCCAGAGGTAGCAAAGAAGGTTAGTAGGAAAGGGGGGTTGTGGACCTGTTTAGAAGTAGTTATTTGGGGCAAAAGTCTTCATTGTCAGGATATCAGCTGCTCTGTCCAACAGCAAACACCATACATGAATGAGTAGCAGTAGCCTGACCCAGCAGACACTGCAGGACCCCACCAAACTGGCACAAGTCAGCAGAAGCAGCAAGAATCATCCGGAATACTTGGAGAAGTTTTTTGGTGTGTTTCTCTCTAAGAAGTGAAGACCAGCAAAGCCCAGCGAATCCCAGCAAAATGTTGCACAACTAGTAAACACCAGGAAAACATTGCAAGGCAGAGTAATGCACAAACACCTTCTCACTGTCTGTGGGGTTGTATTTATACTCTTTCTAAACATCACACACCTTCTCAAGTATCTGCTTCAGCAAAACATCCTATCACAAGACAGCTTCCAAAAAACAAACAAACAAACAAACAAATAAAAAAATCACAACTGAGTTTCCAAAGATACAGAAATTTCCACTTCATAGGAGCTAGACAGATGGCTCAGCAGTTAAAAGCACTGTCTGCTATTCTAGGTTCCTGATTCCCAGGACCCACATGATGGCGCACAACCACTCATAACTCCAGTTACAGGGGATCCAATACCCGCTTCTGGCTTCCACATGCACTATACATCATGAGGCACACAGACAGCTAAAATTCTCCTATGTATAAAATAAAATTTAAAAAATTTAAAAATAGCCAGACAAAGTGGGACACATTTAATCCCAGCAGTTGTGAGGCAGAGACAGGTGGGTGGGTCTCTGAGTTCAAGGCCAGCTTGTTCTACATACTGAGTTTCAGGCTACAAAGTGAAACTATATCTAAAATGAATAAATAAATAAATGATGAATATTGTTTTCTACAAAAAGAAGCTTCTTTGACATTGAGGGTGCCGTGTCTACGCTGATCTGTGAATGTAAGGATAGGAATTTGTAGTACAACTGGGAATTGTGCTGGCTTGGGAACACTGCAGTAATATGTTCTGTGGGGTTCATGACTTCCTCGGCCACATGTAGTTGGCTAGGTGTATAGTACCAGTCATGCACTCCCTGCTGTTCGTCAGTCTTTATGTCCAGTTAGGTAGCCGTTGGTTAATACCAAAACATAAGTGCCACTATTCCACCCTTGGCTCTATCTTGCCGTGCTGGTTACTATTGTAGCTCATAGGCTTTACAGCTCAGTGGGGTTATCCATTGCTCTTCTCCCTTGGCAGTTTGCATATCATGTTTGCAAGATATTTGCAAGCCAGTCTTCGGGAAGGAGGTTCCAGGGTCAGTTACAGCTTGATTCTGCTAAGTCCTGTCTTAGAAATATGGAATATCTTTATTAATAGGATCTTACTCTCACCTTCTAGAAGGCAACCATGGGCAATGGCAATAGCCCACACCAGGGAGGCTTTTGCACTCTCCTGGTCAACAAGTCAAACAGAGATGTAGAGAGGATCTCTTATAAACATCACCTGTCAATAAACTAGCTGGTAGCCAGTGAGCCGAGGCAGGAAACAGGAGGTGGGACTCTGGCAGGAAGAGAGAGGATTCTGGGAAATAGTGAGAGTATAAGAAAGATTCACGAGAGATGGAGAGCGAGATTCCAGAGATGAGATGAAAGATGGACGGAGTAGACATTAACCAGCAGGTAGATGGACTCAGGGAAATGCTGAAAGATGCCCTGAGAAAATGCAGATCTAGAAACGGGCCTGGACTGGAGGAGCAGTAACAAACCACATGGTAGATGTAGAATAATTTAAATGAGTTAAATAAGTTACAAGCTAGTCAGGGAATGAGCCAAAGCCCATGGCCTAGGCATTTAATAACTAATAATTAGTTTCGGAGTCAATGCTGTTGAGAACTAAGTGGTCAGGAGAAAAAACAGATTTAAAAGTACTTTATTTTTATAGGGAAGTTTCCTATGCATGGCACTAGGACTTTGGTAAGTAATTTATGTTTCTCTAGGGGATCATTATCACCCCAAATGGCATAACTTTATTTGAGTTGTTTGTGCATGCACATATATGAACATGTATGTATTTTCGAGTAAGCATAAAATGTGGCTTTTATGTTAGTCCTTAGTGTTCTTTATCCTTTTTTTTTTTAACAACAGATGGATTCTATCATAGAAATTCACAACCATAGAAATTCACAACTGGTCAAAATGCAGAGAACAGGGGACTTCGAAGACCTGTCTTCTACTGATGCATCTACAATTCACCCTCTATACCTAAGATTCACAGAGGAAGGGATGGGACCACTGAAAGAGTCAGAGGATCAGGAGTGTTACAAAACAGTGTCCCCTCTATACAACAGGGAGTTGCACCCATGAAATGTGAACAATAGAGTCACCTAGAAAGACCTAGACCATGACAACACCAATTGACATCGCAACATGGATGAGGAAGTCACACAAGGACCCACCCCTAATAATGGCTGCTAAGAGACAGGTCAGTCTTCTCCAGGGCCAAGCACACTTGGGTTATCCAGTCCCAAGGGGTCAATGATAAACACATGTACATATGAGCAACACCAAGTAGACCCAGCTAGATGTATTTATATGCGCTTATGTAAATGGATAAATAGGCAGGTGAGCAGAAGACAGACAGACAGACGACAGATAGGCATGTCAGAATGGTAATTAAAGATGAAAAGGTCATGAAATTGAGAGGAAATGGAGAAAGAAGGGAGAAGCTGAGGGGAAGTAGTGTGTGGTAGAAATGATGTAAATACAGCTCTCACATAAAATCCCTAAAATTAAAATGAGTTTTTTTAAATGATAAATTTAGCCGTGGAGGGTTCCACAATGTCGTGAAGTCAAGTAAATAGCCACCACATTCTAATTCATGATGCCTAGCCCCCCAAATCTTACGTATATGAATTTCTCTGTCACTGTGGATGGTAGAAAATCGAAGAGATGGATGCTAGGCTTGGCTTTACCTGGGTACCATTGCCAATACACTGGGAAGTCTTTAATGATCATCTTTATTATTCCCAAGTTTCTCCTGAGCCTCAGACCCTTCATTTGATGAGAGTTCAGCCATTACAAGTATTCTTTTACTAAGCTTCCTGTTACTGTAAAAAAATTACCCAAGGCAATGAACTTTAAAAGACAACGGGTTTATTTTGGCTCATGGTTTGGAAGACCTCAGTCCATGTCATATTAGTCGCATGTTTTTCATCCTGTAGCAAGACCATATGTTATGGTGGGGAGCAGCAAATCTCCTCACTTCATGACCAAGACAGTAAAGAGAGAAGAACCAAAATCCCCATTCAAGGGCATATGCTCAATACATTCAACCAAGGTCAGGATCTCAAATGAGATGCCTCAGGTGAGGACATTCTAAAATCAAAGAAAGCAGCCAGGTACCAAGACATGGCTTCCTGAGAAGTCTTAAAACCTGAGCCAGTGGAAGACAGAAAATGTCCCAAGACATTTTGAGGTGAATGCAGAAGGGACCTTGTGGTGTCAAATAAAAAGGGGTGGGGCTGGAAAGATGGCTCATTGGTTAAAAGCACTGACTGCTCTTCCAGATGTCCTGAGTTTAATTCTCAGCATCCACATGGTGGCTCACAACCATCTGTAGTAAGATTCGATGTCCTCTTCTGGTGTGTCTGAAGACAGCTAGAGTGTATTCACTTACATAAAAATAAATATACAAATTTAAAGAAAAAGAAAAGAAGAGAGATTTGATTATCTGCACATTAATTCACTTGGAGTCCAATGGAATGGATTTAAGGCTTTTGATGTTCTGAAGGTTATCAACATTGAAGGATACACTAAGGTAATGAGTTTTAGAATCCTAAAATGTAGAATGCTAACCTTCACTTGAGGAATCTCTTGTTAGATCCCAGCTTATCTATTCAAGAGGAAGTAACAACTTCTTGCAGGCTGTAACTGTAGCTTTTGATCCAAATCAATAGCAGAGGGGCGCACTATGTAGATCCTACATTAACAAGTTCTAAAGCATCAGACATGAACTTCAAATCAACAGCTTGTCGATGTTAA
This sequence comes from Micromys minutus, assembly GCF_963924665.1. NCBI lineage: Eukaryota > Metazoa > Chordata > Mammalia > Rodentia > Muridae > Micromys > Micromys minutus. The sequence continues at coordinate 46,708,059 of NC_137982.1, read as the reverse complement.
TCTACAAAACCTAGTAATATTAAATATTCTTTTTGGTGATAACCAACAGAGTAAATGATTTCTGAGAAATCTAAGGTCACACGGATATTTAATGGCCATTCAGAGCAATCCCCTTTGTTTTGTAGAAGCTGATATCAGGGAAGTTATTTTTCTTTTAATTATAAAACAGATCTGATGATGAGCCCCAGATCCCTCCCTTCCAGTGCTCTTTTGTATTTCACCTTAGCCTCTTTGAGGGAAACTAACAATGAGGCACTGATGTCTCTATCTAAACCGTCCTCTGTCTAGGAAGCAAAACCATGCAGCAGAGAACCTGTGAGGTGACAGGAGCTTCCATCTCAGCAGTGATACAGGCAAGCCAGAGGCCCAGAGGCCCAGAGGCCCAGAGGAACACATGATTAGAGGGTGCAGTATAGTACCAACCAGTCCTCTTCTCCCATTATTTGCTACCTAGCTTTTGAAGGAAGCAAATATGCTTTTGAAGGAAGTCATCAATGGTTCTGGTTCCTCAAAGTTGGGAGAAGGCAACAGTAGCTGTCAACAAAAGCAGCAACTGGTCAATGATGCAAAGCAATCAGTTCAAGGAAGAGGTGGAGAGCCATTGGCAAAAACCCAACAAAACCCAAGCTGCGTTCACCTGGACCCTTTCTGGTCCCATGAAAGCCCCATCTTTCAGTCATAGTTTTGTATTCATCTTAATGGGGCCTTTCTAAACTGCATAAGTTCAGGATCCTGGCGACAGGATGTACTCAACAGTTCGGTGTCCTCTAAAAATGCCTCAAAACTGTCTATGGCCTGATTCATTAGCTGTTGCAAGTTCAGATGACCACTTTCTGTCCCTCTTTTCCTAATATCAATAATAGGATTTGAAGCAGAAGAGATAATGTTGAAACTTCTACAAGCTAAGTTATAATAGTCATTTTCATATGAATATTTAGGATCTCTTTCCTCTTAGTTTATTATCGAATTTATTTTAACAGTTTCTATTGAAATTATATTTCTGAGCAACAAGGATAATTTAAGAAGCAATTACAAACGAGACGTTCAATAGAGCTGTTTTGCATATTTATTGCATTATCATATCTTGGAAACAGGATAGTGGTAAAAAAAAAAACAATGAAATCTTGATTTCTATTTAGATAGAGATTTATCATTATTTGTGATATATGTCCACCATGGTTTTACTTTAAAACCACAAACAAAGTTTTAACAATGGGCATTTTTCTTGTTGAGAGGTCTGTGGTCAGACTAAACATCTCACAGAACCTGATTAGATCCTGAGGTTTTCAAATTCAATATTCAGCAAATACAGAGCACTTCTTTGGCCATAAGAAATAATTAAGAACTTAGGGGCTGATGTGACTTGCCTGAGCCTGCTTCACTTTCTTTGATGACATGATAATCAGACATAACCTCTTCTTGTATTGTGTCCCGTCATACATAGGTCTGAGGCAGAATAAATCACTCATAATAAATCTTTTCACAATCTAGGTGGCGTTGCTTTAGGTTTTTCCATCACCGAGGTCTTCATTTGCCAATAGTCAAGATAGGAAAGTTTTATGTTATTAAATGCTTTCCTTTTTCTCCCAATTATCCTGAGCTCAGAAACATAGACACTCAGTCATTATGTGAAGACAAAGGAACATTGAATAGTTAATTATACAACAGCCAGAACTGTCCATTGTGTATTCATTCTTATAATAGATCGCTGGAGGGTGAATTAGCATATTTAGTTTGAAATCTTGTAAGATAGCAATGGGATTCTTGTAGTGGCTAAGGTTTGCATGGCAGCCTCAGAGCACAAAGGTAGCTGCTGTAAAAAAGAGCACAGAGCCCTGAATAATGGCAAGCAGGTTGTTCTGTGGGTCACATGGTAAGATGTGTCTAATGATGTCTAAAATCCGCCTTTCCTGAATCCCCACAGTATCACTGTGATCCTGCAGACTTTTCCTAGAAACCAGCCCTCTCCATGTGACAATCTGAAAATCAAATATGCGAAAGCCATTGAGTTGTAGCATTTTCTATAGTGTTGTTTTCTTACTGGAAGAGATCTCCAAAGGTCACCTAGTGCATCCCATCTCCAGCCAGGACTCTTCCTAATACTGAATATAGCTGTACAGTGATCTGCATTAAGAAAGCTTTTAAAGATCCCTGGGGTTGGTCAAAAAATAGCTAATATTGGCCTGATTCATAGAACAGCATTATATGAACGTCGAAACAGCCACCTTCATCAAGGAAGACATCCGTCAGGGCTGCTAAGTGCTAGGGCCAACTTCACGAGAAAACACTTAACTTTCTCAGAGAACCAGCGGTAGATTAAAGAAATGACCAAGTGGTAATAGTTTTTGTTTAGGTAGTTCGATGTTTGTCAAGAAGAAAAGACTGTTAAGTCAAAAACCACAACAGGAAACTCTAGTGGTGACTAAATAGGAACAGTTAAGTAGGGTTTCTAGCAAGCCTTTTCAAATAGCCGCAGAGTGCATCTGTTTTAAGCAAAATCTAATTAACTTCGTTACTGTGAGGCAGATAATAAAACATAGGAATAATATCAATGGACCTACTCTTAAGGTGATCCCACCCCCAACAGCTGAGATTGCTTAGAACTAGAATTCTCTCAGCTCCATGAAATGGTAGAAGAGGACAAGAATTCAGATGTAATTTCACATTCCTAACACAACTATCACATTGCTGTGTATCAAGAAAAGTACCTTCCACTGTCGTTTAGACTTTTGAGGTATTTGAGTTAAAATGCTTATACTGAAGTCTAAACACATAATAGAGTAAGGTTTCTCTGAGGTTCATCTGCACCTTTATGTCTTTCTGTTGAACTGTCTAGAGATCTTAAGGAAATGGGGATTATGTAGGGGAAATGTCCTAACTTGGTAATTTCATAAAGCATCCACTTGCTTTTATGTGTGTATATTGTACTTTCTTCACGGTTATGTAAGTGTGAGGTAACACTGAAGCCCTGGTGATTGTGGGTACCTTATGTAGGAGGGAGACTCCTTGGAAACAAGAATAAAAGCTTTTGTGTTTTATTTTTAATCTACCCTCTTGCCAGATTTCAAATTGTACCTCTTCTAAGAAATTAATTAAAAAAATATTTCCCTGTTAAAAAACAGTCAGGTAGCCACTGGTGGAGGCTCACACCTTTAATTCCAGCACTTGGGAGGCAGAGGCAGGAGCATTTCTGTGAGTCCAAAGCCAACCTGGTCTACAGCAAGACAGCCAGGGCCACACAACCTTGCCTCGAAAAACTAAAACAACCAAACACACAAAAACCAGTCAAGTACCCTGTGTTCTCAGTATAGGAAGAGGATGTTCTTCCTACTGGCTTCTCCCAGCCTTCATTAGATAGGAATTCTTGTGAGCAGCTGCTTTTCTCAGAGAACACAAGGGATGAAGAAACGAAGTCTTCAGGTCACCTTTTCCTCTTTCTTTCATGAGAACAGGAGAAACAAGAATCAGCAGATCTCAAGTGTCTGGATTTTCAGCGTTCCTGAAGTGGGTAGCTAGCCCTTGAGTTAATGAGCTTGTCCGCCATAAAGCAGGGGAAAGAGCAGAGTAGCTCTCTGCCACGTGCATCACATTTGCCCAGATGGTTGTGGATAATTCACTTTGTGTTTACGACCTGTAAGAAGAACTTTTGCCAGGATAGTGGTCCATGGGCACCCTTAACTCCAGCACTCAGGATGCAGAAACAGGCAGATCTCAGAGTTCAAGGCCAGCCTGCTCTACAGAGTGAGTTTCAAGACAGTCAGGGCTACACAGAGAAACTCTTCTCAAACAAAACAAACAAACAAACCAGAACAAACAAACAAAAACAAAGAGGAGGAGGTGATGGTGGGGGAAATACTCTTAGGTTATCAATGTAAACAAACTCCCATTTTGAAACTGAATCAGCTTAAGGGATCAAAACAAAAGGGATGTAAGAAAAGGCAGAGAATGGTAGATTCCATAACTTTTATTACCAAAAAAAAAAAAAAAAAAAAAAAAAAAAGTTCAAAATCTTTACATGCTATGCATGACATTAAATGCTATCTATAGGGTTTGCTGCAAGCAAATCTTTTAAAAATATACATACTGTATATATTTACAATTCAAGTTTGAGTAACTGATGTCAAGGTATAATTCAGATTCTAATCCTTACCTACCCTGCGGATTCGTTCCACTACTAAGTAAACAGTGATTGTGTTTCTTTACCCGGGCACTTGAAGAGGTAGGAGCCACTTTAAATAAACAAACTGGAGTACAATACGAGCATCATCATTGAAGCAGCTTGGCCACATGGAGGAAACCCTAGCTAGCTTTGGTCATCTCAAGAAGCTGAATATATGTGGTCTGTCCAGGATATTAAAACTGAAAGAACTTCAGAGAGGTACGTTTTTGACCACACCAGACTGAGAAGGCCTACCACTCTGCACCCGAGAATTGTATGTGACTAACATAGCAGCGTTTAGGCTGGAAGCTAAACAGCTTTTCCCTGACGAGGCAAAAATAATATGCAAATAAAAGATATAAAATATATATCTCTATACGCGGCCTCTGGAACACAGAAGCCAATTTAGACAATTCCTTTGCCAAGTAAAGTCCGTATTAATTTCGGCCCATGCCCACCTCCAGCCCAAACTAAGCTCCTAAGTCTACACAAAGGTGAAGGGCATTCTGTGACTTCTGTAGACCAAAGGTCCTCAGCCTTTAGATTGGGCCTCAAGAAGGGTCTTGAGAAGGGCTTCCTAGATTCCGGCCAGATTTGGGGCTAATTGTTCCTGATTGAGGACGCTGAAGCGAGGCCACAGAGGCCGCTGTGGCCAGGAGCCCCTCTCGTTCCCTTTTCTTCTGTTTCATCCTCCGGTTCTGGAACCAGATTTTGACCTGGGTGTCATTCAGCTGTAAACAGCTGGCTATCTCGATGCGTCGGGCTCTCGTGAGGTACTTATTGAAATGAAACTCTTTCTCTAGTTCCGTCAGTTGCTTGGTGCTGAAATTCGTGCGGATAGCACTGGAGGGGCTTGTGGCTCCGTATTCGGACAGTTTGCCTGCAACAGAAAAGCAAGGTGTGAACGGGACGAGGGGGATGCTGGGACTATCCAGTGGAGCTAAGAGTTAGGATCAAAGTCACAGCGTAGCCCTCTTGAGTGATGGCCACAGCTGTACCAGAAGAAGCGCTCCACCGAGGCCTCTGTCCCTAATTTTCTCAGCTCCTGGGGCATTTTCTGACCCTGGGCTCTGACCGCTTAGGGGCAGAAGCTGTCTCCAGGGCTCGGTGGCCACAGGCTCCGGGCTCCTCGCGGAGGAGGCGGCTCCCTGAACCCCAGGTGCCTCCCCGCCAAGCGCCCACCTCCTTACTTTTCTTGGGGGCGTTCCTCTTCACTTTCATCCACTCGAAAGTGCTGTGGGCGGCCGGGAGGCCGGAGGTGGGAGAGGCGGGCTTGGGGCAGGCTCCGGGGGCGGGGGACGCAGTCTGAAAGGGTCCCGGGTGGCCGGACGCCGGCTCCTTGAGACAGGCGGGGAAGGGGCCAGGCTCGCCGAAGGCGGCGAAGTCCACCTGGCTGCTGAGCAGGAATGACCCCCCTCCGGAGAAGACCGCCGAGGTGGCATAGTGGACGTGCGCCCCGCCGTCGTCCGCCGCTCTCCCAAGTGCGCCCGGGAAGTCGAACGCCGGGCCGGACCCCAAGAAGCCATACTCGGCGGCAGAGGCAGGTGCGGCGCCCCGCTCGTAGGCTCCTTCCAGGGTGCAGGGAGCGTACCGGGGCGCGGCGGGCTGCGGGCCGGGGGGCTGCGCGGGGTCTGCGGGAGGCGACGGCGTGGGCCGGGCGGTGGCCAGGGGCAGGCAGCTCACGAAAGCGCCGTCCCCGCTGCCCAGGGGAAAGGCGGGCTGCAGGGCCACGGGGCGAGCGTCGGCGCGGCAGAACTTGGGTGTGAAGCCGAGCACGTCGCCGCCTACCACTCCGCTGCCACCGCCCGCGGCGCACGACACGTACTCCAGGTAGGAGCTCATGGCTCGCCCCGGGCGACCCAGGCGCCGCACCCTGCCGGTCCACGCAGCTTCGCCTTCCTGCTACCCCTGCTGCCCTCGCCGAGCCATGGCGAGTGAGCCCGAGGTAAATAGTGGCCTCATATACCGGCGGCGGCAGCCACGTGTCGCCAGCCGGCCAATCGGCGCCTTCCCCGCACTGGCCGGTCCCGACTGGAGTGCGGTTCCACACGCCAGCCTTACTGCCAACTTAGCCAAAGCGGCCGGGGCGCCTCCGCCCAGCCCGGAGAGAGCGGCGCCGACGGAAGGGCGGGGCGAGAGCCCTGGACATCAGTTCTCTACACAGGTATTGCCCGAGAGAGGCAGTGGAGGGCGAGGGATGCAGCGGTCCGGGCTGGTCCCTCTTTGGACCCCTTGGGCTACTCCCCGGGGACTGACGTGAGAGCTTGGAGGAGGATGGGTAACAATATACGCTTTGGCCAGCGGGGGACTCTACCCAGCCTTTCCTCTGAGAAGGTCGAGTTATTCCCCCCTACCCTCTTTTCTGGGTGCATTCGGGGTGCTCCTGCCCTAAACTTAGAGGTCGTTCATGGCCTTTTCCCTCCTTTCTGCCTCAACGACTCCTGGGACCACCTAGAATGGGGGATGAAATCATTTTCACTAGCTTTTCTTTGCACCATCCCCCACAGCATTCACTCCCCTCCAATTTGTGGCGACGTGCTGAGGGTGGGTGTTTGTAGTGTCAGTCTCGATTCGGGCAGAAAATAAGTTTCTGTCTCGGGGAAGAAGCCGGATTTTCCCCACTGACGAGGTCATCAGAATACCGAATCCACCCTGTGGCGGAAAGGCCCTTGTACACTAGAAGGCTGGCACGCGAGCTGCGCACGCTTTCAATAAGACTCTTGGCTGGAGGGCGCTGGGCATCTTGGGGACTGGTCAGATCTCAGAGCTTTGGACTGGCTTGTACCTTAAAGCAATTAAAGCTTCTGTTCCAACAGATAAGTGCTGCGTCTCCTGCGAGTGTAATCTGAGGGATCACGTTGTTAATGGGCTCACGTCTTTCCCTTGATAATACGGTTTGTTTACTGAGTGTAGAGAGACGGGAAATAAAAGTGTAATTGGCACAGGAAATGGAGAGGAGAAGGCTTGTACAGACAGACTTTCCAACTTCCTTAACCGTTTCTTTTTATGTTTTCCTCTTTAGGGCAGTAGGAAAATGCCAGGGTAAATAAATCCAGGTTATTTACATACAGCCATAAATAAATAAGGTGGTTTTCTAAAAGCCTGTGTAGTGAATTCTAAAGAGTCTGCTCCTAGTTTATTCAAGTGCCCTTGAAAACTTGGTCTTTTTTCAGCCTCTAAGTTAGAATGATGAAGGTTTTGTCATTGCTTTATGCACCCACTTGAAACTGCGATTGAACCCTTGCCTAAAATTCCATTCGGGCGTCACAGTTCGGGAAGTGAACCCCTTTCAGGGCTGTGGACTTGTAAGTAAACAAAGCTACAGCAAAAGTGTATTATGCTGATGAGGAGGGGCTGGTGCAGCTTAAGAACCTAGACTTGGGAATGGAAAGGGTGACATGTAACTGAGCACAAAGTGACAAGGGTGTGGGGTTCTTGACACTATTGCAAAGTAGACTTTCTTCTACTAAAAATGGCCCTTCCACCTAAAACTACTTTCCCTGAAGCATATTTTTGGCGATTCTGTCTGTGCTTGAAGTAGAAACTATACTGAAGTTCAATGAGTAGCTGTTGGTATTTGTGTTGTTGTTTTGTTCTAATGGTTGTACCTAGAGTGGATGTCAGACATGGAGGTTGGTGTGGGTTTCAATATTTGTTCAGACTCTACTGCCGTTCCCTGGTGAACCCATGGCAGAGAGCTGTGGTCTGTTTATCATTCTTTCTTCGTTTAGCTTTTGAGTCCTTGGGGTGTTCTATGCTCTGGACCTCAGACTGCTGTCTTGGGCCCAGGATTGGCTCTTTTGTTTCCGTTTCTTTATGTGCTGGGTATCTAACCCAGGGCCTTAAGCAAGCACTGGACCACTGAGCTACATACAACCCTTGGGTTGGTTCACTTGCTTGTTGGAGGCCAAACCTCTAGTCATTTCATTCCCCAATTCAGCAGATGTTTACCAGTTTACCATTTGCTCTACGTAAGGACATTTATTGTGCCTAGAGAAAGATATCCTTAAAGCAAAGGAGCAAGTTTCATTTCACAAGGTCTCTCTCTCTCTCTCTCTCTCTCTCTCTCTCTCCCTCTGTCCCTGTCATGTCTCTGTTTGTCTTCCTCTTCCTTTCTCCCTCCCTCCCTCTCTACCTCCCTCCCTCCCTCTCTGTCTGTCACTCTGTCCTTCTCTTTGTCTCTGTCTCTATCTGTGTCTCTTTCCCTCTCTTCCTCTGTCTCTCTGTCTCTCTCCCTTCTTCTCCCTTCCTCTCTCTCTCTCTCCCTCTCTCTCTCTCTCTCTCTCTCTCTTTCTCTCTCTCACACATACACAGAAATCACATACCCAAACCTCACACAGATTAGGCAAATGTTCTAACACACATGTTCTGACATCTCATACTGCAGAGTAATCTTAGTTTATAGTTATGAGGAGAGATTGGAAGGTATTACTGGGGGGAAATGTTCATAAACATATGTAAATAGAAGGTATTTTTTAGTAACTATCCAGTTTGTCTCCACTATTCACAGAATATGAGGGAAATATCTTATAAATGATATCAATGCATGAGTCCTGAATCCCCAAGGACCACTTGTCCCTCTGAATCTTGGCACTGTGGGCTCTCCATGGGAGGTGACAGCCAAGGGGCCCTGATTGCCAGAATGCGTTTGATGTAGGAATGCTTTGAAACAGCCTATCTCCTCACCACAGCAGCCCTCCACATTCCCACCCTCCCCCACTACCTCTCTCCCATTCCAATAACTAGCCTCTCTTCTGATAGAAGAGGTGGTTCCTGGTGTCCTGTCTTCTGTTGTGTTTGAAGCTGATCTTAAGAAACACCAGGACCCCCTCTGCTGTAAACATTGCTGTGCTAACACTTGGAGATACTTAAGCACAATAAACTCTCCACTCCACAGATCCAAAGCAGAGGCTATCTCTTTACCTGTGGGAGTACATTAGGGAGTCAAAATGTTTTAAGCCAGACTAAGGGAAAAGAGACTAGGATATTGTTCTCTCAAGTATCTTCAGCAATCAAAAGATAGAGGTAAGAATGAAGAGGTCCTAAAGATCGGAACTGTAAGCTTCTTCGCTCCCTAAGAAAACAGTTGAACACTGTGCCTTTTCCTGAATCTTACAGATGAGACTCATGGGCCACACCAGATCTTGGCACATAGTAGGCATTTAATACATGTCTGTTGGTCAGAAATAAAGAACAGAAACAGAAAATGGTGTATTCTACCATTATTTGGTACTAGCTTTAGTAAAAGTTTCCTCAAGTTGCTGACACCCAAAACTACTTTGCAAATTTGGAATCTTCATAGAGCAGAGAGCAGCAATGTTTACAGCAGAGGGGGTCCTGGTGTTTCTTAAGATCAGCTTCAAACACAACAGAAGACAGGACACCCTGAACCACCTCTTCTATCAGAAGAGAGGCTAGTTATTGGAATGGGAGAGAGGTAGTGGGGGAGGGTGGGAACCTTCCTAATGCTGCCACCCTGTAATTACAGTTCCTCATGCTGTGATGACCCAACCCCCCAACCATAAAACTATTTCCATTGCTACTTTGTAACTGTAAGTTTGCTACTGTTCTGAATTGTAATGTAAGTATCTATGTTTTCCAATGGTCTTAAGAGGCCCCTGTGAAAGGGTCAGTCCTCCCTCCAAAGGGGTCGTGACCCATAGGTTGAGAACCACCTCCATACAGGTTTTGCTAAAGGTGCAGTTTTATTGGTGCACTACAAGAGGTTTTGATCCTACTGGTCTGACTCAGGAATCTTTATTTTTAACAAGCTGCGTGTTACTCAAAACTACACATTGAAATATTCTGCTGTGGATGATGGGACTGGGGGAGGGGGTCAGAACAACAAGAAAATGATTCTATCGGAGGGACAGTGAGCAAAGTGAAAAACCAGTGTCACCTGACCAACTGACACAGGAGTATTACCTGAACAATGTCTCCATGGGTATCAATGTAGAAAAGTAAGTGTAAAGGGTAAACTTAAGCCTAAATGGTCTATAGTTCCAGAAAATGTCTTATAGACCTTCTCAGTTGGAAGTAGAGAGTTCAGAGGTTGAGAATGCTTGCTGGTCTTGTAGACCTGAGTCCAGTTAGACAGCTGACAATGACCTGTAACTCCAGCTCCAGAGGATATAGTGCATTTTTCTGCCTTCCTTAGACACCTCCACACAAGTGCTTATATGCACACAGACACAAATGCACAGTGAATGAATGAATGAATGAGTCTTAAGTGGTCAGTAGGAAATTCACAAATTTTACTGACCAGTTAGTGTTTCCCAATGACTGACCATGTTCTGTTACTTAGTCCCTTAGCTTACCTTGAATGGGTAGGAAGTGAAATTTGTTTCTTCTTTTCCTCAGAGAAATCCAGGAGTTTTTCTGAAGCAATGTTATAAAGAGGAGAACGGGGTTTTCAACTCTCATTTCTTTCCATCTTTTAACTTATCTGCAAAGGGCATCTGAGCCTAAGGGATCCAGAAAGGGTGAGATGTACTGTGGGCCTAACTTCCGCTGGCTAAATCTTCTAAGGTGTAAGATGGCAAAGCTAGAAGGCACCTTCCACATAGGATGGTTTTAAGGAGAAAGTTGCTTTACTCACAAGTTGAAAGAGAAAGCTATCCTTCTGATTGAGCCTGGACTTCCAGCCCATGTCTTCCTACAGTCTGGACAAAGAAGGAATGAAGGCAGCCCCTCTCTGGCACCAGCATTATGGCACCTTCAATCCTGAACAGGCATAGCAGTGCTGAAGGTGCCCTGGTTTCTGGGAGAGCTCTTCTCCCTTTGAGAATTTGCTTAACTTGTGCAGCTCCTCCCGAGTCTCTGAGATGTATAGGTCCATCCCCTCCACCACCTACAAGGGTCAAGGACCAGCATTTTTCCCATGGAGGTTGGCTATCAACCCTGGAAGAACCATAAGAAATGACCCTGCCTATTTCATTGGGTAGAGTAAGTACAAAAAAAGCAACAGTCATGCAATAGCCTATCTTTGGTTTCATATTTCTATTAGAAGGTTTTCATCTGTATTAGTTATAAATGCTTTGTGTGTTAACCCTTTGTCATATGCTATACATTTTCTTAGCAAAAGGGGTGTGTCTGGTGGTAGAATGCTTATCTGGCATACATAAGCAGAAGTTTGATCCCAGCACTGAAAAAGAAAATTCTCAGCATACCATTCTCTTCTTATTTGTTTGGCATGTACAAGATGGATTTTTATATTTTCAAATCTACTTCTGGTTTCTATCTTCAGCACAGTGTAGAGGCCTTCCAGTCTCCTCTGTTGTATTCAAATTTTTAAAAGATGAGTACACAGGGGCATGCTTAATTTGATACATATATACTAACCACATTTACTTTGCTGCTTAAATTGTTTTTATGTATATTGATGTTTTGCCTGAAGGTATATCTGTTTACCACATGGGTACAGTGCCTATAAAAACTAGAATAGGGGTATCATGTCCCCTGGAACTGGAGATCTGGTTGTTAACTGCTATGTGGGTGATGAGAATCAAATCCAGGTCCTTTGGGAGAGCAGCCAGTGCTCTTCCTTGATGAGCCATCTCTCACCGTCTAATTTGTTGCTTTGACAGTTGGGATGTAGTTCAGTTGCATTGTAACTGTTTAGCATTCACAGAGCCCTGGGGTTCCATGGCCTGTATCGATGATGATGATGGTGGTGGTGGTGTTGGTGATGATGATGATTATGACCTGTTGCTTTATTTTTAAAGTAAGTAATAAATTGACAAATATATGGCTCATCCAAAGGAGTATGCAGTAAAGTCTATCCTCCTGCCCTTGTCCCCTTATCCCAGTCCCTCTTCACATAAGCAACTAATTTTATTCATTTCATGAATATTTTTCAGAGATACTTAATTTTTTTCTTTATTCTCTATTTTGAGTGCATTGATGTTTTCCCTATATGTATGTCTGTGTGAGAGTGACAAGTCTTGGAGTTACTGGCAGTTGTGAGCTGCCACATAGGTGCTTCAGCTTGAACTCAGGTCCTCTGGAAGAGCATTCAGTGCTCTTTACTGCTGAGCCATCTCTCCAGACCCTCAGAAACACTTTGTACATGAACAGTTCATGTTTCCCCATATTTTTTAACCCAATGGTAGTCTGCTAGTCAGGGTCTATGGCTCTTCTGTTCTTTCCTCTGCTGTATCTTAAGATCTTCCCATACAAAAATACAGACTGAACTACACAGCTAACTTTTGAAACTTCATACTGTTCTACTATGTATACTTTCCAAATTGATTTTACTGGTTCCTGCTGACAGGTCTCCACCTGCTTCAAACTTCTGCTAATAAAGACACATATACAAATTTTTACCCATTGAGAAATTCCTTGAAGCTGAGCAGCAGTGGCTCATGTCTTCAATTCCAGCACTCAGGAAGCAGAGGCAGGAGGATCTCTATGAATTCAAGACTACAAAGCAAGTTCCAGGATGGCCAGAGCTACACAGAGAAACACTGTCTCAAAAAATATCTTGAAGTGGAATCACTAAGTCAAAGTATGTATGTGCCGACATCTTTTTTTTTATTTAAAGATTTGTTCATTTTGTTACATATAATATACACCGTATCTCTCTTCAGACACACCAGAAGAGGGCATCAGATCTCAGTACAGATGGTTGTGAGCCACCACGTGGTTGCTGGGATTTGAACTCAGGACCTCTGGAAGAGCAGTCAGTGCTCTTAACCACTGAGCCATCTCTCCAGCCCCTATGTGCGGACATCTTCAATGCATTTTGCTGAATTGCTCATTTTAAAAGCAAAGCAAGACAGACATGTCTGTATGTGCTTATAACTCCAGCTATCAAGAGGACGGAGACTCAGGAGCACAATCCAGGGGCTGGAGAGATGGTTCAGCGGTTGAGTGCTCCTGCCTCTGCTCTCTCAGAGGACCTGGGTTCAATTCCTAGCACCCACATGGCAGCCAACAACTGTCTGTAACTCCAGCTCCAGGAAATTTGATCTCTTCTTCTGAAGTCCTTTGACACCAAACATGTGGTGCACATATCTACATGAAAACAAAACTATCATATTTAAATAAATAATGGAAAGAGTTATTTTAAGATAGATATAAGGCATAGTCTGAGCAATTGAGAAAGGCTCTGTCTCAAATAAAAGGAAGCCTCATTTTGTATTTCTATCAGTAACTTACTTATCAGAGCTCCTGTTTCCTTACACCCTTACCAAGTCACTGGGATGTTAAAGGTTTGTTTTAATTTTAATCTGATAAGCAGAAAATTTCATCTTTTATTTACCCTTACAGCATCCCATAAAATGTCATTTTTCATCTATTTCACAGACGATAACAGTACAGAAAAGGTGAACAAGTGGTAGCCACATCCCTGTGAATGGCCAAGGTCAGATGCCGAGGGCTTTTCCTATAGTACGCTGTTCCTCACAGAACTTACGTAACCTAAGCATCCGGGTAGGCATATGATATTTAAAACACACACACACACAAGCTTTTGACACCTGCTAAGTGGCCTCCTCTTTAGTGATCTGATACCAAGACCCCATTTCTATAAGAATTCTCCAGAGAGCACCGTCTCTGGAAGCAGAGGGCTCTGGCTACCAATCTGATCTGACCTCGCCCTGAGCATTTGCTTGAATTCAATACCTGGGAAGCAGTAAGGTGGTGTTTTTAATTTCCCTGGGACTTATTTCTCTGTGGCCACCCAGGATCTCAGTATTGATCAACCTGATGAGGGTGGGAGTATGTTTCCCCTAGGTTTGAGTTTTATAAAGAAGATGTACTTGGGCTTGGCAAAGATAACAGCTCTAACTTAACACACACACACACACACACACACACACACACACAAACCTCATGATGAGTCTATGAGGTAGATATCTTTATCGACTGTTTCACTGATGAAAGTGAAGTTCAGAAAGATTAAGTGGATCGCTTAGGGTCTTGCAGTGTATCGGCAGCAATGTAGAAAGCACGTTGTAGACCTGAACTGGGCACATTAAATTGTCTCCCAGCCTCTTCCTCCTCCTCTATGCACTGTTAATGGCTTGACTCCCACTCAGGCCCTCAGAACAGAAAGTCAGGAATTTTACCCACCCAGCTTATCACCAAGTGCTGTGCACCCAACCTCTTAAATCCTCTTCTTCTCAACCTTGTTCCTTCTCTAAACTTGACTGTCCCCTTTTTCTAGTTAGATACAGTGCCCCCAAAAGTTAGCTTTTCAATCAGATAGTGAATCTCTTGTGCCAGATTAAGACCTAACTCAACAGCTACTGCCCACAGGAGACGTCCAGACTCCATGTGAACCTTGTAGAAACTCTTGCCAGCCATGGTGCCTTATTCCAAACTACTGCCATACTGCCATTGTTCCCCCCCCCCTTTTTTTTTTGCACAAGTTGCTTTCTCTGCCTGGCATGTTCATTCTTCGGTGACCTGAAAAGCTCTTAACTCTTCAGAAAACCAAAACCACCTGACACTACAGTATAGTTAAGGGCTCTTTCCTTTATCCCAGGAACAGTGTGAGCAAACTTATGTGCTAGCCCTACCAGGTTGCTTGTAGAAGGATCTCTCTGCCTCACTCCTTACTTAGCCTCTTCTCTATCCCACAGCATGATACAGTGAACACAGGAACTGCTCAAGGGGTTGGTAGAAGATGAGGGGACAGGACAGACTGAAACAAGAGAAGCAAAGTTGGCATTTTTTATTGCTCAGTGGGTTGGGGCATTGTGTAGTAGGACTTTTTTTTTCCAAAATAAGTTAGTTTCTACCCAAAATAATGACAAAGAAGGTGGGACACTCTAGGACTTTAATGAGGGCTTAGGTCGTCATACCTAATTGAAGAAGCATTTCAGACCAAGAAAAGGGCCCAAAGGAGACTAGGCCAAAGCTTTTGTAATTTACAGAGAGCATTTGCCACTCCAGAAGTGGTATAGGAGTATGTCACCACCTACTTCACCCAAACGGACCTAGGGCAAACAATTCCAAGGTTCATGACTGTCTAGAAACTTCCACCTTTCCTTCTTACTATGAAAACGAACTTTCCAAAAAGCTGAAGTAAAAATACTTAATGGTTTTGCTGCTGCATTAGACAGGAAAGATGTTGTGGGTGATGTCGACGAATATGCACACACTTTTATTGCAACTTTAAGTGGAATTCAAGTTTACTCCAAGTTCAGTAGCAGCCTTGACCTACTTGCTCCCACGCAGAGGCCTGCAGGCAGACCTGGGGTCAATAAAAATCCTTGATTCCTTGGGATTGTTCTTGCCCTGCCTTCACAAAGAGGGTTTCTCTTTCTAGGAATAGAGCGGCCTATGTGAGTGTCAGTGGGGTAGGAGGGAGAATGCCGGGTCACAATGGGTCAGGGGACAGCGTGGGTGCAGGTTTGCTATGAAGTTTGAGGTCCGTGCCGGTGGGCTGCCCTTAGAGCTCAGAAGTAAGGAGTGGCCCTCCTTTCGGGTGCCGAGCAGAGACGTCCCCGACCTACCGACCTACCCTCCGGCGCGCCTGGAGTTCTATCCTCTTCGCGGCTGGGCAGGCGCAGGACTGTGTGTCGCCCCCTCCCTTAGCGCTCACCCAGAGCGCCAGCGTCTCTTCGGCTTGCGGTTTCCCAGCTGGCCCAGACTTGCTCCAAAGTAGGAGGAACCGCTGTCGAGCGAAAAGTGCACACCGGGTGATTGATGAACTCTTAATAGGACTAACCTTTCCCGCCCCCCACCCCAGACACACACACAGAGGAACCCCACTCCCCACCCCGCCTCCAGGGCGGGCGCAGGGGACGCGGCCGCCAGCCGGTAGGGTGATTAACTCACCGTTTGTCTTTCTCAGGGAGTTCCAGGTGGACCCGGGAACACCGGTGAGCGACAGCAGCCGGGTCAGCGCGCGCGTCCTGTGGCCGCGCGGGCCAAGCCGGCTTTGTGCCGAGCGCCAGACCTCCCGGGCAGGCGGCCGCTATTGTTCCCGAGGGCGACCGGGACTCCGAGACTGGAAACCACACCAGCCTCCTGCTTACAGTGACCCTAAGGTCCGCGGGCCGAATCGGGGCTTCTTTGTGTTCTCCTGCCAGCCGCGGGGAAGGCATCGGTGCTGCTCCAAGGAATGGCAGACAGGATGGGGAACACTAGGACCAACTCCCCAGAGCTCTCCTCGTGTGACCCACTTTCCTGCGGCCTAGAGAAGGTGGGGAGGGCTAGGGAATTTACCGGCCAAGGAATGAACAATAGAGTTATTAAAGGGTCTTCCAGCCTCCTTTCTTTAAGAAAGGGCCTTGCTTCACAGGCTCTCAAGGCCTGCTTTAAGTCTATTTCCTTCGTCCATCATTTATGAACCTGGACCAAAAGCTCTTCGTGAATCCTGACTTATACCGGGGTCTCCTCTTCCTCTGGGTCTCTTTAATGTTAAACCCCACTTTGGTGGTTTAAACCTTATTGAAAAATGAGCCAGGCTAGCCAAGGGAACCAGTCACGTGGTTTTGCCACTGCCTGTGGGTGTAGCTTAGAGGTAGAGTGTAGGTTTGCTATCTGCCACATTTACCATCAGTTCAACTCCCGGGTTGTTTTTTAATAGTGATCCTAAGATGAAGAACACAAAAACAAGTGCAGTGTTCCCCCAGCCCCCACAGACCTGATGGCGTGGCGGGGTGACATTTCTATCTCTCTACTACAGCAAAGATTGGCTACCCTTGTGCCTTGGGCCTCTTGCCATGTGGGAAGTCTGTTCAGTTGGCTTCACCCTGGACCTGCCCTAAAATGGATTGTCTTTGAACTTTGCAACTAGACAGACAGGCAGGGTGTGAGACCTGAGGGAAATGTTTAGGGAAGGGCTTCAGGCCAGGTTTAGAAATCCGTTTGACACCGACCTTGGGTGGAAAAGGTAAGAACGTTTGTGGTGGAGTAGAAAACTAGGATCTCTCTCCATCACATTTCTTCAGCACTGGCAGGAAGGGCAGCCGGGTCACCCATCTACATCCAGGCTCTCTGAGAGAGAGATCTGCAAGAACCAGCCCTTAAAAGTGTGTGTTAGGTAAGGCTTGGCTAGCGACAATTCGGTCTCCATTGGTTAAGTATCTCAATGTCCAAAAGTCTGTTGACCAGGCTCTAAATATACCATGTCTTGGAAATTGCAGTGCCTAAGAGTCGTGAGACAAAGGGGGGAGGGTGCTCTGGGCTTCCTGACTCTCTTGTACACTCATAAACTTCAGTTGTTATTTTCTTTAAGTTTCTCAGAGAAGGATCAAAGTTTTGTCAAGAACTCCCAGAGGAAAACCTTCCTAGACCTGTGTACTGGGGATTACCCAATTCCCGAGTTCACAGGTCAAAACAGACCTGTGACAATGCCTTGAATATTGAAGGTGTAAACAAGCTTGTATCCACACCCAGGGGGTCAAATAGGTGGAAGGAAGAGTTAGCATCTTTGTTATTCAAATACACACACATACACACAAACACACACACACACACAAACACACACACATACATACACATACGCATGTACGAATACACGCACAAAACCTCAACAGAGGGGGAGCCTGGGCTTCCAAGCCTGGTGGCTGAGGAGAGAGAGCATTTCACTCTAGCACCACTGGAATGGTACCGAGTGAGGGAGGAAGGACGGTAGCTAGGGTAGGAAATCACTGTCCGTAGTTCTTATAGACAGATATTTGAAAACTCTTGTTCAGCAAGGTTAGCAGCCTCTGGGGCCTCAGAAACCAATTTAGCTGACACTTTTCTGATAGGGACTGGGTTGGGGGTTGAACCAAGGGGAAGTGCAGGCTCCATATTCTCCCCACCCCCACCCCGGCTTGAAAGCCTGGACAAAGAAATGGTACAGCTGGATGGTTAACTTAATGATTCTATCAGAGGCAGATTTTCCTCTGTCAGTCCCCTGGCTGAGGTTGGTCTGAAGGCTAGAAAGCAGAACATGTGCTGGATCTCCCTTTTCCCTTTTCCTTAACCTCCTTACCAGTGGCCAGGGCTACCCTCCAGGGCTTCCCATGGTAACTGCCCAACCCTCTGGCTAGCTCAATCAGGTCTGGGCATTCCACTCCAGAATGGATCCTGAGGTTTCCCCGGGATGCAAGGAAAGCGTTCCCTCCTCCTCCACCCCCACCTTCGTTTTGCAGCAGGGCCACACCTCTGCTTGATGGTCATCCTACGTTAATCCACATTTGACTGCCTGGACCAAGCAAGCAGGGAGGCCAAAATGACTGCCACCCATGAGCCGGGCTCAAGGACCTCTTTCCTTTAGATCTAATGTCCTTCAACTCTACCAGAGATCCACCTTCCCACCCCCCCCTTCGATTTCCGCCCACCCCCACCCCCTGTGCACGCCACAGAAGCTATGGAGAAAAAGGAGATCTGCCCAAGGCTGGACCGAAGTAGGTAGACCCCCCAAAACCAACGCCCTCCGGAGGGGCCCAGGTGCTCCTCCCTTCTGGCATCTATTCTTGTGGCTAACGCTGTCTCTGCAGAGGACCAGAAAGGAAACCGCTTGGTACAATGGAGTCTGGGCTTCGGGTAGACCTGACTGCTTTAGGGCATCCTCAACCAGGCGGTGAAGCCTCTGGGAGCAGAGGAGCGCCGTGGGAGAAAGACAAGCTAGGGAGATGCTGCCCTAGCCTTGCCAGCTTCCCGCGTCTTGTCTGGAAGGGAGAGAGGAGGCCTGAGACCCGGGCGCCATTGCTGGCCAGGCTCCCCTCCCCCACACTTCTTTCTTTGCTTCTCGAAGACCCGGGAGGGAGGAGGCGACGGGCGCCTCGGTGGATAGAGCTGCTATTGTGACCTTCCCGGGCTGAGCGGGGGAACCCAGCGGAGTGTGTACTGCCCGCGGTGGCGGGGGAGGAGGTGACTGTGTGCGAGCCTCGAGTGCCGAGGGGGGTGGCACCGGGAAATAAATAAAGGCTTGCAACCTCGGGCAGTTGGGCCCTTCAGAGGGCGTTTGGTTGTGTTTAGACTTGGGTGCTTCCTAACACTAATTGCAGGCTCAAGAGGAGCGGAATTTATGGCGAAGGCCAAGGCGGCTTGTTTATAATTTATGAAGTTTTAAATGGTTGTGCCGCGGGCCCAGCTCTCCCGGGCGGGCGGCCGCGTGGGAGTGTGCCCTCCCAGAGCTCGCCGCCGCCCCCACCCACGCTAGGAGCGAGTGTGCCTATCACGTGACTCGCGTTAGTGGCAGGAAAGAACCGAGCAATTCTCTGAAGTCCCCAGAACTTCAGAAGGTAGGCAAAGGAGGCAGGTTTGGTCGAAGCGACCCCTCCCCCTCCCTCCCACATCCTCGCTCCACCGCGGGGGCCTGTAAGGCTGCGGCTGCCTAGAGAGTGGGAACCCCCAACCTGACACTTCCTTAGAGCCTATGTGTGAGAGGAAGCTGATGTCAGCCGAGCTAGACACTGTTTAAAGTCTAATCCATGAAACCCTAAGCCACAGATGACACTTGGGGTTTTGCAGACACCCGCAGACTCAGCAGATACTCCTGCGGTAACACACCGCACTGGGAAACGCTTGGAGCCATGATGCATTATGTATTTTTATTATTATTTATGGTATGAAAAGGAGATGAGAGAAACTGGGCTGAATCTAAACAGCCTGACAATTCATCTGTTTAATATTTAGCCAGTTTAGAAAGGTGGCTGGGGTGCCCTACGAGGCAGCTAGCCTTTCTCTGATTTCCTTAAGAGCTTAAAAAATAATTTCTTACAATTATAAAATCTGCCTATGAATGCAAGTTTCAGAGAAAAGAATATTAAGCCTTGAGAGTGGGTAAAATATGCCTTCGATTGAAGTCATTTATTCTGCTGATACAATTCTACAACATATACTTTAAACTTGCTCAGATAGAGTGAAATTTAGCGAAAGGATATCCCCTCCCACACCCCCAGCCTAACATGCCATTTTAAAAACAGCACAAAGGAACAAGGAAACTAAATATTATTTTGAGCCATCATTACTGAGGGAAACACAAACATCCAAATAGAAAAGCGATTGCTGTTGCACCAGAAGAGAAGTCATTTCCACACAATGGGAATTTCACCTCGTGTCACCAGGCTGGTAGTGGGAGTTGCAAATTTGCCAAACTAACTAGAGATGCGTGGGCGGACTGTGCTGAAATACAAAATAATTGGACCTTGTCTGAAGGCCTTTTTCCTAGTGCCCCCTCCTATAGAAGTGGGTGTAAGTGCTCGACCCTAGCTAGAGCCACGCTAATATTTACAAAACGATTATAAATTCTGTAGACTTTTTGCCCGTTTTGCACAAAGAAACAGAAGTAAGCAAAGGTGTCTCAGTCATACGTGTTATGTTCCATTAATGAAACTTTTATTATTTTACACTGTGGAGAATGTTTGTTTTCTCTAGAAATGGACTACTGACTACTACTACAAAGGAAAAATTTGTGAGCACTTCCTGGGGGCGGGGTGAAGCCTGATGCTTGTTTCTACTGGATCATTTCTTTTTATGCCGCTTTCCATAGCTTAAGCCTTCTAATACTTTTGCTTTGATTGTCAGGGTTTGTTCCCCAGAGTTTAATTTTTATTATTTAATGCAGAAAAAAGTGGGCGCCCCCCCCCCATGTGACGATCATAGGAGAAAGAATCGGTAGAACGGGCCGTACAGGTGCTGCTTTGGTCAGGCCCTTTTGCAACCACTTCCACTTAGACTAGATCAAGGTTTGCATCCTACAATTACTGCTACCCAATTTCAAGACCTTAATTGCAATCAAGTCTTCCTCCATGCCAATTCTGGGCAATGGGTTCCGAATAAATAAAAATATTTTTCAGAGGGTCCTTTCCCCCAACCCTGGGTCACACAGCCGGATAAAGACGGAGTGATCTGCTTGCAGATGTGTGTGATTAACACAGATACACTTCCAACTGAAAACAAAATGTTTTATTCTAAATGTTTGTCCAAATAGTACCAGACAATTTGAAATCCATAAGCTGTGTCGAGTGTTGAGGGCTTCTGCTGTTGAGAATCGACTAGCCGTACTATGCCACCGGGCTGCCTGACTCTGCCCCATGAAGGACCATTTGTGATCTCAATTCTTTACATCAACTACAGACACCAGCCACGGTTACAACTGTTCAAAACTATTCGCTCAACTAGTTCAGACCAAGGGGACTAAAGAGGTGAACTGTGCCCCCACCCCAAGGCTTGGGAGCTTGTGCCTAGGCCCGGCTGCAGAATTCTACAAATATACACATAAATACATTAAGACGAGGATAAATAATCAGGGAAACGAAATTACTCGCTTCAAATAATAAATACAGAGTGTTTAGTCCGATGCAATCTTTACAGGAGGGGAAGGAGCATTATAAATTAAGGTCTCTGAAGCTAAGCTAGACAGAAGGGCCAGGCCCGGGGGATCTCCAGGCTCAGGTCCCTCTTCAGGACACGCCGCGGATGGGTCTAGGACTTACCTTAGGGACACCATTACCAGATTAGAGTCCCTCGGTCCGCAGTTTATGGCACTGTCAGGTTTACAGGGGAGGATCCTTGCGGCTGATTTATGGCGAGTCACCTAAAGGAGGACGCGCCTGGAGGGGAGGCCCAGTCACGTCAGCCTCGGCCGCTGGAAGCCCGAAACTCGTGAGGCATCCGCCAGGCCAGATCAGGGAGGGAGAGGGGTCCCCTAAACTGCCCCTCGCCCCCGCCCCGCCACCACCCCTGCCACCCAAACCAGAGAGGTAATTGCGCCAGGACGGCGGCAACCGCTACAGATGTGTCAGTTTGGGGGCCTCGGGCAGGCGTCCCTGAGAGGAGTGGTGAGCGGAGAGATCCGTGTAGGTGGGATGAGGGTCGCACGGTCCGTGATGATGGTTGCCAGGGATTTGCGCGGCGCAGCTGTAGTCCACGCTGGCCGAAGACGGGTGCGAGAGGTGACCCAGATTGAAGACCGGCCCGGACGCGGGCGCCATGGAGTCGACGAAGTTGCCGCCCACGTACACCGGGCTGCCCTGCAGGTTGGCGCTGGCAAAGCCGCCGCCGTTGCTCGCCATGGGGTGGGGCTCGAACTCGGGCGCCGCGTAACGCTTCTGCTGCGGCAGGCAGCTGCTGAGCGGCGCCGTATAGGCGGCCAGGCCGTACATATTGGGCTGCGATTTGGCGAAAGCGGGCGGCGAGGGTGCGTCGTAGGCCAGGCCGGGCACCGGCGGCAGCTGGCCGGAATAAGCCACGTGGCTCGCCGCCCCTCCAAGAGGTGGGCTGCGTTCTGGGGACTGGCCTGCGGGAGAATGCAGGATACCCTTGGCCTTCTGGTCCTTCTTGTATTTCATGCGACGATTCTGGAACCAGATCTTGATCTGGCGTTCGGTGAGGTTCAGCAGGTTGGCCATCTCCACGCGGCGCGGCCGGCACAGGTAGCGGTTGAAGTGGAATTCCTTCTCCAGCTCCACCAGCTGAGCACTCGTGTACGCCGTGCGCACCCTCTTGGATGCCGGGCCCGGTGGGCTCTTGTCCTCGCAGTTGTCTCCTGGGCGAGGAGGGAGATAGAGAGGGTGCTGAGCAAGGAGTAAGGAATCCCAGGACGGAAAGAGGTGCTTCTCTGGCTCCATGTTCCTCCCCCCCCCCCCCCCCCCCCGCTCTCACCTCCATCCCTGTCTAGAGCAGGGTGGAGTCTTTTGGGAGGTAAAAGTCTGAGAGAACACTCAATCCACACACCTCCAAGCCTACCTGTCTGCACCTGTAACCTGTCTTACTTTGCCCTCTCTTTGCCCTCCATTCTAGCCCATCGTTTCATCCTAACCCAAGGCCATAAAGGACATTATTGGGAGGCTAAAAGCAGCTCGTGAGACATTCTTCCACCAAGAGCCAGACTTCTTTGAACACCCCTCCCAACCTCTGCTGCTTGGGGCTGGGGACTAAGATGGGGTACTGTGGCAGCTCCAGCCTGCCTTGTTTGTTTACAGGTCAAACACTTCCAAGAGCAAAGAAGGAAATGGGGGATCTTGGCACCCCATTCAAGCCAGGTGCACCCAAAGGCAGGGAAGTGATAATACCCTCCCCAAAGATACTGCCCTGGAGTTTTAGGGGATCCCAAGGCCAGGCTGAAAGCATGTTGCATGGGCAATGCTAGGAACAGCAGCCTCAGCACCGGCTTCACCTCCCCTGCCACCCCTCAGCTTGCCTGTCCACTCCTTCACTGGGAAGACAAATGGATTTCTCCTGGGAGGGAGGGCCTGTGTCTGGGCTAAGGAGGGAGGGGCAGAAGAGGGAGCTTTCAGGCAGGAAGACACTTTCCCTTAGGAGCAAAAGCCCAGGGAGCATCAGACAGAACAGAGACCTGATAACAAATCATACCCCAGGCTTAAGACTAGCCCTGGATCTGGAAAATGGTCCCCATCAAAAATACAGAGCTGGACATTTTCAATGAGCAGTCTGAGCAACCCAGAAGGCATCAGCCCCTCACCATACCCCCTTTCCTGTCAAACTCAGAATGGACCCCAAGAAGTCTTTCTCAGCTCTAGAGTTTCCAGGGCAAGAAGGGGACAGCTGCTCTTGCTGCAGGTTATTTTCTCCCGCTAGAATATGCTTTTCCCTGTTACAGGTTCCCTAGAGTGGGCTAAGTCTCTCAGTAATGCCCTGAAGGCCCTGAAGACATACCAGTTAGGTCCAAGTCCACCACTTGGCAGTTCTGTGGATCTGGGAGAAGAGAGGATGCTACCTTGTATCCATTTTAAAGAGTTCTTTGAAAAGTTAAATAAAATAAATGGATAATGGTTATAACTTATTTGAGCACTGGGTCTTTTCCTTCTGTTTCAGGTGTTTGTTTCCTCGCGGATTTCTGTTTTAAAACAAGGTCTCTTAAAGGTTTCTGGGAACTCACTATGCTTCCCAGACTCTCCTTGAACTCAATACACTCCTGTCTCAGCCTCAAGTGGTGGGATTATGGGTGTACAAAACTATACCCAACCTATTTTCACATTTGAAGGGCCATTGGGTAGAAGGGGAGGCTGAATTATGACCAGCAGCCTTGGAAGGCAGATGATATGTCAGTATAAGAAAGACTGTCTATTAATAAGTATGGGACTAGTCCAGCAATGGCACCAGCAATGAAAAAGTAGCCTATCTCTGCAAGGGCATGTACCCAATGAAAGTCACTAAAAAGAATAGACACTTCTACAGGACTAGGAGTTTGGACACATTGTTGCTAATGTTGCCCTGATAGCCCAGGCTTTGAATAATAGGTTCTTGGGGCCCATCTGAAGGAGTGTGGTCCAGGGATGATCTGCTTAGTTACCTGAAGTGGCACAGCTGTTCTTCTGCTTCGAGTTCTGTCGGGATTCTTTCATCCAGGGGAAGATCTGCTTGCTGATGGTAGATGAAGAGCTAGAAGCATTGGGCCCACCCTTGGTCTTCTTGGCAGGCACTCCACTTCCAGGATTGGTGGGTGAGGATGGGGGCAAAGTGGGTGGTGGAGGAGGAGGTTGTGGTGGCTGCTGCTCTGAGCTCAGGCCAGGAGGTTGGTTGCCACCACCCCCACCTTGGCTGTTCCCAGTGCCAGGCCTCATACAGCTACCATTGAGTTCAGTTCCTTTGTGGGAGGGGGCTCGGAGAGGTGCAGAGCTCTGGATGGAGCAGGCAGAACTTGGGTAATCACTGTCCAGGGAGTTGGCAGCAGCAGGGGGTGGGTAGGGCTGATGAGGAGTGCTGTAGCCATAGGTATCAGTGGCTTTACTGTATCCATAGCCTCCAAAGAGTCCTGGGTTCTCATAGTATGCGGCCTTCTGCATGGTGCACTCAGGAAGCTCCAGGGCCTGCTGACCCTGCTCAAATAACATTGACTACCACTGTCTCCTTCTCCTCCAAGGCCAGTGTCTGCTGAATCTTGAGAGAGCCAAGCCAGCTCCCAGGGTCCAGGTAACCTGCCAAGAAGAAAGGTGAAAGATCCTAGAAGGACTGTCATTGACAAGACCAATCAGTATAGGCAGCCTAGAGCATGCTCTCTGCTTCCCACTCCCCTGGAAGCAGAAGGAACGGCCAGGTTCTGGACTGGGGGTTTTATGGGGCTCAATTTATATAAATTCTTGAAAAAGTTAAAAATTTTCTCCTAAATGTAAGGGGGAAAAAAAAAACCGCTTTCCTTCTCCTGAGCTTAACTTTGGTCTAGGGAAGCATTTCCTTCCAACCCAAGATTTGTCTATCTTTCTCCAAGATTGTCAGCATAGCTTTGGAGGCTGCTGGAGGGGGAGGGGGCTTTATGACTGGCTGATTCTTCCCCTAAACTATGAACTCCTAAAAGAGAGGGATTGTGTCTTATTCATCTGCATATTACTAGCATTAAGCACAGTGCCCTGCATGTAGTAAGCGCAATAAAAGGTTATTGAGTAGCTGGACCAATAGGAGCCATGGTCAGTCACTCTTTGGATAATCCTGGGGTTTGGTTTTGCTTGATCCTAGAAGTCAACCCCAGGGCTTTGTGTATGCTATGTTGGGTCCCATACCCCACAAACCCTAGTCTCGGTGTTTTGATGGGTGAAAGAAAAAGCCCTATGGCACACCAGAGTTTCCAGAGCTTCCTTCCAAAGTATCTTTTCCACCTGGTTTCAAAACCACACCATGTTTTTTAAGACCCAGACAGTCTACTTGGATGGCAGGGTGAGAATCCACACAGCTAGCTTTATGGGTCAGCACTATGAAATCTGCAGTGTAAAGAACTAGGTAGGAAAAAAAGAAGAAGATTGAAAGACTCCAAGACTTACTCCAAAGCTAAAATAAAAAGTTTGTTGTGTGACTGAATGTTGGATGCTGTCATAACTTTATCATTTTCCTTTGGATCTTTACATAAACAGATATTATTACTGACCTCTGCTCTGGACCTTCCCTTCTGTCCCACCTCCCACCCAACCTATAGCCAATGAGAGAAGTTCTTGTGACATGATGAATGGACCCAGAATAAGAAGGATGGGGGGGTTGAGAAAAATTCTTTCCCTTTTGTATGCTCTGACTCTTCATGGGGGATGCTTTTCCACCCCTTCTCAAAGGTTCCTGAGAAGTTAATGTATAACTAATATCATTCAATCACTTTTGTCTTTTTGAGAAAGAAAACTCACAGGTCAGCTCTCTGGCCTTAATTCTTGATCTCGTCTTTCAGGCAAAGTTTCTTTCCAAAGGATCTCCCTGGCTTCCATCATCACGAGATAACCTATCATGCAACTTCCGGCAAACTGGATTTAAACCCAGGAACCAAAGCACTTCTACGTTAGTTTCCTTCTGTATTTTCCAGAAAGCCTAACCAGCTACAAAACCTCTCCAAGTTATCCTTTGTTTGGTAGTACTGCTGCCCTTTTATTTTTTAGAATATGAGTAAATATGTCATTTATCTCGGTGAGAGACAGGGCCCTTCTCAGTGGGTTGTGGTAATATATAAATGTGTACAGTTACGATACCTACCTAACAAAGCTAGACTAATTCGTCTGATTAGTTTTCAATACCAATCTCTGACTGCTAGAGTTACCAAATAGCACATGGACAGTTAAATCCTCATTCTATGACTAATAGTTATATGTTTGCCCCAGGCCAAAGAACCTGCCTTGCAGACTTACTGTCTTCTGGGGCTTATCCGAGATCCTGCTTACTTCTGGAATGGTCTAAATGGTCACATCAGGCTTCTGAGAGCACCAGAGTTTGTTCCTACTTTGTCATTCCTTGACAACTGTGGAAGCAAAACATCCCCCTCTAGCCTCCTTGTTGACCAAGTGTGTGTTGGATGGAGGACCAGTCACATTAAAACAGCTTCTTGGGGAGCTCAGCAAGCTTGTGGGACAGAGACTTTGCATATGATTTTTGCTCTGTGGTGTGTCCCTAGAAAACTCTCTCTATAAAAGTCTCAGCTACAGAATGCAACCAGAGTCATCTCCTGCCTGTTCACATTGTCTTAAGGAATTTCCAGACCTACTTCATGGCCTAATGTTCATTTCTCTACAAGCAAAGGTAGCAACTGTTGTGTTCTCTTTGGGGGAAGGAAAAAAACAGCCTTTGCAGCACCCACCAGACAGAGGCCTAAAAGAGAGACTCTTCCAAAGCATGGTGACCCGAGAATATTGTTACAAAACTGGGAAAAAACCAGTTTACTTCTTTCCAGAAATCCCTACCCCTTGTGAACTCTGCTTGAACCTAAAAAGCAGGACTGGGTCATAAATCATTTGGACAATGGTCAACTGTTCAGTGGCTCATCTTTTCGATCACCCCCCCCCTTAAGGCTTTCTTTTCTCACCCTTTGGTACCTTTGCTCATTTGAGCACCAAGACCCAAATGCTTGGGGGGGGGGGAGGCTTTGGGGGAGGGGCAGTTGAGCAGGACTTCTTGTTTTGGAGTAGTCCTCTGTTTTCCTCTCAGCTTCCTTCCTCTTAATTCCTCCTCCTCTTCCCATCCACCCCCATCCTCACTCCAGCCCGGAGGGAGGAATGGGACTGTGCAGCCTCTCAGTCCCCTAGAGCACCCCTGGACCTCTTAGGAAAGAGTCGCCAAACAGGCTGGTCATTTCCCAAAGTCCCTGGAAGTTACCCAACTCAACTCGGAGACCTAAAGGCAGGCCCAGAAGACAGGACCAAATGGTTTCCAACCGGAAGGAAGGCCAGGCACCCTCTGAAAAGTCGCACCACTCGCTCTCCAGCCCAGCTGGCCTAGCCTCAGAAGCTCCGGAGTCCCGATACTTGCTCACTACACTTAATTCTGCCCAGATCAATACCTAATATGATACCGAATAAATAAAAGGCGCTCACAGCGGCCAGGGGACAGGGTTATTAAGCAGCTGGAGCTCTCACGGTGCATATCAATGCACCTGTCATTGTGGTTTGTAACAAAATTTATGACTGTGACCACGGCAGCAGTAAACGCTTCAGTAAGGGATGAAAAGGAAAACACTTCCCAAGGCCCGGCACTTTTCAGAAGTGGAAAGCAGGCTCCGCGTAGGAGGCAGCACAGCAAAAGAATCCCCTACTCCGCACTTTTCCCGGTTACACACCCTGCTTGCGAGCTGCGGGGTTATATAAATTGGCCGGCGCCAACCCGGCCTAGTAGCAGCTGTGCTCGGCAGCCGGAGCTGGAAAGAGAGGGTCGCAAGCCCGGCCGAGGACCACAGACCTGCTGCCCGCCTGGTCTCGGACTCTAGGAGGCTCGATGGATGCCAGGCGTTCGCTCGCCCGCCAGCCGCTGCCGCCCGAAGGCCGCCGGAGAGGGATGCTTGGGCTGGGAGGGAGGCCACAGCCTCTGGCTGTGCCTAGCGCTGCTGCGGTAGTGAATAGCGGACCGGCCACCGTCAGTCGGTGCCAGTCTTGGGTGCCAGAAGCGGGAGGCGATGGGACACTGCTTGAATCAGTTTCTCTTCAAAATCTTGGAGGTTTAAGTTGGTCTAACCTCCACTCCCTATTTTGCCTAACCCGGGTCTTCCAAAAACCCACGCATCTCCTCTTGGAGGCTGCGAGTTTTACTGGGCATTCTTGATAACTCGGTGGAATGGAGCGGTGACACTCTGGCCTGGTGGCTGCTACTTCTGGGAAACCAGTCTTCAGGGGGTTTGCTGAGAAGAGAATCGGCTGCCCACTCTCTCCCGACCCCTCAGCCTGAGCCTCTTCTGCCCTTTGGGAAGCCCAAGATTCCCATTCTAAATCACTCCTGTTTAGCCGGGATAACTCGGTACTGTAACATACCCTGCATTTAAGTCAGCAGACGCGCTCTATTAAAGCACCATAAATTTGAAGGCCGATGATCGGTTCTCGTGTAACAGGGGGCTGTTCACACCGAGGTGATCCACTTCAAAGCCACCCTTTGTTTTATGTCTTGATGTTTAATGAATCCCGGGATAGCTACCTTGAGTTGAAAGGGGGGGGGGGAGGCATGGAAATGTAGTGCAAATTATTTATTTGTTTATTTAAATCACCCCCACTCACCACAATTTTGCATGTATATTTTCTTGAATTTTTATCTCTAACTCTTTTTGTAGGCTCTTCGGGTTTCTTTGGTATATTCTGTGGAAGCAGATCTGGAACAAAATGGCAAACTCAGTAACAGCCGGTTCTGTCTTATACCAGGAGAGCCTTTACCCCCTTTAAGGGTGTCATAATCAATGTGACTATTGTATGTGGTGCCTGCAGCGATTCCAGACGCTTGGCCCCCGCAGAATGAAGACACAGTTGGATCCAGGGGAGCTTGTGGGCAAAAATCTTTGGCTGGATGGGGGAGGGGAGAGAGAACCTGGTCGTGAGGAAAGGACCAGAGGATGAGCCAAGTGGGTGAGCCCGCTCATAGACGCCCTGAAAGAAGGTGGGGGGAAGCTTACAGGTTAGCGGAACAGGAAAGGAGGGCGTGTAGACATGTAGGCTCACCTGGGCTGATGTTACTGGAGCTGCCCCCTCCGGGCCCAAGGAAACCGGGAGGTAGGCGCTAGCTATATTCTGATTTGCACATTTTATCCCTGGCTCAATTCTTTTCCTGGATATGTTAGAGAATCCCACACCACTCTAGGCCTGGGCTACTCCGTTCTGGGTCAGAACTAGGCGGTAAACCGCCTAAGAAACCAACAACCTTCCCTATCTCCAACCCCAAAGCGCTCACCACTGCGGTTGCTCAGCGTGGGCTGGCCTCCGGTCAGGTGAAAGGAGGGAGCCGCAGTCTCTCTTGCATCTGCCCTGTGCAATTTGTCGACTCAGTAGTTTGCAAACACTAAACTGCGCCCGGGAAAACCCCACACAAAGCGTTCAGGGCGCTTCTAAAGACTCGAGAGCGTATCCATAAGCCTTTGAAGTGACCTTTGGCTCATACCGCAATAACTCACCCCTTAATGAACACCCAACGGAAGCGCCTCCGAGAGATCCCAGCCCGGTAGGACTCCTAACTTCTTGCCCCGACTTGGGCTTCCCAGACGACTTGGGTTGGGGAAGAGTCCTCATTTGTTTGCTTTCTACTCCCCAATCTTCTTGACTGGGCCCCGAGGCTGACACAGGGGTGCAGGGGTTATCAGGATGCTCTACCCGTGGCCGGCAGTCCCCAGACCGTTTTATATAATACAATTGTACGGGCAGACATCAGCCTGCGAAGCTTGATCATTTTTACTTATTTTTTAGAAGTAGGATCACAACATGAGAAGAAAAGCCTCGCAGTCCCAACGCATCTAGCTAAATTTTGTTTTCCAGGCGCTGAGGAACCCGGTAAGTTCGTGCCTGGGCTTGCTGTGGTGAGGGGTGCTCTATGAGCTCTGGGTACAGGGGTCTTGGGAAGTGGAAAGGGGAAAGGACCCCCAAGTTAGCTGGGTCACAAGCAAAACACCCTTTCCCCCAGAGCTCTCCTCTGCCCTGCTTCAAACACTGGCCTAATTTTGGTTTTTCGGTGCCCCCAATCGTGGGCCTGAACCGGGGCTGGCTTCGTCCTGCCTGGGTTCCAACACACTTTTCACAGCCAGAAACTTCAGAAACGGAAGGGAATCTTGTCGGCTAGCTGTCGGGAAGATCTGACTCCAGACATACCCCCACACCCCTCCCACCAGCAGTATCCAGGGAAAACTCTTCGGGATAGGGCCAGAGTAAAGCCTTGGTGGGGATTGTTGAAATTTTCGGGGAAGTTATAAGTGAGTGCTCCGTGGGGCCAAATGAAATGCTGCTTGCAGTAATTGGATTCAGCTGACTAAGCTGGCAGGCTTGCAGCTCAGAGGCAATGAGCAAAGAAAAATGTCCACCGACTTCAAATTCTGATGGAGCCCGGTGCAGCTGAGTGACAACTTTTCCTGCTCCTTCTGATGGCCAGGACCTTGGAACTCAGTCTTCCTCCCACCAGGGCCTGTCCCAACTTGAATTTAGACAGTGCCTCTTGCTTTGGGGTTCTCTGGGGTAGTCCAGCGTGATACGGCCCACTTCTGCACACAGGGCCATTCTTGCTTTGGTTGGGGGGAAAGACCTGTGATATTTGTCTTCTAGGCTTCTAGCCTGAAGCCAAGGAACAAGTCAACAAAGGCTATGAGGAATGCAGGAACCAATGTGATTTAGCTTTCACCATACAGGGTTATTTGGACAGAAGGACCCAGGAACACTAAACCTGTTCATTTTGTAACAGCCAAAGCCTATGCTGATGAGACACTGGAGAACCCTCTCAAACTCCTCAGGGTAGTTTTTTTTGGGGGGGGGGCATCTTTAATTTTGGAGACGTTTTAACTCCTATGGGGGAACATAGGAAGCCACCAGCAAGAGGTAAAGGCTGAGTGTGTGGAGATATCTCCAAACAATGCAGGGAGCTGGCTGGCCACACAGTTTATTTTAAATATGGATAAATCAACCCTCCTGCACCCAGCCCAGCAGCCCAAGACACAGAATTAATATGATGTTCCATCTTACTTTGGCAGTGACAGTGTAAAAAAAAAGTCTCTTTTTATTCATTTCATTTTCAGTCCGTTCTCATAACTACACATTTACTCTCAAAATACTAACTCCAGCCCCTAGTCCGCTTAACAAACCCATTCCTCAAACTGCTACACCCCCTCCCCAATGCTGCCGGCCACCCCCTAAGCCTGGTAAGGTAGTGTCCTCTTAACCTTTTGTAGGCGGGGAATGTCCCCATAAAAGCGCACCTCGTTACGATTAATCACCATCCTCCATGTATATGTAGAAGTGTATATAGGTCTGCGGGCTGCCTCACCAATTGGCAATAATCAAGATCACAGATTACACAAAATAAATCATATTTAGTATCCCGCTCAGGGCAGCAAGAAGCCCTGTGCCCAAAGATTTCCATTTTGTCATGCAATTGCTTACCTGGATCCCAATTTATCATAAACCTGGTGTCCTCGGTCTCAGAGTGGGCGCCAGTGGGGGGCAGAGCTAGCCTTCCCCCTTTGTCTGCAGACAACAGTGTCCCAACCCTGGTCTTGCGCGCTTGCAGACTCGGCCATATACCAGAGCACACGGAATTCCCGGTAGAACGGAACCAGACTGAGGTTCAACTACCAATAAACGCTGGAGGAACGAGTTTGTAGTCCCCAAGCTGGCTTCGCCTGCGCTGCTCGCTGGTCGGTCCACCCGCCCGCCGGTCCGCTCCCAGGCCCAAAGCGGCTGCTTCTGGCTCCCCCACCCACTCCTGGGTTCCTGCCCAGCCCTCCCAGGCCCCCCAGAGCTCGGGGTTTGTTTTGCTTTCGGAACGTGGTCCTTTCTGAATTTGGAGAGAGCCCCGGAAACCCCCTCATAGTCGGGAAATACAGACGCTGCCTTCAAATGCGAGCATATTTGTTCACGTGACCCCGAGGGAAGATTGTACTGATTGAGGCTGAAACTTTCACGCCATCCAGCCCAAGAGCGCAGCCTGGCCTGGGGGCTGGGAGGAGGGGCGCAGGAAGCTTGGGACCCAGGCGCCTTCCCCCGGAGCAGACACTGGTGGGTGAAAAAAGGGAAGGCTCCGTCCTTGCGGCTTGGGATCTGCGCAGCCACAGCCGGGCCCAATGCGGTGGGATGGAGGCTTGAGAATCTCTCCGGGCAAAGACCTCTGACCCCGACCCGGCCTTCTGCCAGACCTACCAGTGGATTAGACATTTTAAAAGTTGCATCTTACAAGCCTTTCTGGAACAGGGCTATGAAAAAGAAGTCTCAGATTCCTCGGCGTCCTGTACCACGCATCTGCATGCACCTAGACACGATGTCCCTGCCTGTCCGCCTAGGCTGATCTGATACCTTACTGTCCCCACTCCCCGCCAGGCACTAGAGTTGTGGCCCAGCAACCGCTCCTGCCTTAAGGTGGGACCTGCTGGTTCTCATCTCTAGCCTGTCACCCTGACACCACCCACACTCCTTGGGGGTGCTGGCTGGGGTTCTCAGACTCTGCAGGCAAGATGCACTTCTGAGCCAGGGGGGGAAAATCGCCTAGCGCAGGGCAGGACCTGGTGTGACCTCCTTTCTCCGAGTACTCCAACCAAGTCCTTTGGGGTCTGGAGCCGCTGAGGTGAGGAGCCCACCTTGACTAGTGGGATTCCAGATGCTCTCTGAACCAACGGGATCCCGCAGGCCAAGCTACAGCCAAGCCTCGGCTTCCCGCTTCCTGCGGTACCTCCGAGAGGGCAAGGTACACCACTGAAACGGGCTTACCTAGGATAAGGAGATTTCTACTTTAGAATTATTGCATCAGAACGCGATCTCACCACCCTGCAAGTGGCTAGAAGAGTTTTGCGGTAGATATTCTGCGTGTGGGAATAAGAGTTAAGCAAATTTAGGCCAGGGCTCTCCCCTGGGTTGTAGCGACGAGCTCCTAACCCTACCTCCAGCTGGTCTCCCTCACCATAGAATCTTATGCTATGGGAAACTCCGAGTTTGGCTTTCTGAGTTGTTGTTGCTGTTGTTTTTAAAAAGCGGTTCTGCCTCGGAGTTGATGCCGATAGAGCTTGCGGGGTCTCCTACCCTCCTAAGAAAGAAAGTGCCCCAAAGCCATAAATGATCACGGGGTGCGGGGACAGGAAAAGGGGCTCTGAATCCCCAATGAAGAGAAGTCCGCAGGTCCCAAAGAAAGAGTCACTGGACCCAGCTCCAAAATTTGACAGGGAAATGCTTCCTTTATGTTCACCTGTCCCAGCCAAGGATCGGGTCCACTTGGGGTGCTAGTCGCAGCGGTCCAGAGGCTGCCCCCACTCCACCCTCATTCATAGGACCCCGCCTCCAAGCCTCCAGCCAGGGGTTGAGCTTATGGGCCCCCGGCAAGTGTTAATCCCCTGCCAAAGAGGGGGGGGCTGCTTTGCGGGAATTTGTCTCCAGGAAAGGATCTAAGCCTTCTTCAATCGGAGCATATGTTCATAGAGCAATAAACCGGAAAGATTTACAGTCCTCGCCCGGCCCCCAACAGCCTCACACCCTTTCAGGAATTACTTACGATGATTTATCACACCAACCCCGGCAATTGCCACACTGATAAAATAGCCCGGGCCTGTGCCCGCCAAGCCAAGCCTTTGGAGGCTGTTGGCGGCCCAGCCTCTAGTGACGCTGAGGAGTCTTTTTGTGGGTTCCTTTCTGAGCCTACGAGGGGGATGTCTGAGAGGACTGAAGTGGGTGGGGTGAGATGGGCGACGATTCTCATTGAGAAAAATGCAAGCAGAGAAAGCACCCGGAATCTGCGTGCAGGAGTCACTTGCTAAGCACATAAACATTTGTCATCTTTGAATAATTGAATTAATGTGTTATTGTTTGGATGTATAATTCATAACGGGGGGAAACTTTGTTGCTGTCCTGACTAGAAATATACACACTCCAAAAATTAAAACACACACACACACACACACACACAAACACACACACAGCCCTAAACCACTACCACACAGAGACAGTTCCTGCTTGCCGAAATACTTCTCAAAGTCATTGGATGCAAAGCACAGATGTTGGGAGGCGGTAAGGAGTATGAAAAGACTGTCCACTGGGACACCAGACTTGAGCTTGCAGCTAAAGGAAGAGAAGGTTTGCTACTTGCCCCCACCCCAGGGACAGAGTTAGCTAGGGTGGGATAGGACCAAAGCAAAGCCGGTTGGGGATGTCAGATCTTCTTGGAGTGAGGGGGAAAAGAAGCTAAACTGAGAACCAGAGACCCTACGGCTTGGCCGCAGCCTCCTCTTCCTCGGAGAGTTCCCTTTGCCTGAGTTGCTTGGAAGGTGGAGGACTTCTTTTTGTTTTGTTAGATATTCAAAAAATAAAAATAAAAAAAACCCACAAATACAAAATTAAAGGGGAAGCAAAGAGAAACTGCTGGCAGAGGCGACAAGCAGCTGAGCTTGGGGTGGGGAAGGCGGAGAGCAAGAGAAGTATCTTGGAATCATTATCTGTTGGTTAAAACCTGCCTGGGG
Organism: Micromys minutus; assembly: GCF_963924665.1. Classification (NCBI taxonomy): domain Eukaryota; kingdom Metazoa; phylum Chordata; class Mammalia; order Rodentia; family Muridae; genus Micromys; species Micromys minutus. The sequence goes on along the minus strand of NC_137982.1, from coordinate 46,673,137 downwards.
TAAAATTTCAACTCGATTTTATAGCCTTCTATTATGACGCAAAGAAAAATTTACGAGCCTAGCTTGAAAAGAGGGCCGGGGCTTTTTTTCTCGCTGGTTTAAGAATAGGCGGCAGATGCTGTGACAGCGACCATTGTTCCTGGTAGACACAGGCGACCGGGCAACCTCGGCCCGCGTGCGCCAGGAGTGTCCCCAGCCGGGCGGGTTTTTTTTTTTTTTTTTTAAACTGTTGTTGTCTGGGGAGCAGCCTGCGTGCACCCTTACCCCTTACACCCTCACCCCTTGCACACCCTCACACCCTAACATCCTCATCCTCTCTCTCTCTCTCTCTCTCTCTCTCTCTCACACACACACACACACACACACACACTCAGTCGCCCATAGTAATTTTTCATAAGTGCAAAGCTTCGTTGAACCAAAGGTCACCATCTAAGCCACTAACAACTTCTGACCGGCGCGCTGTTCCAAACCAGAGAAGCAAAGGCAACTATTTGTCAGCGGCTCTGACAGCTAAGTTCATTAAGGATTGAAATCTGATGAAATAAAAGTCGCCCAAATATTTACCTGCGGGCCGTGCTTGGCGCCCGTGTCTGCGGGCGCAGGGGGCCCCCCTCGGCGGGCCGTGTTCTCGGGATCCCTGCACTTTCCAAGTCGGAGAGAGCCCTTTGCGTGGCAGATTAATGACGACTCCGTGTTTCTTAAGGGACGTGCTGAATTAATTATTTCGCCAATCACGTGGTCGCGACTTGTAGAAATCTATTCTTATCATCTTCCTCGCACTTTGAAAATTCTCCGGGTTATGAGCGGCCCTCCCCTGACTGCCGCCGAGCCCCCGGCCTCCCAACCCGGCGTGGGGGGCAGGGAGGGCTCCCTAACATGGCGCCGTCTGCCGAGGGTCCGATTTACTGTACTGTACTCAACGGGCTTAGCTATGGACTCGCTTCCTCCTCATCCCTGCCGGTGATTCAATACACACAGCGGTATTGATGTATTGGTGGTCACAGGAGGAGCCATTAACCAGAAGACAGGCAGAGGACAATCATAAAATGTGTCTGAATATTTAAACTTCTGTCTGCGCACTTATAAATACACATGTCCACGCATCTGGGGCGAGCCCTTCCATATATTAAGGACATATGTCCTACTTTATGCATTCTGCTTATTCCCTATCTCCAGCAAGACACCCCCTGTCTATTTTGGAACTTCTATCTTGGCCCCCTCTTCAAAGCCGAGGCCAAGATGTGGGAAAGCCGGCGTGATAAAAATATTGCATGGTACTTTTTATAGTAGAGAGTGTTTATTGTTGTCTGAGAGGCAAGAGGGATGCAGGAAGGGGGGGGCAGGTGTTCAGAAACACCAGAAGGGTTTAGAAGCCCCAGAAAAGTGGGAGTCCAAGATGGGAGGCCAGCCAGGTCAGGTTGGAGCAAAAACCACCAGCTAGTCCTGGCTGGGCCCAGAAAAAAGCATGCTTACCCAGCCTCTGAAGAGTGTAAAGGTTTCTCATGCCCACTCTGAAGAAAGTCTAAAAAGTAGCCAGAACCAAAAGCCTATCTGGAGCCCCCTGGTAGCCCAAGCAGTTGCTTCTCTCTCAATAAATAATGCCCTCCACATTGCAGCCTTAGATCCCATAGCAGGCTCTTGACTGCTCACAAACATAGCAGCCAATCGGGAGTAGAAGGGGAGTGTAGAATTTCTAAGCCTCAAGTGACTGAACTTTCACACTTCAGGCACCAAATAAACTGGTGTCTAATTTATTGCAGAGAATAAGAAGATGAAATGTTTATAATGTTAGCTTTTAGAAAAGGTAACAAAGAGTCTCTAACAAGGCACCAAACAGGAGGGAGATTTTACTACACCTTTTATTATTTCAAATATAGATCAATGAATTACATCAAAACTACAGGCAACAATTAGTATAAATAATACTTTAATCAGTGGCAGCAAAACATGGTCAGTCCTATTTGAAAAGGCGTCTTTTGTGAGCAGACTCCAAGGGGCTGACTGACAGTCTCATCTCACAACAAAAGGCTGTAAGTGGACACGTGAGATGGGGGTCTGAGGTGCACTGTCCTCGGCAAACATTCCCCTTCTCAGCCCCAGGCACGACCCCAACACAGGTTCTAAAATACCCAAACACCCAAACAAATGCTTCTGGCTCATATTTGGGGAGAACAAACTGGAAATAAATAACAAATGGGCACTGAGACCTTTCCACAGCTTGCCTTCTCTAGAGCATGTTCCCAGATGGAGACCTTCCTAGATGACTAGGGTGGGGGCAGGGGCCACCTCTTTCCTGGTCCACTCCTTCGGGCCCAAATGGGGTACTAGGACTAGAATAAGACTTTAGTACTGGTAACCGTTCTCTGGGCCTCGAAAGTGTCATTAGCATTTCAAAAGACAACCCCTCCCAGCAGAGAGGAAGAGCCGAGATTTATAAACAAAGAAGTTGTATCTAGTTAGTTTCCAAAGTAGTGGGGCTATGTTTGAGAGAAGCTGGTTTCTTCAGGAAAACACACTCTTGTCTTTAGGCTTTTCTTTGGGGAAGGAAGAAGGAGGGGTGTATTTGGTCTGAAGCTGGATAAGTAACCAGAACTTCTGAGGAGAGGGTTTAAAAACCTATATAATAACCTCTATAGTGGCTATATAGTTGAGTATTGTGAAAATATGCACGCTTCACCACAAGAACGTGGCTCAATGTTTGCTTAGAGTTGGCTTTTAGGAAAGAGTAGTAATGATTTTCCAATTGGCCTAAGGATAGCGCCTCTTTTCAAATGCTATATCCAAAGACTGCCTCCATGTTACTGGGAGGGGAGGGGGAGAAGGGAAGGGTACTTAGAGTCCAAAAGGTTAAGGGGTTTAGAGGTCAGTCCTCCAGGCTGAAATACAGCTAATCGAACAGAAAATTTGTCCTCTGGGTGAACCTGATTCTGTAATTTAGCCGAACTTCAGTAAAATACCTTTTCAGCTTCTCACCGTGAGGGCATCAGAAAAAAGACGTCTTAACTATGTATGGACTCTGTGCTTTTTGTCACAGAAACAATGACGCAAATAATGCAGGAATATCCATCTTTAATATCCCGACGTGGTGATATTCAAGTATTGCCATGTGCAAGTGTGAGAGGCAGGCTCACCCCAAGGAGGAACAAAGAGCTTTTCCCAGGGTCTAATACAAAAGACCAAGGCTTGGAAGACACTTCAGAGAGTAGAATTTCAGCCTAGGGACTCCAGTGTATCCCTTTCCTCAGCTCTCAGGAGACATAGAACCAAAGAACAGGCCTTTGCCTTCTCCACCTAAGTTTATTTTAGAAACAACCACTGCAACTTTTGACAGTGTTCTGAAATCCTGAAAGAAATACCACCACCATGGATCATAGAATTAAAATTAAAGTTTACCCTGCCCCCATATCTTACTTTTGTGGGGGTAGTTGCAATCAGTTGGAGTTTGGAGGTTCATCTGTGTATATACTAAGCCCTGTCCTTACCTCTGAATCTAATCCTCCTTATCCGTAGGGGTTGGAGGTTTTAAAAAATGAGATTTGAACTTTCCCCAGGCATGGAATAAAAATAAATAAATATTAAAACATCTTTTTGCTTGTTTGAGATTGTTTTTAAGCTACTAACCTCAAGGTAAAGAATTGGGCCTGAAAACTTTCAGAGTTTAAAATTTCTGCTTCTAATTAATGTCTCTCAAAAAAAAAAAAAAAAAAAAAACTTCAAGAGAAAGCAGTTTAAGATCAACCTCTGTAGGCTTCTAGACTCTATTAGTTTCTTTTTTAAAAATAAGACTTCCTTACCTACCTGTTCTCTCTCTACTGCACAGTGCCACCCGCTGTATAGGCCATACACAGTGTCCTAGCAAATGCTGCTATCTGGGGTAGTTAGAGCATTTGAAATCTAGTTGGAATAGAAATTCAGACATGATCTGGTGACCCAGAGCATACAGGTTTTGTTTTCTTTCCCCAGAGGAAAATATTAGACCATTTGTCCCTCCCCCCTCCCCTCTTTCTTTCAACCACCCGGAACTGCTTGTAAACACGGTACTGCAGCACATATGGAAACACATTTTCAAAAACTCGGTTTTCCTGGATCCTTAGCTTCCCTCTTGAAGGGTTAAGGGCCTCCTCCACATATCTGCAGAGTAGGAGGGAGGAGCTCAAAATCCGGAATAGGGCCAGGAGTCCACAGCTTTCTAATCCAGTCCCCTGAAGCTTACTCCTAGTACCATCCTAAGGGTTTTGGCACGCAGGTGTCAAGTTATTTTCTCTAGTCCACCCTCCCCCAACAAATAAATACTTAAGCAAATATAATCTAAACATAAAATAACCCGTTTCCACTTCCTTATTTCTTTGGGCATGGGCCACTGGCAGCAAAACATTTCTTTTTTATCACAGAAGACATTCTATAGATAATCCAGAAAGTTCTGAGATTCTGGCTCAGTTCTTCTGCTTGCACGGAAAGCACCTAGCACTGGGTGCTGGCCTTCTGCCTCAGATCCCCCACAGTTACTAAGCCACTCAGCTCCCTGGAGGGGTGGTGTGGAGGAGAACGTCCCAGTTCACACAGGGGTAAAGCCTCCAACCTTCATTTGCAAATTCAAAATCCAACAGCAGAGATTTTCAGGAGTTTAATGACTCACCAAGGGTTGCGTTCTCAGTAGCTCCTGCCTTATGATAATCTACTTAAAGAAGCCCGCCCACCCCCCACCCTTCCCCATTTTAGGGAGGGGGCTGCCCTCGGGCAGGATGGTAACCTGCAGGTCCCAGGTCCACCCCCACAGTACCTTAGAGCCCAGTGAGGTGACAGCAGGCCCGCCTGCACCCGCAGTTTCGCCTCAACCTGGAGTGCAAGAAGGGATGGGCCCAGGGTCCCCACTTCTATAAGGTCGTCAGGTCCGTATGGTGGTCCTTGGCCATTGGCTGCAAATGCTGGCCGGGGGCAGCTGAAGAGGAGCAGGAAGATGAGGAAGAAGAAGACCTGCCCTTGGTGTTGGGCAGTTTGTGATCTTTTTTCCACTTCATCCTCCGGTTCTGGAACCAGATCTTGATCTGGCGCTCAGACAGACACAGCGTGTGAGCGATTTCAATCCGACGGCGCCTGGTCAGATACCTGTTAAAATGAAATTCCTTTTCCAGTTCTAGGACTTGCTGTCTGGTGTAGGCCGTCCGGGAACGCTTGGGTTCCCCGCCGGTGTAGTTGGGGTTCACTATGAGATAAAACAGACAGGACAACCAGGTCAGAGCCCGGCCACTAGTTAGGCCCCAGGCTTGCCTCTGCCCTCACTTCCTGGCGCGTCTCGCAGCCCTCGGCTCCCCCCCCCCATGCTCCAAACTGGCCAGCTTCCTCCCTCCCTCCCTCTCCCTAAACACAGGATCACTCCCACCCAACCCCTTCCATGCACCCACTCCCTACGCTCACAGGTCCTCCAAGGCGCTCCCATGACCCTGGCCCACCAAGAGCTCGGGAACGCCAACATTTTGAAAATGCCCTTCTCTTGCTCTGCGTTCCCTCTGCTGTGGAAATGGAGTCCTCCCCCACCCCACCCCCATCCCCACCCCCTTTTGCGCCCACAGCCAAGAAGCCAGCCACATGGTCCCGGCCTGCTCCCTGAGCTATAAAAATTTATGGAGAGAGTAATTGCGGCGCCCAAAAAAGCTTCACAAGCCCCCACCCATTCGTAACCCGGGGGGGGGGCAGGCCAAAAGATGCGAGTAGGGTTAGGGGAGGGCCGTGAGGTCACTGCACCCGCTCCTTACCCGAATTCACATGCACCTTCTTCATCCAAGGGTAGACCACAGCGGGCTGCTTGAGAGCCGTCCCGGGGGGCGGCTGCTTGGGGCCGGTGGGCTGGCTGCAGGCCCGAGCGCCAGGCAGGGGCGCAGGCGGGGGCGCTGGGCACGGCTCTCCCGGGGCACCGTAGTGACTTCCCGGGCCGCTCGGCTCCTGTCCGTGACCCCGCGCGGGCAGCGCTGAGCCAGGCCCAGGCCCGCCGCCTCCGAAGGGTTGCTCTGCGAAGTCGGGCCGTGGGTAGAGCCCCGAGGGCTGGAAGTCGGCGCCCTGTGCACTGCTGCCGTAGTAGTCGGCTCCCTGCTCGCCTAGGTAGCCACCCTGCAAATATTCCTCGCACGGAGGAAACTTGGGGTCCACGTACTTAGAGTTCACCATATACGAACTCATGGCCATTAATTTCAGAAGGTAGAAAATACTAATTTTTCTCGTGTTGTCTTTTTTCTCCTTCCATTGGGCCCTCCTACTTGCTGTCAACTGAATAAAGTTGGGCGGCCATGTGACCAGGCCAGCCAATAGGAAGAGAGCATGTTTATCACCGGGTTGGTGAGCATCTCATAATTTTCACAAATTTAACTAAATAACATACGTGTAATCAAGTGACTTGTCATACCACACTTGAGAATCCCTGGCAGGTGTTAATGTAGTTCTGATTCTATCCCCAGAACCCCAATTTCCGGCAGGTAATCTCAGCTTTTGTCTTCCACTGACTTTGCTAACCTCCCGTGCCCTCCCCTACTCACCACCACCGCTTTAAGCAGCCCCCAGAATGGGCACAGTTCAAAGGAGAGCGAGTTCTCCTATCGGGGTGCAAAATAAAGAAAACCGAGTGTGGGCAATGTCGCCTCGGAGCTGGGTAGAGTGCTAGTCAGGCAGCCTGCCCGGCCAGCTGGCAGGAGTCCTGGACTCTGACATACAAAGACCTGTCCTGGCTTTGTCTTCATCAGGGTCACCCAAAAGTTACCAGAATCTGGCGGACCTGAATTGAGTTAGGCAATGAGTAACCACTATGCTTTTCTGCCAGTGTCCAGGCTGGGATGTTGAAGTTGGGTTCTGCTAGTGTGGCACGAGGCCCTCACAGTTCTGGATCTGGTGTCTGAGGACTGGGTCAGGTTGGGATGGTGGTGAGGGGGGACCTTAACCGTGCCTAAATGTACCCCAATGGGATGGCCGTCTTTCCAGTTTGTCTTCTTTGCACACTGGGGTCTCTAAATCAGGTGAGCCCCATTTGGGTACCTTTGTATCTCGTGCTCCTTCAGGGCAGGGCTTCTGCTGGAGCTTGCTGGCCTTTTCACCCTCTAATACCCTGAAACATGGCCCTTTGGCCTTACACCCAGGCAACCACTTAAGCACCTACTGGAACATCTGTAGGAGTTTCTCCAGGAAAGGGCTGTACAATCTCACCAGGCAGTTGATCACCCTGGAGTCTAAGGTAATGAAAAAGAAAGAGGTGGCGTGCCGGCCGGCTCGGCTGCCACTACTCCCCGCAGTCACTGGCCATGTCGGAGATCTATGAAGTTTTTGCATCGACCATATATTCCCCTAGAATCGAATCTGTGACTATGTGGGTACCACACAAATTCGGTTCTACAGGGTATATATAGACAACGTTACAACCTCGGGTCCTACCCAGAGCAGATACTCAGGCAGCTCCAGCCAGACCTGATCTCTTCAGCACAGCCACCAGGAACTCCCCAAGCCTGGCTTTCAGAGATGGTGCAGGTAGGCTCGGTGACAATTTGCAGTTATGAGTCCCCTCATTCCCTCTTTGCCAGGATCCGGGGCTACCAAGCAGCTGAGCGACCAGGACCTTCTTCTTAAAAAAAGAAAAGAAAAGAAGGAGATTTTTTTTTTTCACCCCAGAGATGGCGATTTTATTGCCCCTTCTCAGAATCCAAATCTTCCGGCCCCCTTATCAAGTGGTATTTTCCAAAAAGAGCAAAGGCCCTTAGCAGCAGGAAGGGAGTTTAGACAAACCGGGGCGAAAGGGATATTCTTCACCAAAACCTGAGCCAAGCTAGTGACCACTGCTAGTCCTAGAATTAGAGCATTTACCTTCCTGGGCCCTCAGCCCCGCCGGACTTTCGGATCCGCTGCTGCTGCTGCTGCTCCTGCTGCTGCAGACCCGGAGGCAGGCGCTGTTTTCGGCCACCGAGCCTCCCTGGGCTGAGACAGTCGAGTTAATGGTGAAGGGCAGGGCGAGGGGTCATTCGAAATCATTTACAAACATATCACAAAGTTTCATTATTTTTGCTTTGCCGACAGCAGCACAGAAAAGTACAAAAGTTCACGAATTTCGCCGCCCCAGCGCCTCCGCTGTCCTGGGCTTGCCCCTCAATTCAGGGCATCAAGAGCCCAGATGCACTCTGGGGCTGGGCCGGTTTCAGGGGCAGAGGGATGCCCTGGCCTGGGCCAAGCTTTTGGATGTCTGATAACAGATTGAAGATGTCCACATTTCTAAGTATTGTTTTGATCCCTTCCCCCATAATTCGAAAATCACTTTCAAGCTCCACGCCTTAATTTTGATGGGGTGGGGGCAGGGAGACTCCACTCATATCTAGCATTTTTTTTTTTTTTTTTTGCTCATTTTTACTCTGCACTTTACTCTTCCATACTCTCTTACCATCTATCAGTTCCACTGTTTTAAAGGGATTTCCCGGGTGCCAATTCTAAAAAGGGTTAAAATCCGTTTGTTTAAAGACTCTCCCCAGTTTCTCCTAATGCCAAACCCTTTCACCCACAGACCCCGTGGACAGGCTTTCCTGGGGACACTGGGCCTACCTAAGCTTTGTCCAGACAAATTGGGGAAGTCTGATGGGTTGAGTGGTGACCAAGATGAGTACACACATTTTCATATTTGTTAGACATTGTGACCTGCATTTCACCTTATTGCTCGACTTGTTCAGACAGGTCAAAGCCAACAAGTTATTGATGAACAAAAGCGTTAAATATTCACCTCCCTCTCCACTGCCCAAACAAATGCTTTTGATCTCTCTTGGCTTTTTGTGCTGTGTGCAGCTACCAGGCGCCAGATTCGGGCATGCAAGCAAGCGGTTTCAGCAGAGATAAGCCCTCACAGCCATGGGTGCCAGGAAAGGAGTGGGGGCCAGACCAGAGAAAGTCTGGGGAGTCCAGATTTTTCATCATGGAGCCAGGTTCACTACTGCAGGCCCAGTTCACAGACGGAAGCACAAGCTGGGAAGGTCTCCACTTCGCTGTGAGCCCTCAGCCCAGTCTCAGCCTCTCTGCCCACGAAGGAAGACATCTCACGAGAGAGTAAGACCCTGTGACCCTTACCAACCTACTCTTTCTGTTACAACTAAACTACCTGGGATTTGCAGTGAGTGACAAGCCCCTACTATCTCCTTGACTCTCTTTCTAGTGCCAACCCTTTTAAGGACATCCAGAAGATGTCACCAGCATCTTCAGAACCAAAGAACTGGAGTCCCTGCCTCCGATCCCATCCAATTCCACTGAGCTCTGGAGTTCCAAGTTCTTCATGTGCAGCTAAGGAGAAGCGACACCTCTTGTTCCCCCAGTGTCCCAGACCTAGGACTCACACCAGTGAAGCTTGGACCCAGAAAGGGACAGGGGAGCAACGTCCACGGAAGCTCAGAAGTTGTAGCCCCTCCTGGAAGCTGCCCAACCCAACATACCCAAGACCATCAAGGGTTATATGTTTGTTTCTGTTTGTAATAAATCGATTTTAAAAATTAAAACACTTATATACACAGCAAGAGAGGGTTGAGATAGACCAGACAGAGACAATAAGGGCTGGACTGCAGAGGGAGATCCCGAGATCCCGTTGCCTTGGTGTTGATTGGGTCCATTTCTAGCTGTTGTGGATGCTGTCCTGCCTGTCGATAGGGTGAGCTGCCAATTAGCTGCAAGCCCGCTGCACCTGTGCGAGCTAGAGAAACCTGGGAAAGGCCTGTAAGATCCAGGGAGGTCCGGGAAGACAAGGGCGATCCCCTGTGGTGCGTTTCCTAGTGCAGGTGACTGTGAACTAGGCCCCAGAAATACTTCCTGAAGGGTCAACCTGGAGCTTCAACCCCTCCCCAAGCCGGTCCGCTTTGGCCTGGGGAGTCAGCCTTAACCCTCCCATCTCCGCTGGCGCTGACCTTCCGCCCACCGCTTCCCAGCGTTAGCACTGCCCTTTCCTTACTCGGAAGAATAGGAAAGGTACTTGAGTGGTTCTCCCTGATGCTCTGAAACCTGTTGCAATGAAAATGGGGTCACTCAAAATAAAGCAGACATAGAAAGCAGAACGTGACAAGGCCCAAACACTCCACCAATACCTAGAACTCCTTGATTCTGGTGACTGCCTTCGGAACTGCAGGAACTGCGCAAAGTTCTTCTCGATAGCATCATCAAAGAGCTAAGGGGCATGGAAGTTGGTCTTGGTCACCTCCCCTACTTCACAGCACCCTTGGGCAAAACTCTATGGGTTACCAGGCCTGACCCAGACTGCCTGAGGCAAGATTTCCCCAGGGGGGAAACTGGGAAGTCAGAAGATAGGCCTTTGTGCAGTTCCTTCTGCTGCAGGCGAGTGGGTGCAGGTCTACTGGTGAGCCCGCAGATATTCTATTTGTCCCGACCCCAGTTCCCAGTCTGCTTCCTCTGGGAACAGTCCAGCCCTCCTTTTCCAGTTTCAGGTCGGTTTCGAATTCCACCCCAGCGTCCAAACCTGCATTCTCCTCAAAGAAGGGGCAAGCATAGCAGGCGTACTTTTTCAGGTCTCCAATTCAAAACAGTCATTTCCTTTCAAGGGGAAACGAGAACCCAAAAGATAACCAGAAAAAAAATTGATGTGTTTAGAGGAAAATGATCGAGATCTTACAAAAAAAAAAAAAAAAAAAAAAAAAGGTCTAAAACATGATTCAGTTCTATCTGGTTGACACTATTTTTTTTTTAACATACCTTCGGAAGAAACTACAGACCGACCCAACAGAGCAGTGCTTCCTCAGGTGCTGGTCCATCTTCAAGTTTTTACTCTTTTATTTACTCTTCTAGGAACAGAAAGTGGGGGGGGGGACCCGCTCTGAGCTATCTCAGAGGTAACAGCTCCTCACCCGTCCCCTCTCCCTCCCCACCCCCAACCATCACTGCTTTCTTCCACTTTTCAAGTAGTAGCTCCACGACTGAGAGGAGAATGTACATCCTGCTTTTGAGGTAGAAACCCTCATCTCCCAACTTTCCAGGTGTACAAAGGAGGAGGAGACACTAAGAGCCTCAGTCTATTTAAGTTGGGTTTAGGCTAAAATTACAATGAACTTCGATAGATAGGATTTCCCCAAGCAGAGAAGGCTGGGCTCAGACCCCCTGCCCCACGACTTTAGAGTTATGGTGGAAGAAGTAAGTGACTTACTGTTTTTCTTTTCTAGTGGGTCGGGTAGCTCAGAGTAGAGCTGTCTCCTGAGCCCCGGCGCTGGCTGGAACCTCTCACTTTCTACGGTGCTACAGGAACCAAGCATCTGCACTTGTATATGCTCTTAACCTAATTTATGGTGGGAATTATATTTTGGCTTGTCAACTCTCAAGCCATAAAACAAAGTTTATTGGAATCATGTGCTTGTAAATAGCCATTCAGGTCCCTTCTCTGCAGAACCATAAATAACCTTTGGCTTTAAACTTTTATTCACTAAATAAAGGTTCACTGCAACTGTTCCCTTGGATTTAAATAGTTCCAAATATCCAGAATGCAAGAGAGGTCATATTCATATCAATACCCCAGGCTTTTCAACTTTCGTCTTTTCAGAGAACGCTGTTTAAATTGGGGGTTAGTGCTATTTGGGAAAGGCTGGTTGGTGGGCATGTCTTATGACTCTTTGGCTGCATTCGCTGTGAGTACCATCGGCTCCTTTATTTCAATCATTTGCTAGCATTCGATGTGGTAAGCAGGAAAGACAAAGGCCACTTCTTACTTGCTTATCACCAAAGTTGGAAAATTATTTGAGATTTTTTTTTTTTTTTTTTTTTTTGCTTGATTCAATAGAGAAGAGTGGTTAGGGGAGAGGCTGGGTGGCCTTGGGGGTGGGGAGGCAGCTGGGATTAACACTTAGTGTCCTCTGTATTGTTGTGGATGGGGGCTTGGAGAAAGTTGAAGGTTGCCACATGCCTAGGGGTTTTTATAATTTGCTTAGATCTGAAAGAGAAGCCTTTGCAAGTGACCAAACTGCTTAAAACAGCATGCCTTGGGGTTTGGTGAAGTGAGAAAGTGGAGAATAGCCCCCGCCGGACTCTGGCAACTCAGGCTCTAAAGAAGGTTATAAAACAATAAAACAGCCCTGGTGTGAAGGGGCCGGGTGTGAGGCTCTTAAAGAACCTGAGCCCAGGAAGTCAGATGTGCACAATCCCACTGTATGCCCGAGTCATTTAGCACAGGGCTCAAGGGTCCCTGAAGGCCCACTCCTGCCCACTGCTGGCCCCCATCACAGGGAGAGATTAAGAAAGAAGTGTAGGACTATCTCCATCTATCCTGCTGAGAAATCCAGGAAAAGGGCTGGACACCCCACACTGAGAATGCGGCTGTCTCTGCTTTCGGGAGATATGAGAGACAGAGGTGGGGGTGGCAGGGAGACCCACCACCTCCCAAGAGGAGGCACAAATAAAAAGAGGATTGGCCCCCATCACCCTTTAGTAGCCTACAGAAGTGCCACAAACCTTGTGAAAATCTGTGATATGTTTTACTACTCTGATAAAATAATGGATGTGCCCCACAGATTTGTAAAGCGCGTGTGCACACACACACACACACACACACACACATTTGATTTATAAATCAGATGCATTTGCAACAACTCCTATCAAAAAAACCCCATCTACAGCCCAGAAGAGAAATTCTTTGTGTAAAAATCTCTTTGCATGCTAATTTCCAGCCATTATATGTGCATTTGCAAACACACTTCCTGATTTGACTCTCATTAGCCAGAAAACTGGGGGTTGTTAGACCAGACACTAGGACCCCCCTTATCCCCTCTAATCCACCCCCCAAAATATCCATCAGCCAGGTAGAAAGACTCTTGTGGGTTTTGTTTTGTTTGGTGGTATATTCTTAAAGTAACGGGTAGAGATAATCCTTCAAGAACTGATTTTTGGTAGCACTAGTGTACTGTAGTGAGCAACTTCGAAATGAATCCTGAAGGAGATAATGAGCACCAGGGCACCGAGAAAAGTTTTAGTTTTAGGATATGAGGAATCAAAGGGTAGTTGACCTTCTAGGCCATTGTGATGAGTCTTTTGTAAGGAGGTGAGAGCCAGTTAAAAACAAGCCTGAGATGAGGCAGATGGATAATAGTTCCCGGTATCTAGTTGGGGATCAGTAGTTACTTTTTATGGATGAGAAGTTATGAAAAATGGTGTCTGAGACATGCTTTCACACTCGACTATAGACTGTAGGTTCCACAGAAAGATGCAGCCTACTCTGGGTGTTTAAGGGAGTGACAGGAAATGAGGTCAGGTGTGAGAAAATGGGGGGAGGGGGAGAAAGAAATACATTGAGGCAGACATCTTTGTTTTCTGATCTTAGCCTCAAAGGCAAAATGATTAAGAAGCAAGTATGTATCTTTCTCCAATCATCCCTTGTAACTATGTCACACCTTCAGGGGCTTAGGTTTTGTGAAAGAGCAAGAGAGACTAGGTGTCTGGCAGAGAGAAGTTGAGCATTAGTGGGAAAAACAGGTCTTCTGTTCTGAAGTATTTCAGGTTACCCGGGGCTTTTCTACCCCACCCCCTCCAATTGAAATTCCTGGTAGGAACTTGGGAATGCCAGGTGCAAGTGCCCAAACTCTGAGCCCCAGACAATGTCCTGCCTCCCAAAAACTTTGAATGTTGGTAATTGTTCCAGTTGACAAGGAAGGGAGAAGAGATGGTGGTCCTCCTTTAAAATCTGTAAGGAACCTGGGCAGTGGTGGTGCAGGCCTTTAATCCCAGCACTTGGGGTGCAGAGGCAGGAACATCTCTTGTGAGTTCAAGGGCAACTTGATAAGTTCCAGCCAGGGCTAAAAAGAGAGGTTCTGTCTTAGAAAAACAAAACAAAATAAGACAAACCAACAAAACAAAACAAAAAACCTGTAAGAAATTGGTTTCCCAGTGAACTAGGACCTGGGTATTGCTTCTACTCATTTAGCTACAGCCAATCCTGAGAATTTCTTCCCAGTGCTCTTTCATGATATAAGGTCCTCTGTAAGACTTCTCCAACCCAGATGCCCCCAGGAAGGAGGGAAGGGGTCCCAGAAGACAGCATGAGATATTTCAGGTTTGATGAAGGTCAAGCTACAGTACACTCTAAAGAAACTCATGTTGGTTCAGTAAGAGGCCTATTTCCTAGAGAGAATGTTGAGCTCTCAAGCTAAATGTATGCTCAAGTAGGGACAGAGAGGGTGAAGCCTTGTTTGAATCCCTGGCCAGAGACATGTTGTACGAGGACACTGCCCAGGACTTGTGCTTAAGGATACAGACTAGGGTTAGATCCAGAGAAGAACTGAACAGGGACTCCCAAGCAGTCGAGAAATGTGAATTTTTATCCTCTGGGCACTCCACAACTGAAGTTCCTCTCAAAGGAGCTACTTACTAGTTTAGAGCCCTCTGTAAGGAAAGGAAGATCCTAAAGGGAAAATCTCTTCATAGGATATAAGAACCTTTCATCATGGAAAAGGGCCTGGAGGCAGGATGTCTGACTTGGGGTCAGAGGCTAGAATAGGCTTCTGTGGTTTCAAGAAAAGTATTTAAAAGCACTAGAGAGGACTTGGGTAGATAGCATGGGAATTAGATGGCCTGTATTGTTGCTCCCTTAGGCTATAGACAGAACTTTACAAGGCACAAGCTGGAGGGAGAAGAAACTCTGTGTGGTTTCAGAGATAATCTAACTCAGTGTCTTGGAGTCATCAAGAAAAGGAGCTTGTAAAATGGTGGTGGAAGCCAGAGCTAAAGAGGGGGAACCTGGTCTTGGGGAGTGTACACGCACATGTGGGTTATAGCCTGAAACAGTGTCAGAAAAGAGAAGTTCAACCAAGCACAGAGGCACACACCTACAATCAAGCCTCACATTTGGGAGGCTGAAGCAGGGTGATTGACAATTTGTGACAAGTTTTAGCTTTGCCACAGGGTCCTGTCTCCAAATTTTTGTTTGTTTCTTTCAAAGGAATGGAAGGACCTTTGGAAACTGGAAGGTTAAGTCCTTCTGAAAGCACACTTTGTCGTTACTCTTGCTCCAAGTTGGGTCTTGGATTTAGCCATAGGCCTGATGTCTAAATCATAGGGTACAGGTAGATTAAGCTAGGGAGAGGGGCCTGGTTTTTTTTTTGCTTTCTTACTCCATCCCCTTCCCATTCCTGGAGACTAGATGCCCTGGAACTGTAAAAGAATGAACCTCTGGCTGGGTGTGGTGGACAGGACAACAGGGTGATGCTGGCAGGGACTGAGGACCTGACAGTGATCTCAGGAGAGACTGCCAGCCCTCCCAAGCAGGTCAAAACACACTGGAGTATGAGGCCACCTGTTAAGGAGCCGAAAGCACTTTCCTCCGGGCGGAACACTGATGTGTGTCAATACTAGACACCGAGATCTCACGGGCCATTGCTGATGAGACCAAGACTGACTTTATTTTATTGCTTCATTTCATTTAGACATTGACTTGCTAAGTAATCTAGGCTGGGTTTGAACTCTATATGAAGCCCAGGCTGGCCTCAAATTCAAATGTTGATCTTTCTGCTGCGGCTCCTTCAGTGTTGGGACGATAGGCGGGAACCCTCATGTTCAGGTCTCTCCATCCTCTGCAGAACTTGAGGATTTAGTGAGTAACCCAGCCTTTGGTCTGTAAAAGCCAAGGTGTCATGGGAAAGCAGAGCCAAAACTATTAAGGGCCATGTGTTACATTTTTATGTTCCAAAGCACCGTTTTTAAGTACTTAGCTAATAAGCGTACTCAACACAGTTAGTGTTATGCTCAATACAAAAGTAACATGAAATCGAAGATCAAGACACGTGTGGTGGGCTTATGTCCCACGGTCCCCTGAGGACTGGAGCAGAAGAAGGCTTGCCCTAAGTCCAAGCACCGTAATGACATCCTGCCTTTAAAAAGTAAGAGCCTCATAAGAACTGACGATACTGTTATTATTTCTACTTTCAAAGGAGAAAGCAAACTCAAAAGTATTGTCCTGTTCACTTAGGGTCAAGCAGCAAGCAATCTTAGGGTACAGGTTTGAACCTAATTAAGCCTGAACTTAGCTTAGAACCTGCTCTTTGAGCTTTCCAAACTCAACGTGAGGAATGCATAGACCCTGTAATTTCATCCATAACTTGGAAGACATTACTCACCTATAGAGTGGTAACTTAAAGACAAAACATATCTGAGAGTCCAGAGGCTCTGCGCGTGCCCAGTGTAGACACAAGAAACTCCAGATCAGGAGAATAAAGAGCTAAGCAGAGACACTCTTTCCATGGCTCTCCAACCTAAGTACATAGCCTCACTGCCTTGGGGAGAATGTTTTCAGGATGCCTGGACACTGGAATTCAGGGTGTTTGGGGTGCAACCTAGAAACCTCATTTATCCAGACGTCTGGGCTCACACAGACCTTTCCTGAGAATCATCGCCCTGAAATAGGGAGGAGGGGGACATTGCAGGGGACAACAGAGGATCAGGGTGAGTTGAGGTCATGCCACTTTTGAATCCAGACCAGCCAGCGAAGCACACAGTAGGCCTGCAATTAGCACAGTGGCAGGGCAGTGGTGCTGGGGACAGAAGTCCACACATCAGCCTGATTCTCAAGCTGTGGGTGTGCAGGGTAGGATTTCCCCTAGGCTTTCAGAGAGTGGGAAATGGGTCCCGGGCCCAGGCCCTGATGTAAAGAAGCAGTTGCTTTGCTGTGATTTCCCAAGCCATGCTGGGCGCTAAGAGCTTGGAAGAAGGGAAAGGCAGGGACTGAGGCTGCTTCACACTGGGGTCCTGTGGTTTAGGAACAGCTTGCTCTACCACAAAATCTAGTAGCCTGCTCCTAGAGAACAGAGTAAGGAAATAACGCCCCCTCTGGGTAGGCGAGGGAAACAAGGTGGCCTTTTACCCCCAATCAGTTTTCAGGTTCTCAGGACCTCAGAGATGCCTCTGGTTGAGGGCAACTAGCGGATAAGTGACCACACCATTTACCCTTGTCTGATGTCACGCACGTGGAGCGATCTGAGGAGAAAGGCGGGGCAGAGGAAGGGGTGGCTCTTGTGCTCTCCCATTCCCCTCCCACCCAGGGCATCTGCAGCATCGGCGAAGCCAGCGAGACGCTTGTCCTACAGCGCCTCCTCCTGGACAAAGCTCTAGACAGCCGAAAAGGGACACCAGCAGCCCTAGAAAACCAAGACCAGGCACTTCCTTCCTGGGGCATCAGAAGTTGGTCCTGCCACGTCCCCTGGAGAGGCAAAAAGGAGTCCAAAAGTCCTTGCGGCTCCCTCTCACCGCCCCACCCCCAGCTCAGACAACAAGCCTGTGACCCAGAAGCGACCATCTCTCATTAATTAGGCGAGGCAGGAGGAAAATCCCTCCAGTTTGTTTATGTATTTACTTATTTATTTACTTGATTGCTCTCTGCTGAGCCTAAGCCTTAGAACTGGCTGTGCTGGTGTGCCTAGCAAGATCCGAGACCGGTTGTCCCGCAGTCTGTCAGTGTGAACGGGCGCCAGGGAGAAAGGCCTTTTCCCAGAGCAGGCAGAACCAGACTTAAAAAAAAAAAAAATCTATGTATTTCTGAGGGGCATGAGTGTGTGTGTGTGTGTGTGTGTGTGTGTGTGTGTACACACGCGCTGGCGCGCACGTGCGCGCGCACGCACACCTGAACAAGAAAAAAAAATCTACTCACTACTAACTAGCTCATATTTGTAACCTATTTCTAATGTACAGACACGTTATTAAGTTGAAAGTAATTGTAGTCAAGGAGAAAATAGTGGCTGTCTTTAATGAAAGGCAGGAAGAAACATGAGCATTTATGTTTCTTCTAAGGAAGGGGTAATGGATCTGGTTATCTCCTCCTATCGCTCCCTCCCCCGCCCCAGTCTGTGCAGTGCTGGGTCAATCCCTGGGCTGGGCTATTTCACTGCACATGCGCTGGGCGTGCGCAGCCCCGCACTGCAGAGGCTCTGAGCAATGTCGGGCCTCGAGCAGTGTCCCCTCGAGCACACTACTCCAGCGCCTGGCTGTGGAGGGACTTGAAAATCCTATCTAAAGGAGGCAGGAAACGTAGTTTCTTTTGCAGGAAAATCTGATTTACTGCCTAGATCAATCTTTCTAGTTTGCTAGTCTGGTTCCTTCAAATCAACAAAATCTCCATGTTGGACACTCTGCGCATTGTATTCGGATCAGAATTTTCACATATGGGGTGCAGCTTCCCCCTGTCCTCTGTTAATGTAGAGGGGGAACACCACCCTGCCTTTGGAGAGCATAATTTCTCCTTTAGTTTTGCAAAGCTATCAAGTCTAGGAGATACTTTCCTTTGAAACAATGGAAATTGTTTTTTTTTTTTATCTATTTTTATCATTTCCGAAAAAGTGCACCTAAATTGGATTTAAATCGGAATTCCGAGTTCTTGGTTGCTTCTCCACAGTTTCCTTTGCCCCCTCATACCCTCACTGGCCGCCGCACTGCGACAAGGCCTCTAACAGCTGCCTGCCAGCCCAGGGTGAAATACTGTCTTTGTTCCGGTTTCCCCTGCCTCTTGAGCCCAGAGAACCGAATTCTAGCAAAATATACGTTTTCGTAGAAAGATATGATAGGAAAAAGACGGTTGGTTTCAGCCAGTTTGTTTTGGCGGTGTTTGTAATAGCGAACTTTGCTTTTTTGTTGTTCCTAGCCTTTCTAGAGACCGCATTCCAAGCTCTGTATCCACACAAGAAGACACCAAAGCCAGAAGGTTGGCTCCCCCAGTCTATAAATAGAGGTTTGGACCCAGGACTCTGGGAGTTTTGCCCACAAGCCTCTGAGCTCTTAGGCTCCGAATAACCTTTAAATTTCGTTTCTTTTTCTCTCCGTTTCCTCTCCTTTTAATTTATTTTTGTTGTTGTTAGGTTCACAGAGACAATGAAGGCAGTTATGACGGCTCCAGCCTTACCTCATAGGGAAAAATGACTTCCCAAACATGTATTCCTCAAGATTCAACCAACCGTTTCTTTCTAATAAGCTTTAAAATATTACCAGAGGGCTTAAAAAGATAACCTCAATCATCCATGTCTGTACGTGACATCACCTTCCTCCGAGTAATCAGAACCATGTTAGTCCCTGAAGCAGGCTGGGACACCAAACCCAGGAAGCAGCTGAAACCTCAAACCTACCACCTGGCCAGCAGAACATCAAGCCCACCCCAGCCCCGCCCAACCTCAGGACTCCAAGTCCACCCCCATCCCCACCCTGTCTCAGACCGTCAAGTCTTTGAGCCCCACCCAACTTCAATGGACCTAGCTAGCAGCAGGGCCTATGGACCCAGTGGAGGAGTTTGCTTTTCAAAAGGCTGGTGTTTCCTCTCACTACCAGAGGATGATCTCAGGGTCATCACTGTGAAATGGGAAACTGCTTATAAAATACAGACATTCAGAATAAAAATGAAAACACAAAAACCCACTCTAGAGACAGTGAGCCTCGGGGTTACTGACCCAGGACAATTCTGCAGATGTCAACTGGTCCTCCATTTTGAAATGAGCGTGATTCCATCTTTAATTACTAAAACCACCTTTCTACAAATATACCACCTATTGTTCACAAATATTTGTACAGCTAACACTGTTATACAGGAATATTTGGGCAAGCAATAAGGCTTTAGGATAGGCACTTTGGGGACTATAGTCCACCACCACGTGCAGTCTCATGCGCAATGCGGCAGATTGTCTAAGGTTTCAATGTTTCCCTATGTGTCCATGAAAGAACAGGAAATGGGGATTTCAGAATGCATCTTCAAATACCAGCCAAAAATTTGGGGAGTAAAACAACAATATGTTCTGCAAAGATTTTTTTTCCTTTTTCTTTCCCTGTGTGTTTCGGTCCAGTAGATTCAAAGTAGGGAAAATATTGCTGTATGGTGTTTACTGGAAATGAAAAAAAAAATACCACAACGCATCTAGAAAGCAAAGAGATACACTCTTCCACTGCTCTGACAAATGAGAAACACACGCGATGTTTGAACTTCGGAATGCTTTGCATTTCTCAAATATCTATTGGGTTTATCCTAAAACCTGTACCAGATTTTCTGATATTATTTCTCATAACAAACACCCATTATGTGACATAAAATAGTCCCAATTCACCTGACACATTATCGGATGTAGGAGAAACCTAGCTTGGGTTATTACCATTTTCCCCTCAAGAATTAGAGAAACGTTTAAAAAAATACCTAAAGCGGCTTTATACACAAGGCCCAATCTATAGTTTTATAGAGCCCAAAAATTGGCCTCACCCATGAAACACATCCTGAATACACCGAAGCCGCCCCACCCCCACCCACGACCCAACCCTCGAAAAACACCTGTTAGTCTAGGGTAGCTCTGACCACCATCAAACCACAGAAACACTGTATTCTGCATTATAGGAAACCTTTACTGACCCCCACCCCCAGCCAAGCTAAGGAGTCCAGAAACCATTTGCACATTCTTCTTCCCTGGGCGGATTGGGGGAGGGGGGTTCCGGATCTGCGGGTTTCCAAGTCAAGGAATCTGGGGAGGGGGGGATGGAGTCCCCTATGCACTTTTGAGCCTAGCGGGACCCTACTTAGGCCCCAAGGGACCTACGTTACGGACGGGGATGCAGAGAGAGAGAGAGAGAGAGAGAGAGATCCCCAGGATCTTGGATACTGCAGAGGGCTGGGGAAGTGGCACCCACTGCCCGAGGCCGTGGCGCGGGCAGCACCGGCGCCAGCAGGGCGGCTCTTACCCGGAGGGTGCCGAGCTGCGGGCGGGCGGCCCGGGCGCTCCGGGCGGCGGCTGGAGTCCATCCGGGGCTGCCGGGCTGCGCTTACCCTCGGCGGCAGGTTTGGGTTCATGTTGCTGGAGGGATCGGTGGGAAGCGCGCGGCCGGGGTCGCCCTGGCGAAGCAGGCGGTCGGCTCCCCGCTGGAGTGTGAGCGGCGGCGGGTGGCTCTGCGCCCGGGGCTCCTTCCGGGCTCCCCGCCGGCTCCGGAGGCGGCCGCGATCGCGACCCGGGGCGAGCTGCCGTGGAGTCGCGGCGGGAGCCCAGGCCGCTGCGGACCACGCGATCCCGCAGCCGGCAACTAGAGCCCACCTCTGCAGAGACAAAGGTTAGAAAAAGAGGGGGTGAGGCTCTGGGAAAGCAGAATGCGGGGGCAAATTCGCCTGGGAAATCAGGAAAAAGGCCGTGAAGGCGAGCGGCGCCTGCACATGACCAGCCGCAGCCAATGACGACCGCAAATAGGTCATAAAAAGGTCTATTACCAAGTTGTAAATTTTCTTCAAACAAAAAGGAATTTACTGCAATTCCTTGCGGATTTTGCACATACAGCTCGCAAGCGCCATGTTTTTCCTCTTCTCTTTCTCTCATCACTCTCCTCTCTCTCCTTACTACCCCTCCTCTTTTTTACCTTTCTTCTTTCCTTTCTCTTAGGAATCCCTACCCCTCCTCTTTTTTTAAATCTTCTTTCCTTTCTCCTCGGAATTCCTTTCCTCTCTTCTGTTCTCTCTCTCTCTCTCTCTCTCTCTCTCTCTCTCTCTCTCTCTCTCTCTCTCTCTCTCTCCTCTCTCTCTCTCTCTCTCTCTCTCTCTCTCTCTCTGTGTGTGTGTGTTCTCACGCTCTGTCTCTGCCTGTCTGTCTTTCTGTCTGTCTGTCTGTCTGTCTGTCTGTCTCCCCTTCTCCCTCTCCCCCCAATCTCTCACAGATACACACCACACACCACACACACACACACACACACACACACACACACACACACACACACACACCTTTTCTAGGAATTACTGGGCATTTTTGGTTTTGCTTGGCTCAAAACATCTGTGCAATTGGCCGCCATGTGGGAGGAAAATGAGAGAGCAAGCAGCGCTCAAGCTGGGGGGGGGGCTGTCAACCCACAGCACCTCCTCTAGTACCACGACTTCCCCCATCCTCCCCACACACACGTTGGTCACTTGGCTTCTCTCTTCCTCTCCCCCACAAAAATACTTGTCCAGAAAGAAAACCAAACACAAGTCTTTACCCGCTAATTTCAGGAAAGCCACATCCCAATACTTTCCCCATTAAACAGGGCCGCACAGGCCAAGAGAGCACATTTATTTCTCACGTGGCTCCAACCTAAATTTGGGTCCCTCCCGCCCCCTGCGGTTTTCTGTGGTGGGGGAGCAATCACCCATCCCAAAGGCTGTTAAATGGTTTGGGATACTTGTCTGCCTCTCTGAAATACCATTTTGGGCACCCACTGTTGGGCTTCTAACCTATTGTCACAGAAACGAACACACCCACCCACCAAGTCCCTCACTTGAGGTCCCAAGACCAATTCTTGCTTATTGGGGAGTTAATACTAATCCTCTATGCTTTCTTTTATCATTTCAGCCCCTTACCACCATGTTTGAGCATTGAATGATATTCAATGCTGCCCTGGGAAGAAAAAGGGTTTTATCTGTTCCTGAAAAGAGTATCTAGGGATAAATGTTTTCCTCAAAGGTTGGAGTCAGGGGGAAGCTCTCTGGTGAGCTCCACCTGAAAGTTAGTGCTATTGCAGGTTTCTCTCATGGGCACTGCCTACCAGTGCCTACCAGAAAGAGGCCACCACCCTGCACAGTCATTTCAGAACAATCTAGCAAGATGTTTCCAAGTATCTGCATGGGATGCTGAAGCTCTCTGACAGAAACATCGTTATACCCTGTAAATAACTAGTGGTAATGAACTTATTTAAGTAAGAAATGCATAGCATCCTTTTGTGCAGGCCCTTTGTATCCCAAGAGGAAGTTCTGATGACCTTGGATAATTTTAACGAAGAGGTTTCTACCACCATCTGTCAGCAAAACTCTTAATTCTTGAAAAGGCCAGTGGACCCTAATCTTGCTAGTCCATTAAAATGGGTTTTTTTTTCCTCTTTCCCTTTCCACCTCTAGACACCCGAGGATTCGACAAACGCCAGCGGTATGGAGGACAGATGCTGGATGTGAATTCTTATGCAGTGAATTAAACAATACGTTATCACACACGGGTAAACGGGCAAACCGGTGTTTATTTCCTGGTCTATACACATGGAAGCGGGTAAAGACAGTGTTCAATTTTAAAACATCCTAAAGACTAATCTCAGATGCCTCTGCATCATCTGCCCTCTATCCAAATAAAAGCAGAGCCTATCCTTTGCCTTTCCAGTGGGGGGGGGGGTGTGAGGGAGGGGAAGAGGCTGCGCAGAGAGGCAGCCATATTGCGCTGTCAGCAGTGCGGAGGGAAGCAATACCACTCAGAAAATGGTATCCTTGAACTGACCTTTCTCTGAAAAGGAGTAACAGCCACACCCTCTTTTTGTGTTTCTGGCTCTTGCGTTTTCTAGTCACTCAGAAGGCTCTCCTGTTTTAGCCCGTGTTCACGTGGAGGGGGTTGATTTTCCATCGGTTCAGGATAGAAAAGCTCCACCTGGTTTTGCAAGGTCTCTGGAGGTTTATGTAAATTTATGCCGCGCTTCGCTGTTTACAGACCTGAACCAATCAGGAAAGCATCGTGCCTGCACCCTAGCTGCCCCTTCTCTACCAAGACACCATGGGGAGGGGGGTCCAACCTCTGTGAGAGGAAGAGAGGAATGGAGGAAAGTAATTCCTCAAGGCCTTTATTTAGAAAACCTATGCTCTCTGGTAGCTGCAGAAACATCCATTTCTACGTTTATTATCAACATTTTCATTATCAACATGTGTGAGTCTATGTGTCTGTCCAAATCTATAATCTCAAATATCATCTGTTGCAGCATTTTGTTCTTGAGCTGGAATGTGACTGTGGCCCAAAACAAAGATGTATTTCCAGAGCTGTATAGTTTGCCAGAGTGCCAGATGTGGCATTTCTACCTCGTTCTCTATCCTTGATTTCTATTCCCACTTATCCACTTAGTAGGTCCTTTTCCTAATTGAATCTTGCCAAATACTATAGTCTGAAGAGTGATATTTGGGGGAGCATTCTTGAGTTGGACATACCAATTTTAAGTGTATTGATTTTTTATGTGAAGAAATGTTTTGGCAGCATGCATGTAAGCATACCACACTCCATTCACTGGAACTGGAATTATAGATGGTTCTGAGTCACCACATCAATGCTAAGAACTGGAACCTTGGCCTTCTGCAAGAGCAACAAGTGCTCTTAACTGCTGAACCATCTTTCCAGCCCCCAAAATAGCAAAGTTTAAAGAGTCCCTTAAATCAAAAGCAGCTGGAGTTCGGTGGTGCTGGTCTTCAGGTAGTTTATGCCTGAGGCTGTTTCCCAATGAGGCTCTTAGCCCAAGGCTTCCTTGCTCAGTTCCAGCCAACAAAGAGAGCTATTGGTTCAGGCAGCAAAACATCCCCAAATCCAGTGCTGGCCTTTGCAGCTGTCTGCTCTGTACAAATGTTTAAGCCTCGGCCACTCCGGACTTAAATCGTCTTTCCGGGCTTAGGTTGACAAATGTCACAGCCATGGCCTCGTCCCTGGGAGAGCCAGGTGGTGACCTCTAACCCAGCCAGTACTAACCCTGCTGCTATCCACAAGACAGCAGACAAACCACCCACTAATACCTGGCAGTGGACCTGATTCAAAGCCAAAGAATCTTTTCTTACTGATTTAAAAGAAATCAGCCTGGGTATTAACAATAAAACAAAAACAAAAACCATGCCCATAGAAGTAAATGTGGCTAGAAAAAGCAGCTATCAGTGTCTACTTTAAGGTGTTTTCATTTTTTCCCATGAGAAATGTATTTACCTGAATTTCTCCTCTTTTTTTTTTCCCCACACCCCTGTATAAAAAGGCAGCTGCATGAACAACCCTAAATGGCAAATAGAGATCCCGTTAATAACAGATGCCAAACCCCAGCTTCAACTAGGACCTTTTGGAAATAATCTGTGGTGCAACCTGGGCTCTGGGTCATCAGGCCTATGACTTAATTTGAATCCTTTTGAAGTTCAAAGCTGTCGCAGTATCATGACAGAACTATTTAATGAAAGAAGTGTGGACAGTTAGCCGGTGCTAGGAGGCTCCCACACCACCATCACAATCATCAAACAATTTGAGAACACCCCTTTATCGAAGGCTTGACTGAGTCACTGTGCTCATGAGAGCCCTGGTCATTGTTTGTGATGGTTTTCGCGGCGAGCGCTCAAAGATACCAGCTCTGCTCTTGGTGGAGGCGCATCTCTTTATTAGAGCTGTGCTCTGGAGCGGTTGTTTACACGAAGGGCTCATTGCACACAGGCGAGGCCATGGTTTCCCGAAGAACCGCAGAGGATGGACGTACCAACCGACATCTGAGATGAACACAGCGAGCTGGCTTAAAAATGAGCAAGGAGCGGCACAAGGAGAACACAATAAATATGGCACCTACTTGAAAAAAACAGAAACACAGCACAGAGACCCAGAGATCCCAGGTGATCACAAGCGGGGTTCAAAATGAAAGCAAGGCCACTTGCCAGGATGAATAGTTAGTGAAAATGTTGCAATTAGTTTTCAAGTATTAATTCTCTAGATTATTCGCTGGCCATAATTTGATGGACCATAGGAACACAACTGAACGCTGAGTTTGAATCCTCCTGAAGCGCCTGTCACAAGCACAGCACTCTGGACAAATCATTGCACTCTTCAGCTAATGTGCTTTTCCAATATTTGGCCCAGACTCTTCCCTGACAAACATTTACAAAATGCTCAAAGCAACCTTCTGGAAGTAAACCAGAAGACACCTGAACCATCGTTACAAAAGCAGAAAGAAAAATATAAATAATACATTTAATCAAATAATAAAGTAAATATTCTGCAGGCATAATTTTAAAAACATTATTAATAAAACTTCTTTTAATTTACTCACCATAAAGATTTAAATTGTTCAAGTGCACTTGTTTGATTAATAAAGCATTTTATATTCAATCATCTAGTGCTGATTATTAGGAAGTTTATGTTGTTGAGGCAAATCACCAGCTCAGACGTTAAAAACTACTATTATAAAAATATAGCTACAAGGTCGGTCGGTATCAAATTACCCTCTCTAGGACAGCTCAAGGGCTGCTTCTATGGGACACTACAAACTATTTTCCTTAAAAAACACCCAAATCCCTTTCAAAGCGCAGAAACCTCAAGAGCAGCGACATTAAGGTAGCCTGAAACACAGGGGAAAAGTCCTTTCCAAAAAAGAAGAGGGGAGAAACGGTGGTATTCACCAGTATACTTATACTGATCGCTAGTCTTAATAGTCTGTGGTAAAGGTAGACTTTAATTTGTGGGGCCTTCAGCTCGGTCTTCCTCCAGCCCCGAGACTTCCTTTTTGGGGTCTCCATCCTTTGCCTCCGGCCGGGACGCGGGAAACTTGTCTTTGTTGTTTTCCTTTTTCCATTTCATTCTCCTGTTCTGGAACCAGATTTTTACCTGTCTCTCCGTGAGGGCCAGAGTATGGGAGACCTCGATTCTCCTCTTCCGGGTCAGATAAGGGTTAAAAAGGAATTCCTTTTCCAACTCTAGGGTTTGGAAGCGACTGTAGGTTTGTCTTCCTCTCCGTCTACCAGGAGCTGCTGATTTAAAAAAAAACAAAAAACAAAAAAACAAAAAACAAAAAAAAGGAAGGAAAATCAACTTTTTTTTTTTAAAAAAAAATGGTTGATTCTCTGCTGGAGTTTTCTGAACAGGCTTAAGAGGTGAAATACACAGTGGTCTTTAATTCTGACACGGATATAGGGTGAGCAGGGAAGAGAGGCAGAGACAGGGTCTTCACAATTATTCTGTCCCTGCTTTTACATACTTTTAAAAAGTCTGTATTAGTTTATGTACATGAGCCGCAGTGGCTACACCAGAAGGAAAAGGAGGGGGAGAGGGAAAGGACAGGGGAGTTTTAAAGCTAGAACGTGAGATGAAAGCAGATTTCTCCCTTTCTCCCCTCCTTTCAAAAAAAAAAAAAAAGTGCATCCCAACCTTGTGGTCTCATCCAGGGAAACATTTGAGAAGGAGACGAGCTCTGATTTAAGTGGTCTGGGTCCTCGCCAATATTACCACTGGACGATTTACAGTCAGGATATTGTACCAGCTCGGCCTCTTGCTGGGTCGTAAAAATCGGCTGTCTCTGTAAGTTATCGTATCCGTAAAACTTCGCGGGCTCCCCGTGACAGGCAATCCCGCCGCAGGGGGGAGGCGGCGGCGGAGGCGGAGGGTGCGGAGGAGGAGGTGGGGCGGCCTGGTAGGCAGCGACGGGGCTGCCCGCGCCGGCGTGGAAGTAGTCCTGGCCGGGGCCGGGGCCCGGGCCGCCCCCTCCGCCGCACCCGGGCGGCGGCGACGGGTGCGGGTGCGCGTGCGCCTGCGGGGGCGCGTGCGGGAAGCCGGCGGCGCTGTTGCCATAGAGCTGCAGGGCGGCGGCGTGGCGGCCGCTGACCTCGGGCGCGAAATGACAGTCGTAGTAAGTGGGACTGATGGCCTCGCCCGCCGCGGCCGCCGCCGCCGCCGCCGCCGCCGCCACGGCCGCCGCCTTGTACTTGGAGTACAGCGGGTTCACGAAGTACGAGCTCATCGGGCCGGCGGCCGCGGGCGGGTGAGGGGCGCGCCTCAGCTCGGCCGCGCCGCCGCGGGGGCCTCTGGGACGGCTCGCCCGAGCCGCGGGGGCCGCCGGGCCTCGTCGCCCGGAGCGCGCCTCTTCCCCCCCCCCTGCTCAGGCCCGGCCGTCCGGCCGCCGGCCGCTCATGCCGGGCTCTCGCGCCTCCGTCTGGGCCTCGCGCCTCCGCCCTGCCGGCCTCTCCCGGAGCGCGCCTGCTGGGCCGCGAGGGAAGCGCCGACGCCCCGGGCGAGCCTGCCCCGCGGCCTCCAGGCTCCTCACCGGGACGAGGAAAAGAGTGCGCGCGCGGCCCACGCGGGGGAGACGCTCCGGCTGGGGTTCCCGAGTCCCCGCTCTGCAGGGACACGAAAAAGGAAAAAAAAAAAAAAAAAAAAGAGCCACGCCACACACCCTCTGCCCGGTGCCACCTCTCACCTCAGCCCTCCCCCCGCCGCCCCCTCCCAGCGCTGTCGCCGCAGCCGCCGTGGCTGCCGCCCCGGTGCGCGCCGGCGAGGCATTTTCGCACCCCGCCACTGCGAGGAGAGGGAGCGAGATGGGGGGCCGAGATAACCGCGCGGAGGGATCCCGGCGGCGGCGAAGCGGCCTCAGCGCCGGACGGGACGCCGCACGGCGGCCCCGGGATGCCTCCGCCAGCCTTAAAGGGGGCCCATAAAGCCGCACTGCCAAGGGCTCGCCGGGGGGCCCCCGGGTCCGCAGAGAGGGGGGCGCGGCCGAACCTTAGCCTTGGGGCAGTCGGGGAGGTCACTCCCAGGGGACCGTCTGTCCCTCCGCACCGCTCCTGGGTCTGCCCAGGACAGGCTGGCCGTGGCTTTTGCCTTTTCTCTTTTAATATCTTTTATTATTATTATTTCTTTTTTTTTCTTTTTGCATTTTTTGTCCGTGGGCGAGCGAGGTTGGCGGGTTGGTCCTTTGCATTTGTTTGGGCCTAGCTAAGTGGTCCTGATTAAAAAGCCACAACCCAGCCTCCGAATCCCGACCTTATCAAAGCGAATCAAAGTCCTGCTTTTTCCTTTTCCAGCTGAGCAGGCCTTGTGGAAATGAGATGTACATTTACCCTTGACGCACTGCATGCCTAGTTGAGGCTCCCAGGTTAATTGATATTTAATGGAAATCATGCCCATGAATATGGTTTCCATCATTTCACCCTCGGTAGACGTCAGCGTTGGCCACGGGGAAAGGGGTGGGGGGAGGCGAGAGAATGTGGGAAGGGGACGTTAGCGTCGCCGAGGGAGTGAAGAGTGGCAGAAACATTCCCAGTGGGCAGGAGGACTCAAGCCAGGGTGGGTGGCACTTCCTGGGACAGGGCACAAAGGCTCCAGGGTCCCAGCCCAGGCGCCCGGTGGAGCGTGGCACGGGGGGGGGGGGAGGGGGCGCACAAGAAATCGAGTCCCCCAGTCGACATTCGGGACCGGGCCGGTTCCAGGCAGCTACAGGCAGATCCTCCCTGTTCTGTGCTTAACGACTTGGGCTCACGGAGCGATCAGAAATAACTGCCAGAGACTGGATGCAGGCCTTAGCTTAAACTTGGCTCTCCCGAGAGGAAGAGGGGGCTCAGAAATAAAGAGAACGCCTGGCTCCTGGGTTGAGGAAGAGAAGCAGTGTCGTCCGCGCAAGTTCAGGATGTGCGTTTTCGGAAACAGGCACCTGTGCAAAGCTGCGTGGCTGTACACCAACAACCGCTTCCCCACAACTTTCACCCACCCCCGTTTGAATGTCCAATAAACATACTGATATTTTTATTCTCCCTCTCCTCTCTCATCTCTATACCTTTCCCTCCTCCTCCCTCCCCCTTAGGTGCTGAGCCCTTTATCTTTCGGGGTAATCCGGTGTCTAGAGAACACCAGGTTCTCTGCTCTGGAGAACAGACCTTGAAGATACACCCCAGCTCACCAAAGCTTACACTAAATCACACCATGCTGACTTTCCACGGCCAAACACAAATGCCTAAAACCCCAGATGGACTCAAAGATGCAGCAGGCCAGAATTTTAACGACCTTCACTTCCTTAGGGGAGAGAATGGTGAGGTCAGTCCGAACGGACTGAGTCTCCTTTTTATAAACAAGGTCGCCATAGAAAGGCATTTTCGTTAGTACTGTCCGACTC
Organism: Micromys minutus; assembly: GCF_963924665.1. NCBI lineage: Eukaryota > Metazoa > Chordata > Mammalia > Rodentia > Muridae > Micromys > Micromys minutus. Next base: position 46,643,548 of record NC_137982.1, on the reverse strand, counting down.
AATTATTTCGACAAGGAATGGCTGAAAGTGGTGAAGGTAAAGATTATTGATGAACCCGTAGATGATAAAGGCATGTGTTATTAAAATGTATATTAGAAAGTATGGGAGACTTGTTTGTTATTGGGGTGGTCAAGGGCAAGGGTGTTTCATTGTCTTTTTTCTTTCTTTCAAGTATCTTTCAAATGCGAAGTTTAACAACTGATTCTGACTGTTTAGGATTTGAACTTCTGTCCTGCAAATATGCAATTAAATGTTTCTCCTTTCAATAAAGCCTTGGAGCATAACTTGGTAATTGTGCCCTTTTTATTCCCCTTTGACTCCTGTTAACGTGGGTGTATTTACTTTGACTGAATGACAGGTTTGGGAATGGGATGGGGGAAATTTTGAGAACCCAGATCTCTCACACACGGCACTTTAAAAACTCCATGTATTTGGGAGGTTGTCCATGAACATAGCAGTCATTTCTACAGATTCAGGCCTAATTTTTAAAACAACAAAGCGTTCACTTTGATGACAAAATGTGTGGGTTTTTTTCAATGTTATTTAAGCATTCCGTCTGTTGCCCGAAAAGAAGAGCTGGTTAACTTCGTAAATATCTGTGCTTTTACACATTTCTGTTTTGGTGAAATGCATTAACTTCCAGCGTTTTATAGTTTTCTGCACAACGGTCCAGATTTTCTAAAATGCTGAATGAGCCAAAATTTTATGCCTGTCTAGCACGGCCTGAGAATTTAATAGTTCTTGTTGTTTATTTTTGTTAAATTCATCCTAATTTAAGATTAAAAGTAAGATTGTAAATATTTTTAATCAAAACCTTCCTGCTCACAACACTCACGAGATCAGAAAGTGGAGCAACACCGCTCTCTAGTGGCCAAATGTGGTCGCAAGCCAATCGAGTTTGATTTTTCTTTCATTTGCCTCAAACCAATTCTAATCTTAATTCTGTAGTTTGACTTGGGCTTGGACCGCTGACACTAATAATGCTTCATCTCCTTGACTGTCAACAAGTCAAGTGCAGCAAACCGGGCTCCCGAATGCAGAGGAAATTCTCATTTGTGCTCACAAGAGCTTGCAAGAAGCTTGTTTGCCAAAAGCTCCCAGACGGTCTTTTGCCAGACACCGCAAGTCCCTCGTTCTGTAATCTCCCAGCTGTGCTTTCTAGGCACAATTACAGGACAGGCGAGATTTAACAAAAATCAGAACTTTAAAAATATTAATTGGTAAGTCTTTTTCCCCCCAAAGAAACCAGGCACTTTAACAGCTAAAAAATCCTGGAAGTCAAATATTATTATCTTTCTCTTAAAGGCTGTTACAACATTAAATCATCAATAGTTGCTAATTCAACTTTCTAATTGTAATGTCGTGAGCACATTAAACTGAATAAGTTGGGATGAATTAAAGTCAATTTAGAAGCTTTTGCTGCATCTCGAGCACCCGTCTGGAAAGTCCCTGTTGGGGTTATGTTTATTCAAATTTCTCTAGACTATAAATGAGAATTTTTAAAAGTTGTATAAGTCACAGACTAAACCGAATTAGATAAGTGCTCTACTTGTCTCTAAAAAAACAAACAAATCAGTGTGTTTCTTGTTAAATTAATTTCTGTCTCTCTCCCATTTTCAGAATTTTTTTTCCAATTTAGCTAAAATGACTGTGTCTGTAATAAGTGAACGAATAAACTTCTATATTTTTGCCTGAAATTTGGAGTGGGGAACCCATAAAGAGGGGTGCAACTCCCCCTTCCCCCAACAAGATGTAATTCTAAAAGATGCCTGCTTGAGTTAATGGCCCAAGATCACTTCTCCGCTGCACCCCTTCCCCGTGCCATCTCAAGAAACAACATAGTGTCATTATTGTCTTATTTTTCTTATTAAAAGAACCAGACAGACCTTGGCCACAATCAAAATATTAAAGAGACACCGGCCATAGATTACCTCTAACGTTCGCTCAGTTTTAAAAATCAGAAATATATCACACCTCTCTCTCTCTCTCTCTCTCTCTCTCTCTCTCTCTCTCTCTCTCTCTCTCTCTCTCTCAAATTTTATTTTCTGGATGCTCACACCTCACTGGGGGGTTTCCAAGCCCTTTCCTTCTTGGTCCAGGTCTTGTTTATATTTTATTGTCCAGATTTTAAGACCCAGTTTTGTCTGCATTTTTCCTTTCCTCCCACAAACATCAAAATGAGATGGTTTCAAAGCGAAGCGCCTGGGCTGTCGTAAACTCATTACCTCCAGACGTCTCGCCGGCTCGATGGCTTTATGACACCTTGGTCTTCCTGTTTTCAAAGAGCTGTAGGTATCCGCCTGGCCTAAGGGGCGGAGGAGGCAGCACCTTCGGCCGGATCTGGGCCTTGGCTTTCCCTCCCAGCCCCCATCTGCTTTTCCTTGGAGTCCCCCTCTTTCATCAGGATCCCCAAGATCTCTACCATCACCCCTGCCTTCCGCCCAACCCAGGCTGCCCGGCGCCGCGGCCTCCTCTAGGGCCTACAACGCCAGTGATTCGCCTAAACCGTCACAATGACCTTCATTTTAGCCTCTCAAAGCGGCCTCAGAAGGCCAAGCTGGGAGCTAAACACACACAGAAACTGGTTGGAGGGGGACGACGGGCGACAGGATTAGGGGTTGGCGAGGAGAGCCTTGACCATTTTGATCCGCTAAAGGTCACTTTGGGGCTTTGGTGGGGAAGGGTGGAAGCTCACTGCCCAACGGGCTAGGACCTCCTGGAGCCAGCCAGCCTCGCAGGCCTGGGGGAGTTACTTCAGAGTGCTCTTTCCCTTGTTTGGAGGTGGGAGGGGGGTTGGCGGCTGGGTCTCCAGGGTAGAACTAAGTCAGAGGTGCGGTGTGTCAAGCCCTTAGCCAAAGGGTGCCTGGTTCCTGGCGCCAGTGGCTCTGCAGAGAGGTTCACCCAGGGCCTAAGGCGGAGAGTTCGTTGTGGCCCTGGCTGCAGGATGATGGAAGACATCTTAGAAAACTTCCGGTCAGGTGTGCTTACACAACGGGGAGCCCCAAGGCGCCCCAGTGAACCCTCCAGGTGCTAGGGCCTCTAACCTTTAGCAATGTGTCCCATTTCAGGGATGGGACAGTCTGATGATTATGTTATTTTGCAAAGACACAGAGAACAAGTCACACAATGTCCAGGGCCAGCGGCTGGGCTCCATTTGTCCAGATCAGCATTTATTTGTTGGAAGCGGTAACATTTACAACTGGTTCTCAGGCAGGAATATGGAGAGCCACCTCCCGAAGCCGCCCAAGGGAGCCCAGCCCTCCTGGGGAGAAAGTAGTTTTCCTGGTGCTCTGAGGACTAAGCCTCTCCACTCCCATCCCCAACCTCTTGCCCCAGGGCCCAGGGCTTCTCGGTAGGCCTCTCTGGAAGTCAGTCCACGGGCTCCCTGAGGACAGGGGTTTTCCTGCAGCTGAGCTGGGTTTTGGTTGGGAGAGCAGAGGAGGGGTGCCCACAGTCTCTTCCTTCAGATTCTCGGAATTAGATAGTTGGCCCTATTTGGGAGGCTGGCTGGGGTGAGACCTACACTACAGCACTTTTCAGAAACATGAGGGACATTTACACAGGATAGGGCTCCATCAAGCCTGCGTGCACTCACAAAATAGAGCATTTCCTTAGGGAACCAAGGGAATAGGGAAAGGAAGGAGTGGGATAGGACAAGACTCCAAAGCCACTTGGTTTCTCCAATACGTATGCGAGCAAATACAGTGTCCCCAAATAACTCACTGAGACCCAACCACACAGTCACTTCTATCTAGAAAAGAAGAATGTCCGAATAGTTGCAGAGTTTCTGAATCAAGCACCCACAAAGAAAACAATCATCAACAACAAAACCCCCAAACCCGCTGCCTTTTGAGCGCCGCAGACCAGACGCACACTGGGTCAGTCTCCTTTGGGGCATTTCTCCTTGCTCATCTTTTTCATTTTCATCCTACGGTTCTGGAACCAGATTTTGACTTGTCTCTCTGTTAGGTTCAGAATCCTGGCCACCTCGTAGCGCCGGTCTCGGGTGAGGTACATGTTGAAGAGGAATTCCTTCTCCAGCTCTAGCGTCTGGTATTTGGTGTAGGGACAGCGTTTTTTCCGGGTGGAGCGAGCGTGGATCCAGTTCGCTGCAGGGTTGTCTAGGAAGAGGGGGGTTTGCAGACAAGGGAGTGAGGGGCGGAGGGGAGGCAGGGAGAGACGACAGGGTGGGGAAGAGAGGTCGTTAAATTAATTTCAGCAAGGATGGACGCTTTTCACAACTTGGGGGAATTATCATAAAAAGCCTTAATGCCCGCGCGCTCTGTTTACCGTACAAACCGCGCGCCCAAGGTAGGTGGTTATGGGGAGCTTTTTTATGGATACGTGTGGCTCGCCTAGGCTTGGGTAGGCGTCTAGACGTTTTTATAGGTTAGTAAAACTATCAGTTTTGCACATTCGAGCCTTACAGGTTTCAGTAATAAATCAGGGGGCAATTTCTTTTGCACTTACTTGGGTCAAGTTGCTGCTGCGACGGCTGCGGCGGCTGCTTCTCCTCCTCCTTCAGCGGGCAGCCCGGGCTCGGGTGATCGCTGCAAGCTGAGGGTTCGGACGAGCCTCCCGCCCCAGGCCCGGTCCCGATTCCCACCCCCGGCCCGTTCCCTGCCGCCGCCGCCGCCGCCGCCTTGTCCCGCAGGAACGAGTTGCACGGGAATTCTGGGCCGCCGCTCCCCTGGGACTCCCGGGCCGCGGAGCACTCAGTCCTTTTGGAGGAGGAGGAGGAGGAGGAGGAGGTGGAGGAGGAGGTGGAGGCTGCAGCGGGGGCCGGGGCCGCTCCGGTTTCAGGCTTAATCCCGTAGTGGCGCCCGTTGGCTGGGCCGCCGGGGCTGGGAACGGGACCCGGGCCTCCGCCACCGCCGCCACCACTGCCACCGCCACCTCCACCACCCGCGCCGCCAGGGAAGCCGGGCAGCGGCTCCATCCAGGAGCGTACGTAGCGGCCCGGCTCGGCGGCGGCCAGGGGCGGCGGGGACACGTACGGGTGGTACAGGCCGCTCATCGTCGCCGCCGCCGGGGGCTGGGCGGCCACCGCGGACCACGAGGCGGAGAACACGGAGGATTTGGGGGCAAAACTACACGAGGCGAACTCGGCGGCGGCGGCCGGGCCATCGGCCACACCTGCGGGCCGGCCCTGTGTCCCCGGCCCCGGTGGCCCAAAGCGCGCGGCGAACACCTCGTCGCCCTCATGGCCTATGAGCGAGTCCACGTAGTAGTTGCTGAGGGTGCCACTGGACGACATGTTGAGGCGCCCCGGGCTCCCCACCCAAGGTTACACTGCCCAACGCCGAGCGGCTCCTCGCCGGCGCCCGAGCCGCCGACTAGTTCGCAGGCTGCAGCCACCACCATTGGTCGCGCGGCCCACGTGATCATATTTACCAATACCCGGAGTAAATCAGTCCGCTAAACTGGGGGCTGCTGTGATTTAAAAAAAAAAATCATCATCAACAGGAACGTTGCAATTAGAGCTGCCGAGCCCCGGTCCACGCGCCAGCCCGGCCTGGCCCGGCTCAGCCCGCCTTGGTAGCGGCGGCGACCACAGGCCTCACTGCGGCCGCAGGAGGCGCTGGGGACTATTTGTTCGCCTCTTCTTGCCTCTCTGGGTCCTGCGATCTCCACCCGGACTCTGGCTCTCCGACTCCTGGGCTCTGAGCCGTGGGCCGGGCTTCTAAGTCACACCTAGGCGATTATCCAAAGCCCGGGAGCAGTTGGAGGCTCCCGGGCCGGTGCTGCCCCAGGCAGGCGGGCCTTTAAGGGCGGCCTCCAGTCGCCCAAAGGGAGTCGTTCTCCCCTCGCCTCTTTTCTTACCTAAACCCACCCCTCCCCACACATACCCACACACGCTCTCTCACAGCTTGTCGTGTTGTTTAAAACAGGTGGAAGACCTCTGTAATGATATTATGCCTTTCAATAAAAATTTTATGAGGTGTATTTGATTATAGATTAATGTGTCCCTAATAAAACGGACGGATGGAGCAGCTCGGAGGGCCCCCTCCCTCTACCACACTCACACACTCCCAGGGCAGCCACACATACACCCTCGACGTGAGGCTAGGCACACGACCCGAGGCTCAAGGGGTGAGCTGGGTCAACTGGACTCCCAGGCCTGGTCCAACTCAGCATTGCTTCCAAGGGTCAGCCACCAAGGGGTGTCTCTCTGCCCTCGGATGACTGGTGACCACTGGAGTCCCAAGGATGGCCATGGTGCCTCATCTTTTCCCTGATTTCGGCAATGGCCCTGGAAGAAAACATGCCACAGGGGGGAACCCAAAGGCCAGTGAGGCCGGTTCTCACTAGTCCGAATTAGCCCAGCCTCAGTGAGGCCTGCAGGAACCGCATCTCTGAAGGTAGGGTCGCTGCATGCCTTTCGCACTGAGAGGCCTGCAAACAGATTCTGAAGATGTCTTCAAAATCCAGGCGAAAGGACAGGTCGTTGATCCACTCTATTTCCAGGTTTACTCACTTGCCTTGAGAGGTAAGGCCGGGCAGCCTTGAATCTGAGAGAAATGCCCATTGTCACTCCCAAATCCATGGTACAAAGCTTGGCTGTGAGATAAAAGCCGCACAACAACCGCGGCTGAGAGGGCATATTCCTCGCTCTACAACTAGCCCAGATCACCCTTGGAGGGCTCTCAGTCCACCTCTAGCCCTGGAAAGAAAGGGGGTAAATGGGTACTTAGGGCCTGATTGATTACCTTTGCGAATGACTTTCCGATTTTGTTTCAGGGGGGGCCTGCCCTTTTCCTGTAGCACAGGTTTCCCCCTATCAGCAACTAATGGCGCTCCCCACATCGATGGGAGAAAGCAGAGGTTAAAATTATTCTACTTTTGCCCATCCAAGGTAAGTCAGGGGCAAATTTATTCTAGTCCTCTCAAGCTAGTATTGAGTTAGACACCTCTCTCTCTGCTAGCCTCAGAAAAATCTACTCCAAAGGGACATGTCTTGGAATTTGGGAGGATTTGGGGTTTGGGAGAGGAAGTTTAAAAGAATAAATACTCAGCATCCCAGAGCATGGGGGCCTCAAGCTGTTCTTTGGGAGGAAATGGGCCTGTGTTTAAAAGAAAAAAAAAATCTTGTTTTGTAATTCTTTGAAAATGGGTTAAAACCACAGGCCGGACCTGGGGTAACGAGTTCAGTCACCTCTTTCTACAAGGATCTCTTCCCCTTTTCCCAGCAGCCCTAGATGAATGTGGGCTCATAGGTAGGGCTCTACAGAGCTGGTTCGAATTTTCCAATCTATGTGTGTAAAAGGACCACTGGACAGACTTGTTGGGAAGTCATGGTCACTTGCAAATTTTTTCAGTCACCTGACAGCTCAGACACGCAGTGGCTTCAATGAGCATTTTATAATTAAATAGTGAGAGATTTGACTGGGGAAATATTTCCATTTTTTTTCCTTGAAAAAGTTAATATGGGCCACTCAAAGGTAATGTCTGAATATTAATGTTTCTTTCGGAAAGGAACCAAGGTAAAGTAAAATGAGAAAACTCACCCAACCTTGGCTTCGCTGGGTCTGGGTCTGGTTGTCTTGAGCTTGGGGTGGGTGGGTGGGAAGGGGGTGGGGGGACAATTGGATCCGGTGCCGTACTAAGCTGTTGCTTGTTCCTGCAATGGAGGCCAGACAGGTTCCAGGTGGGCAATACTAGTTTCAACCTAGCCTCTGAAGATGGATTCCCCAGCTGGAAGTCAGCAAGAACTCACTGAAAGCATTAAAAAAAATAACATAACCAAAACCAAAGAGAACACACACCAATGGAGAACTGAAGGGGAAAACCGGACATAGGCTTACTTACCAGGCTCAGGGGTAGAGGGAAGTTCATCCCATTGAGAAGGTGATTATATTAATAAGATTAGGGCGTAGGAGAAGAGAGGAAGGTCTTCCCAGTTATGAAGACTGCACTCCCAGGCTGAATCATAAACTCTTCTCACCCCATCATGGCCATATTCAAACACCCTAGGTCTTCTCCAGCTTCTCTCCTCCCATCTCCTTCCTCCTGACCCCCACTCCCCGACTCAGCTTCCCCCCAGAACAGTGTAGTCCGAAGACACCCTCCCCAAAGGCTTTCCTCTCCATCAAAACGTATTTCCATTTCAGAAAGCAGAGGGAACAAACTCATTTCTAGAGTTTATTGCATTACACATGCGACCAGAACATGCACAGAAAAGCTTAGGTTGCTCTTGTATTTCTACCAAACCACAGATGCACCACAAGGAAAGGCTACAAGGCATAAGTCATTAATACTCCATTTCACCAAGGACAATTGCTAAGTTCATTTGTGAAAAGATACATTGTAATGTGCTTTTTAAAGTCCCCTTCCCCCCCCCCCAAGCTTGTGGGTTTTCTTAATCTTTTTTGAAATATATATATATATATAGGTTTTTTGTTTTTTTTTTTTTTGTTTTGTTTTTTGCTTTTCTTTAAGTACTGGATGTTTTCAAAAATGCCATGAGTTCGTGGGCTAACCACACACAGCAGTTTTATGTTAGGAAAAACATGGAAAAGTCACATTGCTGGCTGCAAAAATGGCTGGGTGAGTGGATAAGGTTAAATGGATGTTCTACAGTTCCAATAAGTTAAGACCCAAATGAAAATGCGCAGTAATAGTTACCCTGCATTACGATGAAAAAATAAATTACACGTGCTAAGTTTTTAATATATATATATATATATGTACTCATAGGGATTACAGATCACTTGCAGCACGAACAGAATGACCCCAAAGTCACATTCTAGCAGGAAAACAGAACAGAACAGAACAAAACAAAACAAAACAAAAAAACCCAAAGAGCAATGAAGGTTTTGTTTCCGCCTTCCCAGTCCTCCAGCACTTGGGCCTGGAACTCGGTGCCCCCTCTCGGATCCTGGCCTCACGTGGGCCTCAGACCTAAGAAAAGGTGAGGTTGGCGGTCAGTTCTCGGATTCGATTCTCTCGGCTCATCTTCTTGAGTTTCATGCGGCGGTTTTGAAACCAAATCTTGACCTGCCTGTCGGTGAGGTTAACGCTCTTACTGATCTCTAGGCGGCGCTCGCGGGTGAGGTACATATTGAACAAGAACTCCTTTTCTAATTCCAGCGTTTGGTGCTTAGTGTAAGGGCACCTCTTCTTTCTGCCACTCTTTGCAGTGAGCCAATTGCTGGTTGGAGTATCAGACTTGATTTCCTCTAACAAAATTAAAGGGAGAAGAAAAAAAATCAAGAATTTTTTTTTTCTCTCAGTCCATTCAAATATACCCTTGGCCATGACCCTGCCACCAGACAGGCTGCTTTTGACAATGCTGGTATTAAACATCATTTACAAAGGTGGGTATGAGAGGGACTATAAATCGGTACCAATTTATAACTAAATACTTAACTAGATGAATTAAAGAATATTCAGTGCCAGGGGCTGCTTCTGCCTCTTCATATTCTCTCTCTCTCTCTCTCTCTCTCTCTCTCTCTCTCTCTCTCTCTCTCGCTCTCTCTCTCAACTTTCTGGCTTGCACAAAATATCACTATAATAGCGAACTTTACAGGATTTCCCTCAAAAACCATCCTAAGCTGTCAGTTCACCAGAAGAAACCATATCTTTCTTCATCTACCAAACTCACTGCTGGTCCAGGGCCCCAGGTCGGCCGCTTCTCACCCACCCCTCCTAGGCAGACAAGGAGTTTCACAACCAGCTTTATAGGGACCCAGCCTGTTTCAAGAGATAACCGAGGAAGCAAGGATACCTTCTCCACCCTGACTGGGCATTGTTGCAGTTCCCCCCCACCCCCCAATTTCCTCAAATTTTCTTTGCTCTCACACAAAAGCCTTCCTCCAGAAATGTAACTCTGTGGTAGACATTGAGGGACAGACTGCAGAAACGGGGGAGGGGGTGAGGGCCCCAGATTCCTTCTTAGAAACCCATATCCCCGGTTCTTTGCTTTACCCAGCCCTAGGTTGGGCAAGGCAGATGGTTCTCTCCCTCCTCCGCTTTTGCCTCCTTTGTAGAAGATTGCAAGGCCTGCGGCACTTTCCCCAGACAAAGCCAAGGTTACCTAGCTCTGTAAAGGCAAGAAGTCCTCCGCTTCCCCACCCAAGCACCAACAGGCCAAACCATTTCCTTCCCCTCTTAGATCGCAGGATGCGGGGTGCAAACCCTTGAACACAAACATGGTGTCTTGGGCTACCTTAAAACGATCCTTGGGTTCAAGGCAAAACTAGGGCTGCAAATCTGAGCCAAAGAAAAGCGGGCACTGGAGCCCTGTTTACAAGCGGCTGGTCTCCTTTTAGCTCTTTTGTTGTATTTCGGATCTGGCCCAAGACAGATAAACCCAGCAAGCCTCTCCTCTGCCCAGGCGCCATCAGCTTGGGGCCAGGTCTGGCCGGAGCAGCGGGAGAGAAGCCGGGACCCTTTCAAGGCTGGGGTCTCCCTTCTAAAAGCCGGGTGGAGCAGCACCTGCGGAGTTAGGCTCTGGGCTCCGCTGCCCAGGCTCCGCTCTGGGTACCCGAACGCTCCCTTTTCTCGGTTTTACCGGGGCTGCACGCCCCGCTGGGGTGGCAACTCTGTTCATACCTTTGCTTTCCTTCTCCTGCACTTCGGGACTGGACACGGAGACCTCAGCCAGGCAGCTCCTCTCTTCTGGAAGGCCGCCTTTGGCCTCAGGGCTCTCCACTTGGGAGACTTTAGTGGGCTCCTGGCCGTTCGCGGTTTCGTTCATCTTCTTTTCCATCTGCAGCTGGGCAGCCGAGAGCTGCGGCTTGGCCGCGCCACGAGGGTTGAGCTGGAGCATGACAGTGGAGCTGCCTTCGGGGCTGTTATTGTACTCTTGGGTTTTCCCGGTGGCGTAGGTCTGACTCAGTCTAAAATATCCAGGGACAGGAACCTCGGGGTTCTCAACAGGACAAGACTCGGGGACCAGCCTCTGGTACGAAGGGACCTCGGCAGAAATGAGTTTGTTGCGCTTATCAGAATACATGCAGCAATTGGATTCTTCTTTAATGTTGGCGGTGAATGAGCAAGTGGGGACTTGCTGTGTAACAGGTTGCTCTATTCGACAAGATCTGTTCGGGTCTGTCCAACTGTCTACTTGAGGTATATAAGGATGCACATTCATACCCATATTTTGGTGGTTCACTTCTCTTTTGGCCAGAGACGGGAGCAGTCCACAGGTTTGCATTCCATAGGTCCCCATGTCTGCGCTAGGTGGTGGCATATACATGCTGGCGCTGCCCGAGTAAAAACTGTCACTCCTGCAGGCACTGATCAAGGAATCTACTAAAAAAGTATTAGCGGCAGGAGAGCTGTTGGGAAAGGACATTTTGGGGAGGAATTTGAAGAAGAGAGATTGTGTCCTTTGTAGGCTGACATCGCTAGGAAAACATTCCCGGTGTAATTGTGGATGCCTCTGCCGACCACATGACAACCAAGCCAATGAGATTTGAAAATGGCCTTGAGCCGCAGCCTCCTTGCAGGTCACGTGTTCCACAGCCCGGCCGGCCGGCCGCGGAAGCGCGGACAACAGCGACATCTACTAAGCGCCTGTGATAGTGCGCGCGGTAGACAACCGGCCCAGAGCTCTGCTGCCGGCCAGCCTGTCTCCCGGGGCTTGTTTGGCAGGCCTGTCTGCCCCACTCGAGTCCCCCCACCGGGCCACCGAGCCCCGCCAGCGGAAGGAAAGGCTCGATTCGAGGGGCCTCCGGGAGGACACGCGCACTGAGGGAAGTCAGAGCGCTGTGGCGCCTGCCCATACCCAGGCTGAACGCGCCCCAGAGGGCCGGTTCCAAGCAAGGGATAGGGGCGCGGGCTGGTTAATTTAGTACTGGGCAGCCAGGAAGGTGAGTCCGATTCCTCTAGTTCTGAAACATCCCTCCCTAGGGTTCCAAAGGGGGCTGAAAATCTCCAGGGCAAAGACTGGACCAAGGGAAGCACTGGCGAATAGGGCCGCGAAGGTCGAGAGGCCAGGCAGCTGGGCAAACCCGAAGCAAACCCGATGATGTTTTCAGCCCGTAGTTACCCCTCTCCTTAGATCCTTCTGTCAGAACTCCGGGCCGGGTGGGAGGGGGTTCGGCACCCAGGAGCTCCTGGGGCCTTGACTCTGAGAGTAACCACACCCTGACCTTTGCGGCCGGCTGCTGGGAGCTTCCTAGCTTGGAGATAAGCCTTTGCCAGCCATTCCCTACCCTCGAAAGCGTCTCTCCGGCTCCCAGAGACAGTTAAACCAAGAGTTCCTTTCCCTGATAACACAGGGCAGAGAGGAAGGAAGGAAAAAAGAAAATATTTTTTCAAAAAAAAAGGGAAAGCTCTGACCCCCGGACCCCACAAGTTTTAGAAAACCGGGCCAGGGGGGAAAAAAAAGAAGAGAGCAAAGCAAACGTGTCATTTGGATCTTCTGCAAAGAAAAATATGTTTTCCTTTTATGGATTTTGTAAAAGCATTGGTTTCTGACAAGTGTAAGGTACAAAGGGTGGTGGAATTTATTAATACGTATTAAGAAGAATCAGGGCGATCAATAAAATTCTCATCTACATTCTTGGGCTACTTGGTAATTTTCTTGCTTCTGAAGGTTTTTAAAGAGTTATACCCGCTGTTGCCACAAACGGGAAGATATTTTATTAACAAATCAATCGAGACTTTGTAAGGATAAGATTAATAGTTAAGATTTAGCATAATGGCGTTCGCTTTATGAATTATTGAAAATTATACTATTGATTTTTCCCCTTCACTACTAACCAAGAAGGTCAATTTTTGTTTTAACACAAATCGTCAAATATTAAAAGCCATACTTTTGTCAGAAGTTAAATTTTATAGTTTTGGACTGTCCCTAAAATTCTTTGACAAGGTTTTGTTTGAAAAAGAAGGGGAATAAGATGAGAGAGACTTAGTCTTCCGTTTCCTCTGGTAAGGGAAAGTTTTATAAAGAGGGTACGGTCTGGGCTTGTGGTCCAGTTCATTAAAGAGCCACCACTGCCACAACCACCGTGGAAACTCAAGAGTTTTATGAGAAACTTGAACAACTTCCTCCCTTCTTCTCCGGTTGCAGGCGGGTCAGCCGCCTTGCGGAAGCCGGGGGCCTTAGGACAGCAGCAGGGAGCTTTAACCTTGATTTCCAAAGACTAGCCCTGGATCAGAGGCCCTGCCAGTGTGGGGGAGCGTCTTTCGGTCTTCCGGGTCCCTTTCCCGGCAGTCAAGAAAGTAAAACGGACCCGGAAACTGTGAACGTGAACCAGCTCCCAGCCGGAGAAGACAACTGTGTTCTTTTCTCCCACATTTACCCAGGAATGGGCTGGCCTTGGATTTCAGGCCGAGAGACTGAACTTGTGGATAAATCTGTTTTCCGCCTCAACAGAACATTTCTGCGGGGTTAGGTGCTCTTTAAAGGAGCCCCCAGCGTTCTTGGGGACCTAGTTGCTCCTTCACAAAAACATTTCACACATACCCCAGCAAAGTCCTTTGTCCCCCCCCCTCCCCTAAAGGAATTTCTCCGGGCCTGAAAAAAACAGGCTTGGAGGTTATTTTCGGCCTTGGGACCGATTGGCTAGTCTCCTCGCAGCGCCCTCGCCCAAACAATAACCCCTTTTAAAAAACTCCACGGTGGCAATGAGACAGACCTTTTAAACCTTTACGCAGCTGTTCAAATACAACATCATTGTCAGGTTAAAGCCTGGCGCCTCTTACTGCTCTGGCTGCTGCACCCCGGTGGCGGAGCCCGAGATTTAAACATTACCTTTCTACAGGGGTGGCTATTTTTAAGCTGGGGAGGGGGTGTGGGGTGTTAAGTAAGGCATAGGGGGGAATAACTTTTGTCCCTAAGTTGCTAAGATCTTGATCAACCCTAACAGCTACTGATTAGCACCTCAAAATTTCCCTTTTTACATTTATGGCGATAAAATTCGGAGCTACAGCTAAATATGCCCAGAGCTGGATAAAGTGCCCGCTGCACGGGTCTCTCTCGACAGTCACCCTGACGCCAGCTTGGCGCTTTAGCATTGTGTCGCCTTGTATTTCGGCCAGGAGAGCGGCCCAGATTTCCACTGCCAATTTTTCCTAATCCCAAGCAATGCAGAACTGTTCAATCTAATCAGGAATTTTATGCCCATCAAATGCCCTTTCATAATCTTTATTTATACACGAAGCAAACACCTCGTCCAAGAGCCAGCAATTCCTTACTGAGCTGGTAAGTCTTCAGTGAAGTAGGAGAAGCAAAATCTGCTTCTCTGTGTGTGGGTCTTTCTGTTTCCGTGTCCTATGGCTTCAAGCTCAAAGTCACCTCGCACCAGACTGGGGTTTAAATAGACCTTCACTCAAAGGCAGGGAGGAAATTTGTATGCCAATTTAAAACTGGGATCTATTCTCTCAAAATTCTAATTTTCTTTCTCTTTCGAATTTCTGCCTTCAGACTTCCTCGGGGCCCAAACTGTCCATATGTTAGATTTCTAGAATTTAAAACTCGAGCAAAATGAAAAGACTGTAAGGGAGGACAGAAAATGTGCCTTAAGACTGTAGAGCTGAAACAAAGCAAGCGGAAGGGAAAGGCAGTAGCTTTCAAATCCAACTTTTATTTTGCTTCGAGTGTTTAAATGTAGTGGCTAGTGTTTTTAAAAGTCATCTTTAGGTCTTTTAGAGCAGTTAATATTAATAACAAGTCAATATTGCATCGTAAAAGAGATGGATATTCATATTTGTACCAAGACGCCTGTCTCCCTGGCAGTTATTTTTCCAGAGGGGGAAAAAAATAAAAGGTCGCCTTAGCAAGAAATTACCATTTATAATAATGATGATGATGATGATGATGATGATGATGATAATAATAATAATAATAATAATAATAATAATAATAATAATAATCTGGCTTACATCTTCACCTTCTGGTCTTCTTTAAGAGGGTGGGGTGGAGGCTTTGGGCCTAAGAGGACCTATGGGCTCCTATAGTCTCCCTGAATTAAGGCAGTGAGCTGCCTCTGGATTCTGTCACTCTTTGGACATAGAATGGGTAGGGACAAATTAAAAGCTGCCTCCCCGAGACGCCCGTCTGGATTGCACTGTGGCAGCAATCTGAAAGGAAGGGGCAAATGGGAGACTACTACGGACTCGGTAAGGGATCGACAGAGATAAGCAAAAAAGAGATGGAGAAGAGCCGAGCCTCTCTCTACACAGACACAAAAGACTCCTTCTTACTTGGCGCATTTTCTCTCTACTTCAGAATCCGAGAACTTGGCGCCTCAGAATCGATGGCCGCCGTCAAGGAGCCCCATGCACTGTAGGAGGCCCTAAAACGGGGGATTTTCGGCCCCTGAAATTTCTAATCCCATCCCCTGGCCCGTATCAGGACCACATTGGGCAAGCGCGGCCGGGAGGAATGACATTGTGGACCGCGCAGCAGCGGTGGTCCGCCGGCGGCTGCCAGCCAAGGCCAAGGGGCCCCGCACAGCCAGATGCGCGGTCGGTGGAGCCGCCTACAAAGGAAGACAACGACATTTGGGAAGGGAGGTCTCACCCCATTAGACTGAAACCGAGGTTAGGCCCAGAGAAAGGTCGCTTTACAGGAGCAAAGCCGACCGGCAGCAAGACAGGCAAGAGCCAGGCATCCGCGCGGGGAACACCCACGCCTCTCTCTGGCGCCTAGCCGGGGAGTCATGGCGCCCCAGCCTCCCGCAAACCAAAGCCAGCTCCCGGAAGCCGGGAGAACTAGCGGATGAGAGAACCCTAGAGCTTGAGGTCCAGCGGATGGAGGGAGGGAGACAGAGGTCAGTGCAAATTCCAGGGGCTGCAGGTTCTTAACAAGGAATTTAGGGGTGAAAGGGAGAGGGGGCCGCCATCCTTCCTTTGAGCCACCCATGTCCGGGAGCCCTTTCTTCACACTTGTGGACCGCAGGCAAGGATGCAAGAGAAAGGGGACATAGACATTTCCCCAAATGTCCGGGGCTTTGCAGGAGCAGTGAACCACGGGAACAATTTTAACTGTTTGTAAGAGCCCGTGACCAAACAAACTGCGCACCTCAAGGTCAGCGGGCCAGCTAGGAAAGGTGGCCCGGATTCCGTCAATTACTGTGGCTATTACTTCAAGTCTTTTCCATTCACGACACTTTGAAATACAAACGTCCTCACAAAGAGTCTACTATCTCCGGTAGCCGCATCGGTTCAGTCTGGCACCCGCACCCCAACTTCTAGCCCTCCCTGCCCCTGGGGTAGCCACGGGTAGCACCGGGCCATGCATGGACTGGAATCCTCAGCCCCAAACGACGCCCATGGTCCTCACGGAGTTTTCATCCCCCCCCCCCAAGTACACGCTCAGCTAAGTTGCCAACGCCCTAATCTATTTTAAACAAAAGCCGTTTAATCACCCCAGCCATCTGAAAGCTCAGGAGACGCGTGCGATTTTGGAGAGGTGGGAAGGAGTCTTAACGTTTCTCATCGCTCTCCACACTCAAACCAACACGAAAATAGATTTCCCTAATTCAATTAACCCTCAGTGGCTACGACATATTTTAAACCACAGCTATTTGTCTTTTAATAAATATCTTCTTGACACCATCAGGTTAGATACCAAGGTATTTTTCACAGCGGCTTTAAGGAGACAACGGTTGGGGGGAATCTTCTGTTTCAGAATACCGGTTGCGTCTTTTCCTCTGTCTCTCTACAACTTCTCAAACTCATGGCTGGTTAGAACAAGCAAATAGCGAACACCTTAACTACTGCCTGTTTCTAACGGACGGGCCAAGATTCCTTATTAGAATCTAGGACTTGGGGGTGGGGTGGGGGGGGGAAGGTACCCACAGCCTCTTGGCAAATAAGGTTTCTGGAACGTGAGCGCGCCCTCGTGTGGCTGTAGAAGTTCTTGCAAACGGAAAATAGTATTTTCTCTCCTTTGCCTGGAGTATGCTGGCTGTCACACAGCTTGAACATTTAGACGCAGTTAAAAGAAGAAGAAGAAAAAGGAAAAATAAAGAGAAAGAAACAAACCAGTTTTATGGTTTGTTTCAAACAAATAGAATTGACCCGAGAAAGATCATATTATTAGGGCGTTTATAAGTGCACAGAATTCTAAACAAAATGATCGCTTTCTGAGTGAAATACTTTGATTGTCTGCTTTGTTCCTATTTTATTCTTTACCAAAGATTTAGAAATACGTTTACGAAACAGTATAAATATATTTCATTTTGCTCTATATTTTATAAAGTGCCTGAGTTTATTTAGCAAGGTGGAGAATTGCTTTCAAATGCTTGGGATAATGTAAGCCTAATCAGAATGTACTCTCTCAAATGTCTTTTTAAAAACTGTAGTTCTTCATTACAGCATAGAGAAACTCTTTCTAAGATCTTCCCCAATTCTCAGCACACCCTCACTCTAGTAATAGTTAGTAGGCATTTTGATCTAACAAGTGTTTTTATTTATTTTTTCTAAAAAAGTCAGTTGCTATTAAATTACTCAAGTGCTTGGGGAGAAATTATAGTTATTGATCCTGAAATTAGGAATTTTCTTAGATTTATGGTGAACCCCCAGTGTGATTCTGTATGATCATAAATATGTGTGTGGGTCTGGATGCAAGCCTGTGTTATGAGACTGGGTGGTGGTTGGAAATCACAGAAGAACTTTAAGGCGCCTAATTATTCAGAGAGGTTAAAGGTGATGACCTTGACATTTTGGAAGTTCAAAGGCATACACTTATGCACTTATGTTTTTCTTTACCTCCCCCTAAAAGCTTTGGCTATTTTTTAAAAATCATATTTTAAAAAACAAACTTCCTCAGAAGAGGCATGAGGGGCTGTGCATATTGTGGATTTATTTTTAGACTTTGGGCTTCTGAGAGGTTAAGAGTCATAAGATCCAATTCACTTTTGTCAGATCAAGAGGAGGTTTTCTCACGTCCCCGGTTTATTGCACACTGCGGAAATCTCTTTTGGGCCCACCAGAAGGTGTATAATATAACCCAATTAAGCTGTTTAGAACTTTGGGTTTTATGGTGTTGTCTAGACAGTTCAAGGTTTTGTAAACAGCCTGGCTTGGCTCTGTGACATAAAGTATGCTGCAGCCCTCACCACATTCTTTAACTTAAAGCGATAAATGTGGCGAGAAGCAGTTTTGCAGCCCCTGGTTTTAGTCCCTTGAGGGGGGAGGACTCACAGTCCCTGCTGCATGACACCAGAAAGACCCCAGTCCCCTGTACCTATTAACTTCCTCTTAGCAAACTGCCCCCGCCTCACATGGAGGGTTTCTTCTTCTTCTTAAGGGACTCTGGCTCCTTGTCACCATGTTAAGAGATCATTTGGATCTTCTAGTTAATTTTTTAAAATTGTTTTGCCTTTTCAAAAATTTCAAGTTCATTAGACTTAGGGATGGGGGTGTGGTGAGAATTGGCTTTTAGACTCCTATTGCTTCAATCCCATTGCCTGGAAAAAAGACAACGGGTACTGCTGGATCATGTCATCAATTCAGAAATGTAACACTAACATGTTTTTTTTTTTTTTTTTTAAGAGCTAGTGTAGCCTACAGGGGGTGTGAAGGACCAACTCCTATTATGGTGAGATTAAAAGGTGCCTCAACAGGCTTTCAGTTGCATGGGGAGATGAGGTTCTGGTCACTAAGACCGCCTGATTAGCCACTAAACTTCTTCAAACAGTAAAACCCATGCAGTGTATTGAAGCTGTAACCTCCATTTTGCTAGAAACCATTTATTCACACACACAAAAAAACAGTGACTCATGCCCAAAGGTACATTTCCCAGAGTTTAAATAATCTGTGTTCACTGAGGGGGAAGAGTGGGATTTCTTAAACTCAAAACAAAACACCAGGCTCCTTCTAGCCCCATGGCCTAACTCCCTACAGATCTCGCCGCGTCCACAAGGAGAGGGAGAAGAGGAACAACAGTACATTGGCGGTAAAATTGAAAAGGGATGTTTGCATTTACCATGTTCCCCTTATTAGGATCCGCTCAGCCAAGTTCCGGGCCTCTTCCTCAGCATGTAGCAGTCGCAGGGAGGTCCCGAGTTGAACGCGAGAAGGAATCGTGAAGTTCCACATAGAAGAGGCGTCATTGAACCCAAGGACATTGGGCCTGCGGAGGGCAGGCTGATGGGGAGGAGGGTGGGTAAGTGGGGCTCTGGGAAGGGGGTACATCCTGGAGCTCTCAAAATAAGGGGTTTCCAGTGAAATACTGCAGACGGTCCCTGTTCAGTTTCTTTTCTTTCATCCTGCGATTCTGGAACCAGATTTTGACTTGCCGGTCAGTGAGGTTGAGCATCCGAGAGAGTTGGAGTCTTTTCTCTTTGTTTATGTATACATTAAAGAAAAACTCGCGTTCCAGTTCGCGGATCTGGTACTTGGTGTAGGGACAGCGCTTTTTCCGGGACCTCTGGGGGGCCACTGCGAGGGAAAGAAACCAAGGGGTGAGAGAGGCTACTACTTGCCCCCACCCGCTGTGGCCACTGAGCTAGGGCCAGGCCTTGGCCCAGTTAGGGACGTCCCTTGCCGCCTTTGAAAGGCCCTGCCTGCATCGTGGGGGATGATATATGGGCGGGCACAGGAGAGTGCGGGCGTGGACATGTGTGCACGCCCGGGGACACACACACACACACACACACACACACACACACACACACACACACACACCAGGCTGGCTGGCACTGATAGGAAAAAAGATGGCAAGAAGGCAGACTCTGAACTGGAACGTAAGGAGAGGGAGACAGGGATGCTCCCAAAGGGGGCATCTGCTCAACTCCGAGCTGAGTGTCAGCCAGGGGCTTGGGTTAAGTCCAGTGTGGAAGATCACCTGTCCCCTCCCTGAAAGGCAGGAGGAGGCTGCCGCGTTCCCACTCACCAACTGGCTCCAAATGTCCTTCCCTCCTCTAAGGTCCTCAACTCACCCACCCCCACCCAAATAGAGAGAAAGCTCTCTAGGGCGATTAATGTCCTCTTCGAAGTCTACCTTAAGCCCACCTAAATTGGTTTCCTATCATAAACACGCTTTACAACGACCCGGGAAATCTTATAGGATGTATAAACCCCCTCGAATGCTTATAAAGTAGCACATAAAACGGCGCAAGCAGAGGGAGGTCCCCGCCGCCCCCCCTCCACCGCCCCGGGCCAGCCCCTCGGCCCGCGCCTACCTGTGCCGCCGCTCTTTTCGGCCCCCGCCTCCCCCGGGGGGCCCTCGCCTTCACCACCGCCGCCTTCCGCTGCCCCCTTGGGCTCCGGGCCCGGAGTCGCCTTGGAGCAGGGACTGCCCCCGCCGCCACCAGCCCCAGGCTTGGGGTCGCCCTTGTCAACGGCGCCCTCGGGCTGCGGCGGTGCTGGAGCGGGCTGGGGCTGCGGGCCGGCGAACGGGGGTCCTGGCGCCGCCTCGTAGAACTGATCAAAGCCCTGGGGCAGGATTCCGTTGCGACCCACGGCGCTGTAGAAGTTAGAGGCGGCGGCCGCGGGCCCGTGCGGCGGCCCGGGAGCGCCGCACACCGGCTCGGGAGCCTTGAAGAGCACGTCTGGCCGGCGGCCGGCGGGAGGGAGCAGATCGCGCTGCATGGCCGCCTCCTCGGCCGCCGCCGCCGCCGCCGCTGCCGCCGCCGCCGCCGCGTAGTAGGGAGCGTAGCCCCCGGAGCCGCCGCCGCCCCCGGCGGGGCCACCGCCGCCGCCGCCCCCCGCGCCACCGCCGCCGCCGCCGCGGTACGGCCACTTGGCGCGCTCCAGGCCGTAGTCGCGAA
The DNA here is from genome assembly GCF_963924665.1 of Micromys minutus. Taxonomy (NCBI): domain Eukaryota; kingdom Metazoa; phylum Chordata; class Mammalia; order Rodentia; family Muridae; genus Micromys; species Micromys minutus. Next base: position 46,622,876 of record NC_137982.1, on the reverse strand, counting down.
AGGCCACCTCCCGCACGGGCTGGACGTGCGGAGCCAGGTTGGACGAGTAGGGGAAAGTCATCTGGCACGAGGACGGCTGCGAGAGGAACGACGGCTTGCTGGCGAAGTCCGACGGGGCCACGTAGTAAGCGCAGCCCGGCAGGTACATGCTGGCTGCGCTGGGGCCGCACTCGTCAAAGTCGTTCATGGCTGCGCGGCGTGCACGCCGGCGAGCCTCGGGCCGCTCCCGGTGCCTCCAACCTGAGCCATCGATTGCACAAGAGGCTTGGGCCAGGATCAACTAAGCAAAAATCCCCACCGGGCGCTGACGTGCAATTCATCTTGATTGATTCTGGTGGTAATTATGTCACGTGACGCCATGGAGAGAAATGTCCTTATATCTATATCAGCTCTCGCCAACACGCCCCGGGACAGCTCCTGGCGCCGAGACGCGCGCACGCTGGGGGCGGATCGGCCTCCAGTTCCCGCCAGCTCTCCCAGGGCACTCCCTGACCAGGCTGCGCTGCAGGCCGGGTCACCTGCGCGCCGCCGGCGGCTGCCACCGCTGGGCGCATCTGCCGCCACCGGACTGGGCCGCCCGCCCGCCTTAGCACGCCCGCGCTGCTTTAAGTACCCGGACCTAGGCCGGAGGGGAGGAGGAGGGAGGGAGAAGGAGGGGGAGGAAGGGGGAAGGGAGAGCAGCCGAGAGCAGTGGGGGGAGCCCCGGCCCTGGCACAGAGGACTAGGTGTGAGAGTGTGAGGTTCCCACCCCCACCTTTCCTGAAGCCGCTCCCTCCCCCAGGACACAGCCACCCTCTGTAGCTCTCCGGCTGGGAGCTTGTTGCTTCTTGTTCAAGGGGCGTAATTGCGACACTCTCTAGGGCGCAGGGAGCCCTGATTTACATATTTCTCTGCGGTGTGCGTTCCGGCTGGTGGGGATTTGTCTCTCTTGGGTTCTGACACTAGAGTGCAGACCCTGGAAAAATGACTCCCAGGAGCTAGGCTTGGCGTGGGCCATTCGGCCCTTTCTCTTCCAGGTTCTCCCGCTCGGTTCCCGTCCCTCCTTTCTTTGCTTACTCCTCACTCCTCTCCTTTCTCTCTTCTGTCTTCTTCTTTTTATTTCCTCACGTCCGTTCCGTTTTCTCCCCTTCCCCAGTCTTTCTCAGTACCTCCATTCTTTTCTCTCTCTCTCTCTCTCTCTCTCTCTCTCTCTCTCTCTCTCTCTCTCTCTCTCTCTCTCTCTCTCCACTCTTTTCCTCTCCTCTCCTCTCCTCTCTCAATACTCAGCCAGCGAGGAAACCCAGAGCTCCCGGTTTTCTGGCTTTCCTCAAAGCCCGAGAGTCTCAAGAACAAAAGGAAGACAAGTCCCATTCTCACAGAATAAGGCCCTACTCACCGCCCACACACAAACCCCTAGCGCTTTGGCCTTCCTCACCGTCTTCAGTGTTCATGTCCCTTGGAGCTATCACTGCGTTGAAGCCCCACTAAGGCCTGAGCAATCTCATGGCATATCCCCAAGACTCCTCTGGAGCCTTGAATTTGACGGCCATAACAACTCCCAGGGAGAGCGGTTGGTTCTCCAGGGGCCCTCTATTGCATCCGCCTGCCTGCTGGAGTCTATATGCGCCACCTGACTCGGAGGTAGACTTTTCAGGTCCCCAGCCAATTGCTCCAAAACCTTACTTTCTTCTGGCTTCAGCAATCCTCTCAGGCCTGGAGTCCAGAAGAGGCCTGAGCTCCCACCTCCAGCTTGCCAGGCTTTAGTGTCTCCCCAAATCCAAATCCCAGACCCAAAGGCAGCAGCCTGCCTCCTTCCTCAGTATTCCTATCCTCAGAAAAATCAGCCCAGAGGCCGGGGCTTCAGCGCTATGCCCTGGTTAAGCAGCTCTGTTTGTGTGCTGGTTCCCTCCCTTCCCCCAGGCCGCTGCAGTTCGGGTCCTGTGCTCTTTGCGCACAGAGCCGACTTAAGGGGAAAGGCTGGTGGTCTCGGTTAATATCTATTTTCTAGCCGTCGCCCCTTCCTCTTCTCCTCCCTCCTTTCTCCATTCCTCTTTTCTCTCCGCCCTCACCCACATTTGCTTTCCTCCCCCCAAAACTGCGCAAACAGGTCTGTGGCAGTGATGACTGAAGCTCTCCAAGCTCTCTTCCACCTAGCTGTTCATCCTATGTGAACCCCTCCCTGCAACCCCCACCCCGCCGATTCCTATTGGCACCATTCTCTTTGCCCAGAGTTCAACACACAACGTATTTTTATCTGCCTCCCTATCTCCATCCCGGTGCCAAGATTCTCCCTTTCTGAACCTTGGTCGACGCCCCTGGATCTGTCTCCTAAAATGGCTCCCCAGACGCAGCACGGAGTTCCTGGGGTCGTTCAGGACGGAAGGAGGCGGCGCCCCCCCCAATCTTTGCATGTCTTGGGATGCAAAACAATTTCCCCACCTTCTCTTTGCTCACCCCACCTAGTGAGTTGTAAGACAGACCATCGCCCCTAAAGTGAAGTCTGCTGGCTGCCGAAAAGGGAAAGGAGGAACCATTCAAGTTCAACGACATGGCGACGGCAGCTCCGGCGGGAGCCGTGCTTTGGCAGGGGAGGGTGCGCCATCTGTAGCGGCGCGCTAGCACACAGGGGAAAGGGCGATGGGCCCCCCTCCACGCTTTAGCGTGCAAGTCGCCCCCACAAACCAACCACAGCATTCATCCTTGGCCCAACCCGCTTTGCTCTTTAGTCCGAGCTCTCTGCGTTGGTCATCACCCCGAAAAAACAAAAAAAAAAAAACCATGAAAATCCACAGCCCATGGACCCGCGCGTTCCGCTAGAGAACCTACCGTGAAAACCCGGGCGTTGTGTCCTTGTGTCCTTGCTACTGCGGTCCTACTCGAAACACAGGGAGCACTCACGACTTTCGGGGCTCGGCCAGCAGCTCCGAGAACGATAGCTTTCTGCGCCGCTCGTAGACGCGATGCGGTAATTTTGAGCCACCCAAGATAAGACACTAACTTGACCTTAACTTTGTCAGGGCGCCCCTGGTATCTGGAGAACGTGAACAGACACTGTCTGGCAGCTCTCGTAAAAGCTGACTGGGGAAGGGATTCTGAGTCATTTCATTTATTACCGCTACAGTTCTGCAAGAAAGCTTTTCCTCCCTGCCAAACTTTAATTATTTATGCTCTTTTAGGAAACGAAAGAAGAGAAAAGCAGGGGAGGTAAGAGAAACACCCAGAGCCACTCTCTTCCCTGCAGAGCCTACCGGAAAGACTTCTTAACTGAAGACTGTAAAACAACAAAATAACAACAACAACAACAAATGTGGGAAGATCACCTTTGTCCAAGGGCTGTTGGACCGGCGCTATGTCCCCCCCCACTACCACCGAGGGGAGTGGATGCAGCTGGGAGAGGCCAGTGATGGGGCACACCTCCCTCCCCCACCACCAGACATGAATATTTACAACGATTCTGGATTTCTCCTCCACTAGCTTGCAGCCAGGAAGCCTCCCTAGCCCGCCTCCCAAGGGGAGAACCCTCGGCCCTTAAAAGCTTCCCCCTTTTCGGCCTCCAGAGCTATCAACGGAGTGAACAGTGGGGTAAATTGTTTTTTTTTTTTTTTTTTTTTTTTTTTTTTTTTTTTTCCATTTTAAAACCTCTTTCTTAGTCAAGAGGCCTCGTGGACTGTAGCGTTTCAGATTTCAATATTGTTTCTCTTTGGCATTTGTTTAGTGCCCTGGTTCCAAATTTCTGCCACAACTTCCGTTAGGGAAGGAGACATTGTGATCTTTGAATTTGTGTGGGTCAGCAAAGGGGATGCATTTGGAAAACATTGCAGGACCTACAGATAAGATTTTATATTTAGGCTAATTTTTTTTCTGGGCCCCTAGGACTAACCCTCCCAACCCATCCCAGACTACAGAGAAACATAATGGCTTAGTATCACATCTATCTAGGAAATTGGCCTGCATGTTTTGTTTTAGGGTCTGGGTCTGAGAAAGTCTGGTTTCTTCTTCCTTTTTCAGTCCTCTGGACCTAAGGTCTCTCAGTATGGCTTCTGCCTTTGTTCAGTTGTTTTCGAGGAGAAAAACCTCTCAATACAGACTCAGACTCCTAAAACCTGGCTCAGTACTCCTTTCCTGCACAATCAGATGAGGAAACATTGCAAGCACAGGACCTTTACAACCCCCTCTTTCTTACCTTCTAATTGTGGGCATTTTTTTTAATTATAAAAAAAAACTTGCATGTATACATCGAATTCGTTTCCCAGGAAGGGAATTGGAACTTGGTTATTCAGTATTAGAGATGCATCGGTCTTACTTATTCTTTCTCTGGTGAGAAGCTACTTTCTATCTCTCTAAGAGTCAGGATTTTCAAAGGGGTTAGTTTTAAGCAGGCCCTGGCTTTATTTGACTGAACTCTGGGTCCAGAGGCATAAGGCGGAATTCCCAAGGGAGCCTGCTGAACTCCTGGTGCAGTCGCCTAGGGAGCATGCTAGAACTTAGCTTGGTCCTGAGAACTCTGACCAAAACTTGGCAGAGAGATATTTTGTTTTGAAATCCGAGGAGCTGCAAATCTCCACTCTCTCTTCCCCCACCAATAACAGTGAGCTTTAAATTTGAGAATTCAGGCAAAATTGAGAATCCTTAGTCTGCAAACTCCCGGTTTGCTTTGTGTTTGAGACCTAAGCAAATCTACTTAAGAACTTGAATATTTCATATATATATATATATATATATATATATATATATATATATATATATATATATATATATATATACATACATATGTCTTCTGACTGCCTGGGAAGCTATTTTTCTTTTTTATTTAATGAACAGCAAAGACCAGAATTGAAACCCAAATGGAGAAAAACAAGAACAATTTTGAGAGCCTGAAAAAAATTACAAAAGAATTTAAAACATCTTTTTAAAATGAACATCAGCTCCCTAATAACTTGGCTGGGACCCGGATATTTATTTTCACTATGCAGCTAATATATACAAGGAAATGTTATTTTACAAAATAAAAAATTATACATATACAGCAACTGTTAGGACAGAAGATAATATTTAAAACACCAACCGAGGTCAGTTGGGGCGAGGCTCGAAGGTCCCTGTGAGATGGCCTTTGAGGTCCAGTTCCAGGAGACCTTCGCTAAAGGAAAAGCCATTGGATATTAGGAATCACGAGCCTTTGGGATGTTGTGCATCTTGCTAAGGGCTGGGGGTGGGGCTTAAAGCTCAAAAGAAGATGCAAAGATTGTAGGGGAGGCGGGGTTGAATTAACTGAGAATATGGCTGGACAGATTTCTGTAACAGGCATAGAGCAACCTTATTCACAATTCAGAAAACCTAGGCTTCTCAAGGTAAACCTGGCAGGGCTCAGGGCCTCCAAAGCTTCATAAGAGCTGACCACAGGTTTCTGAGAAAAGGTATACTGGCCACGTTTTGATGGAATTGATGGTGGGTGGTGGAGAGGGTTGGGGAGAAGTTCTAGGTCTTTCTGTCCTTTAAAAGCAACAACCACAGGCTGAGAATCTGAGAGATCTCTTCTCCCATCCTTCAGACTTCTCAAGGATGCTCTCCTTCTTTTCTTTCTCTTTCTTTTTCTTTTCTTTCTCTTTCTTTCTTTCTTTCTTTCTTTCTTTCTTTCTTTCTTTCTTTCTTTCTGTCTCTTCTTGTGATGATCCATTAAGGAAATTCAAGAAAGACAGACACATAAACACCTTCATCCATTCAAAAGTCAAAGTTACAGCCTGAGTGCAGACCCTCCTCCCTCCCTCGCTTGCTCTTTTTCCTTCCCTGTGCAGCCAAGCCTCAAAACAGGCCAGGGGCTCCCCCCACCATAGTGCAGATCTAGGGATCTAGTTACAGAGTGCATGGCCTTGGCTCGGGTGATAGGTGAGGCTGGAGCAGGGGAACTTCTGCCAGTCTAGAAACCGTAGTTTCTCTCCCTATCTCTGAGAAGGAGATCTTCCAGCATATAGCTTTTGTGGAGCTGAGATTCCAAGGCATCCCATCATTCCCTACAAGTCTGAAGGTCTCTAGGGTAGCTTTTGTCCTCCCAAATCATTCAGGCAGATGGGGGTTGTGGTGGAATCAGGAGCCTTCCTTCCCCCAGAGTGGAGAGCCTAGCTTTGTCACAAAAGGCTTCTGCTGCAAAGAGGCTGGAGTTATCCTCAGCCCTTTGCACTTCAACGGGGGTCTCTACATGGCCTTTCTACATGCACTTCTATTCGGAGCTCTAGCTAGGCTCCTGTTTAATGCAGAAAGAGCTGGATAGAGAAAGAAAAAGAAAAAAAGAACAAGTTGAAAACTGAAAAACCCATATACAGTGTTTCAATAGTGAGCCCTAGATGTAAACATCACAGCCAAGGACAGTTGACCCCAGACACCATGCCGAATGCTTAAAGCCAGTGTTAGATTGTAATTCCCAAAGACCTCTTAGGAGGGTCTCAAAGAAAGCTGGAAGGGAAGGGGCTCCGCTGGCCTCATCTCCAAATCTCCTCCCGGCTCCTGGGCTGCAGACTGAGCCAGAGGGCGCCCAGGACCAGAGGAGTGGGAGGGAAATCTCCAGCCCCAACACCTCCTCCACAGCCAGGCCTCGGTCCAAAAGGGCAGGCTTGGCAAGGCCTCGGCCCCTGTGGGCAGCTAATAGAGCGCCAGGGCCTGCTCGCGTTGCACTACACGTTTCTTCTTCATGCGCCGGTTCTGGAACCAGATTTTGACCTGCTGGTCGCTGAGGTTCAGCCTGTTGGACAATTCCTTACGCTTCTGCCGGTTGATGAACTCATTGACCAGGAATTCATTCTCCAGCTCCGCGATCTGCTGCTTTGTGTAGGGTTTTCTCTTCTTGCGGGCCCTCCCCGGGGCCGCCCCCCACGGCAGGCCTGAAACAGAGCCCCGACCCATGTCAGCCTTCTCAGATCAACTGCCCGCCCCCACAGAGGCTCACCAACTCCTGCCGGATCTCCTCCCTGTACAACTGTCCCTGACTTCCCACCTCCCGTCCCTGCCTAAACTGACGTGGGGACCATGGACACCGTTTACCGTCGGGCAGCGAAGATCGCAGGCAAGATGCCACCCCAGCAACTTGCACTGCCATGTTCAAGTTGAGCGAGCCTTTGGTGTCTTCCTTGAAGCTGGAGGCGCAGGGGGCCCCCTGGAGCAGGGTCGCAGAGCCTGGAGCGGCCCGGCCTACACCCGAGTAGTCGTACTTGGTGCCTTTGAGAGCCGAGTGAACCAGACTAGACTCGGGGGTGAAGGGTGGCCTAGTCCGGCTGCGTTCCTCAGATGCGGTGGCCGCATCAGGCGTATAGAACTTGACCTGGTCTTCGGGTCCGTCCTTGGAGCCTGGAGACTGAAGGCCAATAGGCCCAGAGCTGGTCAAGTAAGGCTGAGAGAAGCCTCCAAAGGCAGAGGCGGTGGCAGGCTGCGCAGGGGTGCATGAGGCGGGCGTAGCGGCCCAGGGCAGCGCGCCGCGAGGGTACGAGATGGGGGGAAGAGCGGCCAACTGGCTGCCATTGGGTCGCAGGTTGGAGAAGTAGAAAGAGTCCGGTGACTGTAAATTCAGAAGCGAGCCCACATAGCCAGCTCTGTAGAGACTGCGCTCACACATCTCCAACAAAGGGCCTCGGCTGTGCTCGCAACAGTATTTAGTTACAACCCGGAATAAGAGGACCGGCTCAGAGGATTGGACGAAACTTCGCCTGCAGGTTCTTCAAAGCCGGTCATTTCAGCACCGCCTACATCTCCCGACCGGTCCCCACCCCCACCCCTTTTCAGGGTATTATGATAACACCCGCGATGTTCGACGGGGCGAAGGACGAGCCTGCCAGCAAAGCCAAAGAGTGTTGAGGAAAGGCAAAGCCCTTGAGAGTTTCCAGACCTGTTTCAGGAGGTGACATTGGGATAAAGGTGCCTTTGCCCAAGTGTCTGTCTCTTGGGAGTTTTCCTGGTGTGGGTTGGTCTTGCCAGCCCTCATTTCGCCGGCTGTCTGGGCCAGGCTAGTTTTTACCAACTTTAAGTTGCAATTCAGACATTTTCTAATGAGGGTACCTCTGGGCTTGACTGGAGATGGTCTGGCATTGCCACCGCCTGCTCCTGGTTCTGAGCAATGCCTCTCCGAGACCAATCCTTTTTATAGAAAGGGCCTCTAAAGTGACTTTTGCCCAAGGCACATGGCAGCAAGGACCCATTCACTTGATTTTGTAGTCCCAGGTCACACACAATACAAGAGGTCGATCAAACAATGGCGAGAGGCTCAAGTGTGGTACCTAAGAATTCTTCACACTGTTCCTGACCGACATTTGTTCCCAGGAACTGTGTTGTTATCCAAGCCCCTCAGGTAATCCCGCAGTCCGAGGAGCCAATCTTGTGGAAAAACTACATTTCTTTTATCTCCTGGAGTCAACTTGGTGACTAGTCCCTATTAGTCAGAGCTCCTCGCTGTCCAACTGAGCGTTGGGGAGGCAGAAAAGCCAGGGCCACCTTGCTGAGGAAGAGCAGTCGCACAGGAACAATCAGCCAGCACGCGGGTGACTGCGGGTTCACTGTCTAGGCAAACGGGGAAGCAGGAAAAGTAACCGCTCCTCGCGTGCAGTAGTATGCTTAGCCCCTGCGACAGGGTCTTCTGGATAATCCAGAGGGAATAAGGCTTTCCCCCCCTCCAGAGACTGTGTTATGGGAGCCTGCTCTAGCCTATAGCAGGACCCACGGTCCCTGAGCCAAGCTGGAACTGGTTAGGCCCCCAGCTCTGGCAAGGAGACCACACAGGCGCCGCCGGAGGGCAAGGCTGACCACCTCGCTGGGACTTTATTGTGTGAGTTATGGCGACCAATTGGGCGGCTCTCAGGACGCAATCGGCCTCTTCCTCCTGTTCTGGGGAGGAGAGTGGGGGTGGGGGAAGTCTAGGGCTCCTCAGGGGCATTTCATGAGTTTCCTCCTTCACAGGCACTGGGACAAGACTCCATACTCCGTTTTGTTTTGTTTTGTTTTTTTTCCAAGTCTGTTTATAGAAGTTCAGGGGGACCCAAGCCTTAGGTAATCCATAGCTTTCATTTTGAAGAAGTCTCCCTTTTCTACTAGAGCAGCTTCTGGCCTGAATTTTCAGTTCTAATAGGCCCAGCATTCTCGGTGCCCCTGCCTCCTGCACAGCGATTCCCAGGTAGTTAAAGGCCTAAGGGTGCAGCCTTAGACTGCTTCTCGGGACTAAATGTATAAGTGTGAACGAGGAAAGAAAAGAACAGCTAGATTTTTCCCCCCTTAGTTCCCCTTTATTTCCCCCAAGGCAAAGTTCTTTTTGAGGAGTCTGGTGGCTGAAGGCTGGAGAGAGAGAAGGGGGGGCTTGTTATCTGGAGGTGGGGGGTGAGGGGAGAAAGCTGAGGAGCCGAATGGCAAAGTCTGCCAATGTCACCAAACGCCCAGGAGATGGCGAGCGTGCTCCACGCCTGGCGAGGCGCCGCCGCACGGTCAAGATCAACAGTGAAGGGCGGTGGGGCGGGCTTGGGGTCTCCAGTGCTCGCGGTCATGGCCCGCTGCCAAGGCGCTAAGAACACTCTCAGAAAGCCAGAGACTGTAGCAACTGGCCCAGACAGCAGAGCCAAGGGACCTGACGCAAGGAAGCCTGTGGCCACGGTTTTGTTTGTTTCATCTTCCGCTTCTGTCCTAACGCCTTTTTCATCTCTTGAATCACTAGTCGATGTGCCGATCTTGGTTCCTACTCCGATCGCTAATAACGGAGCTAATTTTTTGAGAGGCTCTCAGCCTCTAACGGAAGGAAAAGCCTTTCTCCAAACTCCCTCGGCCTTTCGGGCTCCCCGCGGGCCTCACTTCCAGGGCCTCAGCCACTAACCTCTGGCTCTCCTCCTCCCGCAATTCCGAATATAAAAGGCACACATATAAATAACAAAGCCTTCATCTGTTCTTCATTTAGCCATCAATCCAAATACCACCAGAGTGCATTTGAGCGCAGTTTTAATCTTCTGCAAACCCCATTTCTTTTAGGCTCAGCGAAACTGACGGGCGACCTGCAGATGAAAGAAAAACCTCGGGGCAATTCCCTCTATCCAATATAGGAAACCTGAGAAATGGACCTGTGTGATGAAGTGTGGCCTTGGGGACTAGAACCTACAAGATGAAGATTAATAATAATAATAATAATAATAATAATAATAATAATAATAATGATGATGATGATAATAATAGGAGGAGGAGGAGGAGGAGAAGGAAAGAAAAAGGAAGGAACGAAATTGAAAACGAAATAAGAAAAAGAAATGAGGGAACAGGGAGAAGGGTGGTTGAAAAAAAAACAAGGCCTGTATTTTTGGTTGGTTGGTTGGTTGCCTCCCCCCCCACACACAACATATCTTGTGAAAAAAATAGAGAAGGTATTAAGATTTCCTTCCCTAAGTGACGGACGTCCAGGATGATGTGACTCCCCTTCTCAGGGGTTTACCCCCCATAGATTGAACCCCCCTCTGCATCCCTATTTCTCTATCTTTGCCCGTATCCTCCCCCTCTATAAAGGAAGAAGCCTCGGCAGTTGGCAGTAAGACGTGAAACGCGTCGAGCAGGACCAGAGAAAACGAAAGTAATTCTCATCTTGAAGGCCCCGTGTTTCCCCAACAGCTCTAAAGGAGCCCTCGGACCACGAGAGTTGACATGTGTGAGCGTTTAGAAATCTGTTCAACTAACTTGCTCATCAGAAAGTTAGCTCACAGGAGATTGTAGCAGTGGCTACAAAGAGTCCCCACCCCCACCCTTTCTTTTGGCTCTGCGTGGCAAAGAGGGCTGAATCAGGAAAAAAAAGTTCCTGATTCCTGGAACTTGTGACTAGCTGCCAGGGTTATATATTAGTAGTCTCAGTTGTCAACTACTGCATGTGACATGGGATGGTTGAAGTGTTTCTTTTCTTTATTGATTGCCAGATACGAATATAGCTTTCCCTAATTTCACAACCTTCTCAGGGAACTGTAGGCCCCAAGTGTTCCAGTGAGTTTTCCTCTACCCAGGTGCCCACATTCACAACTGAATAATAAATAAATAAACTTGTTAAATACATTGAAAATATTGAAAGGAATAAAATTTATTGATTTTTAATGAGTTGACCTGGTTAAAGGATGATCATTTTAGACATCACAGATAATATCCTCCTTTTAAACATCACTATTTGTGCTGGAGGGAGGCGGAGGACAGAGAAGGACAGAACACGGAAGTTTCAGAGATCAGAACTGGTGTTGGTTCCTTCATTTACAGATGTCGAGGACAGCAAAATTTTATAATAAATAAGAACAGTTCCTAGAGGCAGCACAAGCTTGAAGAAAACAAATTGTGAAGACTCAGTGGAGACAAGAGAGTTCTTTTTATTTATATCTCCCTAGGAGTAAAATGTGACTTTTTAAAAAAAAATGCTTGAAGCACCGCTCACACACATTGCATCTACAAAAATAATCTTTCAGTCGCATGAATATGCAACATTTTTGAAAGCAGTTCATCATCACTTTCAGAAGCATCTTTCCCCCTCTTAGTCCTTAGAGCTCCACACTTGAAAACTGTGTAAGATATTTTAAAGCTCAGAGAGGCTCATGCATTCAGATAATTAATTTCTGTTCTGGACAGGAATTCCCACCCATGGCCACACTGGCTCAGTCTCTTTCCAAGAATTGAGGAGATGGCACTGGGTCAGTTCCATTCCCACAGACCCACGGAAAGGAAAGAATTTGTACCATCTAGAGCCATTCTGCTGAGTGTAAATATTTTAATAGCTGCGTCTAGAGTTGGAGAAATGAAGGTATTCACAAGGAATACTGTTTTCAGATTCAAAGATGACAGCTATAAGGTATGTTAAAACCACACAGAACAGCAGAGGAGGCTGCCAGAGATAAGGAAGGTTGTCTTCATTTCAATATTAATCAGGTAGCGGCTTTGAAAGTCATCACGTGCCTTCAACCTCCGAGTTTCAGACTCTCCCAGCGATCCTAAATCATTGAATGTCTAAAGAGCTGTTTCCACTTGCCTTGGGGAAACTTCTGAGAGCTAATGATTCAATTACACAATCACAGGGTATGAGAGGCTGAAAACGATTCTGGCCTAATGGGTTATAGGCATAATCAGTGCTGGAAACACATATAAAATCCTGTTAAAAAAATAAACCCTTAAATCCAAGGACACTTCTGAAATTCATTTTTGGGGATTATTGGGGAAAAAATACTTCAAGTTTTTTTATACTGGCCTGGAGGGAGAAACAATGTTTAAAAATTATAAAAAAAAAATCCTAGACAGGAACAAAACCAATAACAAGCAAGTAAGAAACAGAATCACAAAGTCAGATTGGGCAGCAAAACGTTTTAGAGCCAGATAAAAGTCAAGAGAGAAAAAAACAGTTCACAATGCTTGCCGTTCTAGTCTGGGAAGGGGGGCGGGGTGTGGAATTAAATACATTTTCAAGTCTTTTCAAAGGTATTTTTGGAGACAACTGAAAGCATTTAAACTGTCTGTGGCCAACCAGGCCCACATCAGGAGACAGTATCTTTGAGCTTGGAGACGATTTTCTTGTCTTTCACTCTTCGATTCTGAAACCAAATGGTTACTTGTCTCTCGGATAGGTTCGTAGCAGCGGAGATCCGCCGCCGCTTGTCCTTGTTAATGAACTTGTTAATGGCATACTCATTCTCCAGTTCTTTGAGCTGCAGTTTGGTGTAGGGTACCCTTTTCTTCCTTCCCCGACGGTAGACACACATGTCCGGCTGGTTTAAAGCCACATCCCCTGCCACAAACAACAACATGGGAAAGTTAGACTGGAGGCTGGAACCCCTACGCTTTGAGTTGTGTTATGTGAACGTGTTTGTGTATTTGTTAGTACTGGGCGGGGGGGGGGGGGAGGGGAGGGATAAGGAATGAAGAAAATACAATTGTTTATACTTTATTATTCTTTGCACAGTATTAAAGAAAGACTATTTGCACTTCAAGACAAAGGCTAATTTGATGGATCATCATGGTTTTTCAAACCGGCATTTTAACAAGCCTGTGATTTTATGGTCTGGTTATTGGGGGAAGCTCATAAGGACAGTTTCTGCAATTGCCAGTTGCTCTCTCTCTCTCTCTCTCTCTCTCTCTCTCTCTCTCTCTCTCTCTCTCTCTCACACACACACACACAGAGACACACACACACCAAATTTTTTTTTTTTTTTTAACTCAAGCTTTACTTTCTTTTACGTGTTTGGAGTTTCTGGGCTCTTAGGAGCTTTAGTGGTTATTGGAACCCCACTTGAAAAATGGGGACCAAACTCTGACACCTTTCAAAAACCTCTTTAGTCAGGAGAGTGAGGAAGGGAGGAGGGAGGGAGGAAGAAGAAAGAGGAGGGAGAAGTGAGGAAGGGGAGGAGAAGCTGCAAAGGTAACTTGAACTTTAATGGATAAAAAGCACCTATGCTTCACGGGAAGAAAAGGAGAGCAGAGACAGTTTTAGTCGCGAAAGTCAGAGATTGCAGAAACTAAACAAAGTTCAAGTGGATTATACCTGGTCAGGCCTGGAATATAAGTAACCACTCCCAAATAGGGGCTTTTCTTTTCTCTCCCTCCTCCTCCCGCATGTTCATCCCCTTTCTACATTGCTCCTACCTGGAAAGGATGATTTCCAAAAATGGGACCCCTGTGGCTGGTCCTTGGCACAGTACACCTGGCTGTTCCACCCGTTGGCTAGCGTCCAAGACTGGTAGCCCTCCATGGAGATGTACGCCTCGTGCCGAGGTTCCCCGGATCCAAAAGTGGACACCATGTCGATATACCCAGGCACGTGCTGATAGGGACTCGTGTAGCCCTGGTAGAAGGACACTTCCTTGGCTCGCGCGGGCACCTCGTTGGTCGGTACGCTGCTGCTAGCCAGGCCCGACACGTCCATGTACTTCTCCACCGGGAAACCTCCCAGAGAGGCGTGCGGCGACGACTTGAGGGCGTTCTGCTGTAAGCCCACGCCGTGGGACATGCGGCAGCTGTAGTACCCATTGCCGAAGTGGTAGCCATAGCCCAGCGCGGGAGCGCCAGGAGGTGCTGCAGCGGTCGCGGCGGCCGTTGGCGCGGGACACTCTTTGGCCACTGGAGCCTCCGGGCGGGTGGCGATCACAGCCGAGGATGACGACGACGACGACGAGCCCGTGCGCTCAGAGGTCCCTGGGTACGCGAAGCTGGATGCCGCCGCCGCCGCCGCCGCAGCTGCCGCCGCTGCCGCCGCCGCACGTCCGGAATGTGCGCCCGCGAACACCGGCGCCGACAGGAAGCCGCGACACTGGCCCGGCGCCGCCACAGAGGAGGAGGAGGAGGCCGGTGCCGCCCCAGCGGCCCCGCCGTCCGCCCGCAGCCCATCCATGTCCCAAGTCCCCGAGCGGCTCATGGCCCGGCCCTGCCCGGCCCGGGCCCCGGCCTGGGCCCCGCGCAGGACACCATGGCGCGCTGCGCCTCCTCCCTCCTCGCTGTGCTCCGCGCCGCGCTCGCTCCCGCCCTCTCCCTCCCGTCCTCTCTCCCTCCGCGAGCCTCCCGCCTCCTGCCCGCCCGCCCGCCCGCCCTCCAACAGGTTAGCTCATCGCGGGACGTTTATAAAAACGAAGTTCAGGTTGGGAGGGGGCCTGGGACGATCGGGGGGCCGCCTCCCGCCCCGAGGGCGCCGGCCGGGGACCGTGCCATTGGCTGCGCTGGGACACGTGGGGGTGGGGGCGCGGGAGAGCCTGGCTCCCAGCCCAGGTCCGGCTGGACCCACCCACCCTATCCCCACTCCTCCCCAGCCCTTTGGGAGGCCCACCTCCCATTCCCGCCCTCCCCCAGACTCAGGAGTTTGCTTTGCAGCCACCCCCTCGAGTTGATTGCGCGACGGCCCTTCTCGGGCCTGTCTGAAAGGCGGGCGGCGAGGCCTGCGCCTCATCTCCGCAACCGCTGTTTTTGCCACTGCTCTTTGGCTCCTCGAGCTGCACAACCAAAGTCAGGATGAAGGACAGAGATGACCGGAGTGACGTGAAAACAGAACAAATCTATTTTAGTAAACCTGTTGCTTAATCTTTCCTTAGTCTATCTCATCACCCCAAATTCCAGACAGCTCATTTCTCCTACGTTGAATATACCTAGCGGGTAAAAGTATTCCACACATAGGCGGTCAGTCGGAGAAGAGCCTTTCTATTCAGCACCATCGGTCCACAAAAATACTCACGAAACTGTCTTGGGGCAGCATCAAAGACATACAGCTCCTCTCGGAACCCAAGCCTGACAATCAGCGCAAAACTGGAAAGCCCACATCTCTACTCTTGGCCAGCGGGCAGTCACTTCGCCTGGCTGGCCTTCTTAGCTTCGGCATGGTCTCCTCCAGGCCAGCCCAAAAGACTCCGTACCAGCGCAGGAGGAGAAAGCCACTCAGTAGAGTGCCACGATTTTTCTGCGCCTTGCCCACAGCCTACCGGCCTCCAGCATTTTGCAGCCACCACCCACCCCCGCCCGTTACTCACACCAATTAATTGAAAACTTCACTTTCCCAGGGACCTTTGTTTCGCTTCCTTTTTCCAGGCTGCCAACTGCAAAGAATGGAGTGTGCCAAGTTAAAAGGATGTTGGTTTCTTCTCCACCCCCTAACCCCCTGCAAGTAAAGTCGGGCTGGTGACAGGCGCAGTCCGGAGCACTTAGGTTCGATTTCACAGAGACAGGGTAAGCTCTAATAGGAGTACTGGAGGAGCTAATCCCAGATAGAGAGTTAGACAGGGCAGTTCTAATCTCTCCGTATTTCCACCCCTCACGCAGTCTTAACAATTTATGGGTCATCCCTGTGAGCCCTGAGTTGAACCTAGGTCGGTCTCCGGGGAGCTATAGTAGACTTGGTGAGTTAAGAGTGCTGGGTAGAAGGGACAGCCTCAAAGTGAGCCACTTTGTACTATCAACCTTTGGGTCAGTTTATCTCTTAAGAAAATCGTTCCCCCAAACCTGTACTGAGGCCAGCTTGTCAGTCAGCGCCACTGCTCTCTGAAAACAGGATCCGAGAAAGAAGAAGAAAGAGTGAGAGCAAGGTCCTCCTGGGCCTGGTCTGGTCTGGCATCGCAGGGTGGGCGGATGGCGTGGGGGTGTTGGCACAAAAATCACAGTAACCATGAAAGGCTCAAATAAAGGTGGTGGGGTTATGAGAGGTACTGGAACGAGAAAGTAAGAAATTTTGTGTACGTTTAAAAAAAATCCTAGACTTGTTCATGGTCAGATGCAAACCCAGAAGGTCTATCCAGGGTTTTGCGGAGTTGGGATGGATAGCCTGTTTAATTTTGATTACTTGAGAGAGTCTGAAGGTTAGAATAGAAGCTGGGTTGCAATTAAAGGGCCAGTTAGCAGAGTTTGTGAGCTTTTGAAAAAGATTAACAGTTAGCTGTTTTGTCCCCCCCCCCCCTGTCCCCCGTGTTTCTCTCTCTCTCTCTCTCTCTCTCTCTCTCTCTCTCTCTCTCTCTCTCTCTCTGTGTGTGTGTGTGTGTGTGTGTGTGAGAGAGAGAGAGAGAGAGAGAGACATGGGAGCTATTGATCCTCCCCCCAATGGCTTCAAACACTTACTGTAAGGAAAGAGAAGTAACCGGAACCAGCACACCTCAGTCTCCTAAAACTCAATAATGTAGTAGTTTTGTGTTCTTTGGGTTTCAGTAACATTTTTTTAAAAAAAAATCTGACTAATACATTTAATAAGCACTTTATATTTTAATTGAAGAAGCTAAAACAAGAGAAGAATCTGTCATGTTCTGAGACTCCAGTTCACACATCAGCCTTAGTTTACTTTATCATGCAAGAAAGTACTTGATGGAGAGGAACCTTAGAGTTCATGCTTAGGCTGAAACCTCTCAGTCTGGCTTCTTCCCTATAAGGCTCGGTGGTGCCCTTGTAGAATTTAGGGTTTCTCTCTCTGCCAATTTCAAAGGTTATTTGGAAATAAAGACAGCTTTAAATAATCGATTTTATCATTTTTCTATCGCTGGCTTTTCTGTGACTTCAACAAAGTTAAGTCTAGGTCCACAGAGGTAGGTTACACTGGAAAAAGTCTCTGAGAGGACCCACAAGGAGAACTCCAAAGGATCCCAGGGAAGTTACTGCTATGCCACTGAGGCTGAGTAGGAGGCAAAATTAGGATTGCTCTGTGTGGGAACTAATAAGGTTCAGAGTTTACAAGGTGGGTAAGCAGGTGTGGAGAGAATTCTGAGGTTAAATCAGAAGAAAGGTTTTCCTATAGTTTGTATATCTTGTGTCCAAATTGTATTCAAACTGAAATTTTAATTGTAATCCGTGGTTTTTTCTTAATTTTTTTTGAGACATAGACCCACTCTATAGTCAAGGCTGGCCTTAAACTTTCAAAAGGGGTGGGATTACAGGCATGAGCCACTGTGTCTGACTCATAACCAGTTTCTTCAGATGTCCAAGAACACAGTGTGAGCCCTACATTTGTGTGGGAGCACACACAAATCGTAGCGAAATCTTAACGAAGCAAAAGAGTTTAGCAATGACAATTGTCTCCAAATACTTACCTTTTGTTCTGTTTTTTAAAAAAGCTACATTTCTGGATTTTGGTGAAGAGGCCATGATGTTCGTTGCCGCCCCAAGTCCTCCTGCGTTTCTCTCCATTGGCTCCTCTTTCTTCTTCCCTCTCTCAAGCACCCCTTTGAGTGTTGAACCTGTGCTGGAGATGTAGTTTCTGTTCTGGTAGGTCTCACAAATTGTACATCTGTTTGGGGATGGAAAGCGAGTAGATACGGGCTGGGATTTAGACTTATTCAAGTGTCCTGTTTACCAAGACAACAACAGACTGCTTAGCATTACAGCCAGAATGGCAGGATCCTATCAGGAAGGAGTTGTGGGAGATTCCTTTGAAAGGATTCACCTTGATGATCACAACCAGGAAATGCAGGACACCCCTTTAATTAACTTTTGAGAAACAAAAGTTTCAGTAGAAAAAAAAAATCTCAATTCAGAAGCACAGTCTTAAGCTGAGAACTGGCTGGTTACTGTTTCTTTTTTACCACATGTGTCTGCAAGCTCTGGAGCTAATTTTCCCTCTCCAGCTAATAATCAACTTCACTCAGTCTGGGAAAGAAACAAAAGAGCAAACAAAGTATGAAGCGAAACCCAACAGAAGCACAGAATGTTGTGTAGAGGGCAGATTCTAGCGACAGCCCAGAAGGTGTCCTGTGTTTGGAACATTTTCTAAATCTAAAAGCTGGGCTCCTTTTGGGTTTAGCAGCAAAATGAGCTTCTATTTAATGAAAATCTCAGGCAACAATAAAGACACCCCTCCCTCAAATACCATGTGATTAAAAAAATTGTGAGTTTGCCTCCCACTGGACAGCAGGCCTCCTATTTGAGATGACAGAACTCCTCTAGCTGTAGACTATAGGAATCAGGAAGAGTTTCTCTTCCAAAGAAATGCTGAGCTTTTCTAGAGAGGAGGCTCTAGAAGGTAAGGATGGACTTCTTTCTTCCTAAATAGAAACAAAGACCACAGTTTGCTGTTTTGTCTGACTTGTTGAAACTGCATTTCTAGCAACAGCTTTTCTAACTTGCTAAATAGAAGCTTATTACCATTTCAAAGAATTCACATTCTCCACGGGCATTCCACATCGTGGATATCAGCAAAGCAAAGCGAATGAGGAATAGAAAGCCACCTAACAGTGTAGGAGGAGTTGAGAGGCGGGCAAAGGATGCCAGTGGTGGGGCTCGGATCCCTGAAAGGCGTCCGCAGTTCCCCGCGCCTGGCGCTAGATGTCCCTGCAAGTTCTTGGGTCTGATCTGAGGGCACGTAAACTCCTGGCTGTCGGCAAATCTGAGTAGCCTCGGGGTCCAGGAAGATGTAGCCACCAATGACCTCTCTTACAACCATTCTAGCCTGGGGTTGTAGGCGGAGGGGAGAAGGAAAACTGAAATAAATGGGTTAACCCAGGTAAGGCAGAGAGCGAGACGCTTGCCTGAGGAGAAATGGGAGAATGAAGCGTAGCGAAGGCAGGTTTTGTTACTCCAATCCTCACCCTCTCCTATAAATCGAAACCTGGTCCCAAAGACCACACTTAGCCTAAAGAAAACGTGCCGTGCCCGCAGCTAAGACTCTGCAGGTGCCTACTGCCCTTCCACACCATCTGCATTCCCAGTTCCCCAGCGAGCTTGAGACGCAGGCTGAGAAAGGGTGGGTCTTACTGACTGGCATCTTCCACCGGAAGAGGTGGCTGAGACCACCGCTCGCACCGTGAGGCCCCTTTGAGGCTCCGGCTTTACTCTTGCCCCATCCCTCTGTAAATCTAGAACAAGATTTTACCTGAAATTACAGGTCAACCGTTCACCACTTTAACTGGAGGACCCAACTGCTCACAAAAAAACAAAACACTTAGTTTGGCGGTCTAACCCCACGTCGAGGGAAAGGAAGAAAGAAAAAGAAAGAAATGAAGAAAAAGAGAAGGAGGAAAAAAAAGGAGAGGAAAGAAAAGGAAAAAAACAGGCCCTGCTTTATTTATGTCAGTTTTGCCAGGAAAACTTGCTTTTTGGGTAATATGGAGAAAGTTTTTCCTGTACGTCACCGCACTCACCAATCTTGAAATGTTGGCACGTCCTTTGTCATAGGTGGAAGATGCCCTTTGAAGACATGGGGGCATCGGTGAGATTTTTCTCTAATTGGGTGGTCCTGCTCTTTGGGGGTGGTACTTTGAACACACCAGAGGCTTAAAACTGGGTCAGTTTTTAGCCTCAGCCTCTCCATTCTGGGAAGGGTATGAAGTTACTGTATTTTTAAAGAACAAATACAACAGTACTTCTCTCTCCCCCCCCGCCCCCCACTTTCTTCACTGGTGTAACGTTTTTTGAGGTAAGCCTGCCTCAAAATAAGACAGGCAACACAAAGGAAAAAACTGTTATGCAAAACTTTCAGCCCCCACTCCATGACTTATGTATTATTGAAGACAAGCATAAATCATGAATTATTACCAAAGTGTTCAGTGTAAGACGTTCTTCTCTCCTAAAAGCGGGGGGACTAATTATTCAGGGGTTCTCTGGTCTTCAGGTCTTCAGAAGCTATAATCCATGTCAAAAGCCACTTGTAGTTGCATAGTAATTGAGTTGCATAAATTAGCCAATATTATTACTAGTGATTGGTATGGGATCTAAAGGGCTATTAACAATTAAAATGGAATAGTCACTGTGAAATGCTATGGCCTGCTAAGTGCAGTGAACAGTTATCGGTGTTTCTCACAGTGATAGCTTCCCCGACACGATCACAGTATATGTGCTTCAATAAACATTCTAGAAATGCCATATCACTATTACTTAAAAGGTGTAAGCTAGTTTCAAAACCACTAATGAATGAAGATGTCGCGGAGAAATGATAATTTTTTTCATTTTCAATAAGGTCGTACTTGGTTAGCTTTTGAAACCAGAGGCAGGGGTGTGTGTTGCGGGGGGGGGGTGACGTCCTAGAAGAAGGTAAGAAATCTTCCTAGGCTGTTGGGGCTTCTGGGACAGAAAAGTAGCTCACAGCCGCTGAAACCGCGAGGAAAACAGATGGGGGCGCCAAATGACAGCAATAAAGGCATCGGGCGGATTTCCGCCCAGGCTGAGCGACCACTTGCGGCCAGGGTCTTGGCCCCCCCATGGAGCTTAACCTAGACCAAAGAGTCTCTTATAGTCCCTTGGGCAGGGAACGATTAGGTAGCCGGATCCTCCCAGAGACACTGGGACAACGACTACCTGGACCGGTGGAGCTAGGAGTCCTGGCTGTGAAGCGGTTGGGGGTTCTCGCAGAGCTGGGCTCTTATTCGAGTGAAGAGCGAAGAGAGGTAGCCAAAAACCTGCCTGAGGTGAACGCAAGTGTCAGGAGCAGAATGACCACTGGGGTAGAATAGCCAATGGGACGGGGCAAAGGTGGATGCTGGGTCAAGTTCTCAAATAGAGGTCATTGCCCACCAGACCATTCTCCTGAGCCCAGGAGCCTATCCGGCTTTCCCGTTAGGACTTTAAAGAGGTGGGATTGACACCCCCCCCCCAGCAGCAAAGCTTGCCTGTAGAAATAAGTTGGCGCCAAGGGGAAGAGAAGAAAAACTTTTGGCATTGACTATATATGTGTACACATGTATATAAATATACCTCACACCTCACCTCCCCTTACATTCCTGACGCGCCCCCAACGGGTCCAAGGTTAAAAAGAAAGCGCCAACAGACAGATGGGCAATTAGATCAGGGGTTTGCCCCCTAACACACCCCAATATGCTGGGTGTGTCTCAAGGCGGGAAGGAGGGGGGCCCGGGTTAGGGTCTGAGTTAGTGTTTGTGACCGGGATGCAAAACCCGAGACCAGCGTTCAGATTTCCAGGCTCCTTAGGCTGCTTCGGAAAGACCACTGTGTCCTGTCCCTGTCCTTTGTGGACCTCGCCAGTGCGGGCGAAGCTCTTCCTCTGGGGCAGCTGGCACCACGCATCTGAGTGGGGCAGGGTGGGGCGCAAGCGCGGGAGGAGATGAGCGCATTTGAGTGAAGATTGATCTTCCTTAAAATGGTTGCCACCGGCGTCATTATGACTATCAAAGTTATCGTCAAGAGGCTCAGCCTCCAACCTCGGGCGGGAAGAAGAGGCAAGGCTGGTCAGAGATTCTCTGTGCCCCGAGTCAGCACCAGGAACACCGGGGGCCACAGGTAAGGGGCTAGGGTGGAGAAGGGGGTGGGGGAGACGAAGAAGGGGAAGAAGAACAAAGTGAGAAAGGAAGGGAGGCAGCCAGAGATCCCATTCCCTCCACTTTGACCCCCACCCCTGAAACCCAGTTACTTCACCACGAATTCCTCTATTTGAAAAGGGTAGGAGAAAGCCGGCAATTAAAAAAAAGTGGATTCTGCGTGGGGCCCCTATGGTACGGTAAATCATGACTGTGTTTAAAGTTAGCTGTCGAATTCTACTATCAAACCCTCCAGTCTAGTTTATTTCCCCTAAGGGAAAATGCGAGGGTGAGAAGCTTATCCATCAGCCAGATTATAAAACTAAAAATCTAGGGTCTTCGAGTTCAGAAGTCAGCCTGCAAACGGTGGTAGAAAAATCAGAGAAGATGTAATGATTTCCGTTTGGAGGCACGGGCCCTACGTACCTCCCCAGCCACGTAGCAAGAAAGCATTTTTAAAAGTCGACAAGACATATTCTGTCTCTGCCTGTCTCTGTGTCTGTGTCTGTTAGAGGGGAGCACCCAGACTGAGAGGAAGAAGGAGAGAAAAGAACTCAGGATCCTATTTGTTAAATAAAATACTTATTATTAATATTTGGTTCTTAAAACAGAAAGATAAGTAATCCTGACAGGAGTGGGCATAAGGTCTTCTTACGCAACTCTTCCTGTATCCTCCCCCTTACCCGCCCCCCTTGCGCGCCCAGCTTGTAAATGTTAAAACAAAACAAAACAAAAACTTCTCAAGAATCTATCCTGGAAAATTCAAAGCATTATCTATTATTTAGCACGTATCTGTGTTCGTGGAAAAAAATGAGGAAGGAGCTGCGTGATTAGGACCTGAGGGGCAACCCAGCAAACTGAGAACGTAATGATGCCCCTAAATGAAGGGGGAAATGTGCCGCGGAGTGCTCTATTAATCAGACTGTCAATTTCACCCCCGAGGCCAAACCCCCGGGCGAGCAGAACTGGCTGGGAGCGGGCAAAGGACCGGAGCCTTCTTCCTCACTTCTCGTGTCTTCTCGACTCCTACCTGGATCTATTTGTCTGCTCTGAAGTCGCCTTCATTACCCACTGACAGGAGCGTGTATTTATTTGCTTATAAACCTGTTACAATAAATGATTATTCGAACGGCGTCATTCGTACCTTAATGACGAGCGGGCGCTACTTTTTGATGAATGACATCTCCGACTCGGAAGGATGTATGGGTCATTTTGACCAGTCATTCCCTCGCTCTGGCATCCCACAATTTTTCCGCCTCCCTCCAAAAGAGATAATAATATTTAGAGCCGCTTGCTGGGGCTGAATGAGAATCAGCCCTAGGCTCAGCCCATCATTAGGACGGGACAGCCAGGCCATTGTGACATTTTTTTTTATAAAGCTGAGATGATGGAAAGAATAAGAAAAGAGATGATTCTGATGGAGAGAGGGCTCCATAGCCCTGCTGCTGGTAAGAGGTTCTCCAATTTGTCCGACTCGGCTGGCAGTGCTGTGCTGGAGGCCCTGGAAAATTCGCAGCACCCGGCTCGCCTCAGTCCGCGCCTGCCGTCCGCCCCGCTGCACGGTGCTCTGGGAGACCTCCCCGCCAAGGGCAAATTCGAAATAGACACTTTGTTCAACCTGCAGCACCCGACCAGCGAAAGCACCGTCTCCTCCGAAATCGCCTCCGCCGCCGAGAGCCGCAAGAAGCCTAGTCATTTCTCAGAGGCGGCCGCTGAGGCCGACATGAGCAGCGACGTGGAGGTGGGCTGCTCCGCACTGCGCTCCCCCAGCGGCCTGGGCGCCGCGCCGCTCAAGGAAAACAATGCCAAAGGTAACCGGGTACCCCGCGGACTCCAGCCCCATCCTCCGGGCTCTCTCGGGGGCCTCACCAGCCCTTTCCACGCCTTAGCCGGTGTCTGACTCTTAACTTAAGTGCTGCACAGAGCTAGCAGGGGCTGGGGAGGGACCCAGGCTAGGAACCGATCCCCCTCCCCTGCTCTGCTGTTTGAGCTTCCCTGCACAGCCCGGGCCCGTGGAGCCTAAGGAGCCAGGCCCACGCGCCCAGGCTCCGGCCCGAGTCACAGTAAATGGTTCGCTTGCGGATCTAAGCGCTGGGGCGAGGCGACACAGCGCTAGCCCGTGTGGCTTAGTTGCTTTGGCGGTAAGGGTGCCCAGGGCAGGAGCTCCGAACTCTGGTGCTTTTGGAGCCCCCAGGGCCGGGTGGAGGAAGCACTCCTCTGGGTAAGTGTGAGACAGACAGTCTGGCCTCACGCCTCTGCTCAACCGCTTAAGTCGGCGGGCAGAAAAGAGTTTGAAAAGTGGACACCTTTTCCCCTTGACTGGCTCGGGTTTGAGCTGCAGACGCTTTCTAATCTTAAGATATTTTAAACCCAAAGGCTGTCAAAGAAAGGTTGGGGGCCGTATAAAGAAAGAGTTGACCTGCGGTTTCTAGACTATGTCAAACCCACAGCTTCTTCAACTGCTCCCGAGGAGGCAGGCGTTCTTTCCCCCAGCGAGTTTTCCTAACCGAGTGGAAATTTCCTAATTGCTGGGGAAAGAACAACCTTTTCAAATTCCGTTTCTATTATTTGGTTAGGAAAGGCTCCCCCAAACTTCATTGATTCCATTAACGGCAGCAATTTGTAAGCCTGACAGATCCCATCAATTGTGACAGCGACTTTCCTTCCCAAAGCCTCTTTTGCCACCAGCTAGCAACCCCAACTTTGTGTTCTCGGCCCTTCCAACTACTCATGCGCTGTGGACTGTTTGCTTGCTAGGGTATGCGGAGAGCGGCTCTGTCGCGGGCACCACGACGTCGGCCTCCGGCTCCGGCCTCGGCAGTCTGCACGGAGGCGGCGGCGGCAGTAGCGGGGGTGCGGCGTTGGGCGGCTCTGGCTCCGGTTCGGGCGCCGATCAGGTGCGGCGGTACCGAACGGCATTCACCCGCGAACAGATCGCGCGCCTGGAGAAGGAGTTCTACAGAGAGAACTATGTGTCTCGGCCCCGCCGGTGCGAGCTGGCCGCCGCCCTCAACCTGCCCGAAACCACCATCAAGGTATCGATTGCCCCTCGGGGCACCTGGGTGGGTTTGGGTTTTTACCCCCTTCCCCTCTCCTTCTGGGTGGCGAGAATTCGGTGTGGAAATCCACCGGGGTTTGTCTCCGAAGGAGCAGGCTTCTTTATTTCTCCTGTGCCGAACTGGAATCGGTTGACAGGCCTGGCTGAACTGAGGAGCCCTGAATCCCGAGGCCGTGCTTCAGAGCGGCCCCTCGCCTACCTCAGTTCTGCCCAACGGTTGTCCAGGTGTCCCCTTACTTGTGCCCAAGGTTCTACTTTGTCCCAAGCAGCAAGGCGGGCTGGTTTTTGTTTCTCTGGCACAAACCTGAGGTGCAACTTTTCGTTCGTTCCTGATCTCAGAGATTTATTTCCCACATAAAGCGTTGTTACCTGAAGAAAAGGTTACAATATTTTTTTAAAAAGTCGATTGGATTGAAAACGAGGTTTCCTGAAGATTTTTTTTCCTCCTGGACAGCGTGAAAGAACGAAATTGCTCTTGTTTGTGTATATACACTTATGTATATATGTATATATTTAGGTTATTAATTTTTTATTATGCATCCAGAAGAGATGGCTAGAAACCAGGTAGGCTTGGTGAACGTTTCACGGAGCGCTCTTCTCCAGCAAAAGAGGACTCTCTTATCCCATCTCCCATGGGATAAGAGACTAGTCTAGAAGTCTTCCTCTAGTTTGATCGGGCTTTCTTTTATTTAGAGTTGTGACGAATGATGTCTTTATTCGATTCTGTGCTAGACAGAGTGGGCACACAGCCTTTTTTTTTTTTTTTTTGGTCACACATTTAAAGCAAATGATTCCAACAAAATCATCTTTTCAATACCCTAATCGGACCCATAACCCTAGGGAACAGTCCTTGCAGCTCCGAGGGCTCAAGACCTGGAGCTGCTTCCTCTCAGAAAAACTACTAGACAGCCTCTCTTCAAAGGCTGCCTAGAATCCCCGTGCAAATCCTGGGATTGACAGACCGGTGTTCAGTGAGGCTGGGCGCCGGTGGGTGGTTAGACAGAGGGAGATAAAAAAAAAAAAAAGGTTAGTTTGGGATGGAAAAACAAAAAGCAGCAAGCGTAGAGACAGGACCTGAGGAATCCCACTAAAACTCAGGAGCGGGAGACTCTTGTGGCTGAGGAGGGTGTACCCTAGACAGCCAGCAAGTTAATGTGCACCCCGTCCTGCATAGGAGCACAGAGGGATTAAGCCCAGAGCCAGAAAAGCAGGCCAGGCCACTCTGGGACCCAGGGAGGGCTTGGAGAGCCCTGGGCAGGGACTGGGAATGCCCAGCGCTCCCTAACCCGGGCGGTGGCGCGGCTGTCCCCGCAGGTGTGGTTCCAGAACCGGCGCATGAAGGACAAGCGGCAGCGCCTGGCCATGTCGTGGCCTCATCCAGCGGACCCCAGCTTCTACACCTACATGATGACGCACGCGGCGGCCACCGGAAGCCTCCCCTACCCTTTCCACTCGCACGTGCCGCTGCACTACTACCCGCACGTGGGCGTCACCGCGGCGGCAGCGGCGGCCGCGGCGTCGGGAGCGGCGGCGGCGGCCTCCTCGCCCTTCGCCACATCCATCCGTCCCCTGGACACCTTCCGCGCGCTCTCGCATCCCTACTCGCGGCCGGAACTGCTCTGCAGCTTCCGCCACCCGGGGCTCTACCAGGCGCCGGCCGCCGCCGCGGGGCTCAACAGCGCGGCGTCGGCGGCGGCGGCGGCGGCGGCTGCAGCCGCGGCGGCCTCCTCGGCGGCGGCGGCCGGGGCGCCCCCCAGCGGTGGCTCGGCGCCCTGCTCGTGCCTCAGTTGTCACAGCAGCCAGTCGGCCGCCGCCGCCGCCGCCGCCGCCGCGGCAGCGCTGGGCTCCCGGGGCGGCGGCGGCGGCGGCGGCGGGGGTGGCGGCGGGGGGACCGGGACGGCGGGTGGCTCGGACTTCGGCTGCAGCGCCGCGGCGCCGCGCTCCGAGAGCGGCTTCCTGCCCTATTCGGCCGCGGTGCTCAGCAAGACCGCCGTCAGCCCGCCGGACCAGAGGGACGAGGCGCCGCTCACCAGATAACTACGCCGCCGCCAGGGGCCGCGCCGAGCCTCTGGGCGTGCGCCCCGTCGGGGTTCCCCCCCCACCCCCGTCCCCGTTTGGCCCTCCGCTAGTGCTGCCTCCAGGGGGCGCCCCGGGGCACGGGAGGGTGAAAGGAACCTGCCCGAGTTGGGGAGTGGGGGGAGGGGCCGCTGTGAAGGCCTGGCGGGGTTCCCCCAAAATGATCTCTATTTTTGTATCTCCAACCTAGCTTCCTCTGCTCCCCACACCCCCCTAACCCTACGCCTTCTTCTAAATGTGGTTCCCGCTTTGCAGGCCCCGCTTTCCACCTGTCTGGAGTCCCGGGTCTCCAGAAGACAACTCCCCACGTGTCCAGTCGCGGCTGATCAGCCTCGGGGACCGAGTTACCCCCCGGGGGGGGGAGTGGTGGTGCCGCGACACAGGGAGGGAATTGTGGGCGCTAGGACTTGGGCGAGGGAACATCCCCACCACCCCCACCCCCAGATTCCTGCTGCTGCTCTTTTTCTTGTCTTTGAACGAGGGAGTGTGGGGGACAAGGAAAAGGCAGATTTTCTCAGTTTCAGCTTGCTAGGGGCCTTTGTCCAAGGGGAGCGGAGGATGGAACTGTGAAAAGCCACAAGGCAGACAGGGAATGAGCGGTAGACATCTTTGTCAGCGCGCAGGGCCCTTGCGGTCTGTTCGGACAAAGCCGGAGGTGGCTAGGGTGGCGTTCACTACAGTTAGTTAATTCCCGTTCACTACAGTTCATTCTCTGTTAGTCTTTGGTTTCAGTGCTTAGGAAATGGAAGGTTTTTTTTTTTTCTTGCATAATTTGTGTAAAACCTAATGGGTCTAGAGGTTGCCAAAGCCAGGACGGAAGGGAAGGGAAGCAGAGAGAAGGTGAGGGACAGTTTGTGGAGAGGCAATTTTAGTTCATCTCAGTATTCCAACCGTGGAGTTCCACCCGATCTGGGAAATACTTGAATTTCTCTCTATATGATACCATCCTAAACATTTCCTTAGACACTTTCATGAGTTGGAACTCTGTATTCCTCTGGACCCCTTCTTTTCTTGGCTTCCTTGGGTAAAATGGTTCTTGGTTCTTGGTGTATTTCGCACGCATGCCTACTGCCTTCTTCTCTGCAAAGCCACCGCTGGGTTGCTGAGACCTGCTCTGCCAACCCTGGCTACAGGGGGGGTTTCCTTGAACTTGAAGAAAGGTACATCAAAACCCACCAGTGTTAACTGCCACGTCAATTTTGATGCTAATAATGTGCAGATTATGACGAAAATTGCCAATCATGCTCTCTGATGGACCTCCTTTGAATGTAGAATTGGAGAAAAGTTCCCCGCACGGAGACCTGCTGTCAAGTACTAACAACCCGCTAAGGGAAGTCATTAGGAGAGACGGATAAGAGACTCGGTACATAAAACATTGTTCTTGGTGCATAGAATGTATGTTATTTAATGTTATCTCTGTTACCTGAAGTGATTTCGCAGAAAAAAGCCACGTTCTTATCATCTCAATGGCCAATTTTCATTTTGGTAACTTGGACGCCCTGGGTAGACTTTTCTCTGTTAAGTTGATATTCCAGCAATGTGAACAGCCTCATTAAATCAAGCCCAGATATTTCCACAATGCTCCCCGCAGAGCCACTCCGCTCCTCACATAATGAGATTTTCTGAAGAGTTGAAACCCTAAAATAACTTGCATGCTTAGGCCCAGCAAAGTGGGTATATGTGTGTATGCAACCTGCGTGTGTATGTGTATATATATGTATATGTGTGTATATGCA